>NC_090445.1:1571416945-1571721045 GCF_031143425.1 Pleurodeles waltl | reverse complement strand
CAGCCCCTGTCCAGCTGAAGCAAACCACTATCTCCCAAGGGTGAGCACCTCAGAAGGTAGCAGGAGCTGGACATGGCAGTGGTGGTCCCCAGGGCCAGTAATGGCTCCAGGAGGGAGGCCACACGGCCACCCTCCTTTAATTAGCCTGGGCCGGCCCCAGGGAAGTGGTGGGTCCTGGGGGCGTATATGGCCCAGGATGGAGGTGTCCCGCCCCGCCCTTACATTTTCTAATATGTATTTAATTAGATCTGGGAAGGTGGTGGTCTCAGGGCCTCTCGGAGCCCAATGGAGAGGGGTCTGCGCAGCCCCCTTCCATGGTTTCTTTTTTTTTTTTTTTTTTTTTGTACAAAGGGCGTGCCCCTTGGACCTTGCCCACCCTGGGGCTTTGTAGAAAACAAGTGCAGGAGAATGCACTTCGGGGGGGGGGGGGTGTTTGTGTGTGTATATGTATTTGTGTGTGTGTGTGTGTGTGTGTGTGTGTGTGTATGGATATGGATATGGATATATATATATATATGTATATGTATTTTATTTTTATTTATTTTTTCATTTTGCCGTGAATCTGTCACAAATTTGTGTCCATTTTTTTCTTTTAATAATAATTTTATTTATGACTCAGCAACTTTTCATGGTTGAAGTACTGGTAGCCAATCTGATCTCTGCAACACATCGGGGGGATTTGCAAATTATTTGTGGACCTAAATATACAAAATTGGATTTCCTTTAATTGCTCAAAAACTACTGAATGGATTTACGCCCAATAACAAAAAGGGTGCTTTCTGGACCAGAACTACCTTTCTGCCAAATTTGGTGTAATTCCATCCAGCTGTTTGGGCTGTAGTCGTGTTCAAAATTCCTATGGGAATTAACCTGGGAAATTCCCTTTATTTATTTTTTTATATCCCTTCCCCTTTTTTTCTCGGACCCCACTTGATGGATACTCCAAATTCTTCCTTGCACAGCTAGAGCTGGCCTTGAAAAATCATAAAAGTGTTACTAGACCTGCAGGTTCAGTAATTTGAATAATCTACTCGACCATATCTGTAATGTACTTGACCCTAAAACTGGTCTCAATTTGTGCAATCCTAGTCCAATATTTTAGTTTAGAGAGAGTCTCCTTTTTCTTCATTGTCACACATAGTGTACCTTCAAATATGTTCAGCTGTACAAAAGAACTTCTTTGTTTTATTAAATAGACTAAATGTTTGCTCCATGTATAAAAAGAATCTAGCCCACATATAGGGAATACATGAGCCATTACTTGCCTCTTAGTATAGTAATAGCATTGCCATCAGGGCAGGAGTGTTTCTCGGTTTGTTTGAACACTCACTTTTAATAAATATATTTCTAAACATGGTGTGGTTGCACAATGTCATTTACAGACAGTACATTTCCAAGAAATGTCAAAAAAACCTTCCCAATAGCAGCTTTCCATATAAAATGATATTATGTATTAACAATCTTTGAAAATCGGGTTTCAGAAGACATTTATTTATTCTTTTCACATAACCAAGTAAAGTGTTCTGTGTGATTGAAAAAAATATATTAATAGGATGAAAACAAATCAAGAGTACAAGCAGTGGGCTTTCACAACTACTGAAATATATTTTGGAAATGTTTGTACAGTTAACTTTGCTATGTAAATGTTGTGCGTTAGGAAAAACCAGACAAAATCCTGGATCTTTGCAGCAAGAAGGAGAATTAATTGCAAGACAAACACACTTTTGACCTCTGTCTCTGAACACAGAGCAAATGTGACAAGAACAAGATTTAAAGACATCTTCATTGCTCCTCCACTTTGTGCAGAACACCTGTTCTTTGTCAACTCAAGGCGAGTAGGTCCTAAAAATAGCTCCACCTGAAAAAATGACTCACCACAGTGAGAAGGCAAGTACATTTTTCGAGGCCCGTAGAATCCGTGGGGCACTTTTTTGGGGAAATTTTGTGAAGATTCATCAAAGGATGCCAAAGATTTAGGCAAGTCAAACAGTTTTCCTATGGAAACTAGGTAACTTACAGGTGATCTTGGTGTTGGGGGTGGGGGGGATTGAGAAAGCAAAAGTTGCACCTTTGATCACCAGCGTTTACCATTTATTTATTTAAAGCTCATAAATGTAAGGGGATGCAAGCTTTCCAATTTTTATTTTAATACAGCTTCCGAAGTCAGAGTGAACCATGAACAGCCACCAGCTGCCCGCGATTCTAACTGTCCCTGTAATGATATGGAACTGCCGTAGCATTCATCTCGGAACACAACGTAAAGATTTCATGTGATCTGAGGAATGGCTTCAGTGCCTCCCAGATCCACTACCTGGAACTCCGCGACGACTTTGGGATAGGATTGTGCGGAAGCAAAGGTCTCCCATTACCCTCCCACCTATGATTCTTTCTTTTTGCTGTCCTTCTGAGTAGCCTTCCACTTCCCAGGCTTACTGAGTATTAAGTAGGCAAATGTCCATTCCAGTGTGGGATAAAATCGACTATCTGACGCAGCTGTTAAATGAAGAACGTTGTGTTCAAAAACGTAATTGACCTATCCTCATTCTTAACCAAACGTAATCATTCCGTGACACTCATTCTCAGGAATACCCCTTAAGTGAATCTGAGGTATTTAAATTAATTATGTTTGTGCCTTATGCAATATCAAATCCATATCACATATTGCAGGATTGACACAAAATCAATTCATAACATTTCTCTCTTTGTATCGGATTTAGTTATTTGTTAAAAGCAGGTGCAGTATATACCGTATAACAGCGGTGCAAACAAGGCATTGATAATATAAGCGTCTAGTGAAGATACATGCAAAAGTGTACTCGTACACTGTAGGAAAACAATATTTGAACGGATATCCTAGGGAGATAGTATCCATTTGTAAAGAATATCTCCGCATGATTTATAACGCAAAACAACCAGGAGTAGAGGGTGTCTACGTTTCGAACCGAAATTAGTTGTCTAGTGTTATCAGTACCTTGGTCATCTGTCTAGTACAGTCAATACAGGGACACTCACAATAGCCACTACCGGAGGTATCTGTCCCTATTGATGGGCTGTGTATACTAATAGTCACAAGATCTGTCCGTACCCGATATCCCGCCGTGTATTGTCAAGCAAGAATAAATCAAGCCACCTAGAAACCAAGGAACGTGTAGCAGCTGGCACTTAGGTTGTTTGCTAATCTGACCTATTCAAGTCACATTAAGGACCATAAAACTCTTGGTCTACGGACTGTTTCTTTGACCTTTTTAGACCTCGAGTGTCCGAGAAAGCAGAACGATTTCATAATGATCTGTTGGAAATATTTGTTAACGACTTCTAGTTGTGCAAATCACAATGTGTGATGTTGTGCCTGGAGGTAGTTGTTAAGGACCCCATATGAAATCATACTTGATGATAAAGAAAATAAATCTTGGTCTCTGGTGCTTTACCTCGCATATACACTCAAACTGGTAAGTATTCTGCTATGCTGTGAATAAATGCTTGTATCAGTGGCAAAAGGGTATAATACCACGGTATGAATGTTCCCAAAAAGAGAAAACATGATCAAACTTAAAACAAAAATAATAATTTATCGTGCAGTGGAAAATTGAAGAGTCAGTAGACGTAGTGCAGATTCTGTTACATTTGATGGGTATTTGGATGTTCAAGCCCAGAGCACTATATGAATGTTATAAAACTGACCAAAAAAGTCAAATGTACTATTCTTGTTCCAGACATCTTCTCGTTCTAATGCCCCATTTTTCTTACCCTTTAAACTGGAATTTAATTTCCCCTTTCGTGTCTATATTCAAATTATACAAGGTTTCATTTACAGAAACTAGGAAGTTTGGGGGTGGGTGGTCTGACTGAATCAGGGGATAAGAATGGATGTGGAGATAGTGAGAATGGGTGGGAGAGCGCCAGAAAGGAAGCCAGAATTGAAGGTTGTGGGATTAATGAGGATGTTTAGAAAGAATCCTGTTTTAGCAGCTTAAGTTCTCTCAGATAGGCATAACAAACCAAGTCAGAGTGGTGCCTTTTACTCCACACTCCGCCAGCCTACGGTTGACTTTGTTGAACGTCACCGATCAGTCTAGCAGAATCAGGGCTTCATCTCTTACCAAGCAGGAGGCACAGTTGCTAGACCAATCAATTACAAATTTCCTGGATTTGACATGCTCCATCAGGAGCCAATAGCCAACTGCTTATGTAGTAGTATGATACAGCATGTTACAGTTGAACATGTGGTATTCGCCAGGAGTGAATTACGTTAATGCTTTTGGCAGAGAAACAAACCAGTGAGGCATGACCACCCCTTGCTGAGGACAGAGAAGTACACACATAAACGCAGGAAAAGTCGGTGGTCAAGCAACAATATTACCAATGCCAATTTACTCCGCTCCTCTACGTATCAATCCACGTGATAGTTGGGCCTCCAGCAACACTCCTCATACACCTGTATGAGCTCCAGTTAAAAACCGTACTTTTGCATCGGCAAGAACTATTAGCTTTGACAGAGTTACTGGCTCTACCAGTACCTTTTAGCCATGTTGTATAGCATCCTGGCTGCTGTGCAGCATGACTAAATGTTACAAAACAAGCAGTATGCCATGGTCATGAGCCCCCTCTCCACCCCTCTCCCCCCCCGACACACACACGCTCCCCCAACTTGGGAGGGTGATAAAAGACAGGGTGGAAGGTAAGTGGCACACTGACAACAAGTGGAAGGGGCAGTTAGACTGGGGGAGGAAGCGCTACGATGCGACCAGTGCTGGCCACGTCATAGCACTATTTCCTTAGGGTTGGTGGGAAATGAAAGACAATTTGAGGATGGTGAGTGGGAGGAAAGAACCAACACAAGAGTCGGAAGGGGAAAAAAACCTAGTACCTCCTTCAGCTGCATCAGTGGAAGGATCCTAATTGAGATAAAGCAATCAGTAGTTGTCCATGCACTACACAAAAGAAGAGGAAGTGAAGCCAGAATGCGCTGAGCAGCAAATAATAGCGACAGTGAAACCAAGGAATGGTGAGCAGTGGAGGGCTCCAACCTCCTTGTAGAACATAATATCTCCCACAAGCGAGAGCACATGCACTAGTGCTGGCGAGATTTAATAAGACCTTCCTGTCGGCAGGCTGAAAATGACCCGGTCAATTGTAAATCTAGTTTAACAGTGAACACCTGTCTTCTATCCCCAGTCCACCACCTTCAGGGAAGACCGCGTCAGTCATGGCTGCAAAGAGCACCCAGAGTACCTGGAGACATGCTTTCAGTTAGCCACTCCAGTGTCTTCCTATACGTGCTTGTGCATGGCAAAAAGGTGCGTGCACAGGTGTACCAGCAGACAGGCTGCTTCCTCTGCATCCCCATTCCCTTAAAATACATTCCCCCTGATTTCAACAGTTTTTAAAAAAAAAAATGTTTCCCCAAAAAATTAAATGTAAAAGTCAAAGAATTCCGTGAGGTTGTGTTGTGTTTTTTTTTTTTTTCCAGTGGTGTTCATTTCACTGCCTTGCCACTGTTCCTTTATATCAATTAAAGAACACCTTTTACTTTCCTTGAGTTACCCTTTGTTGTACAATAGCCATTTCAGGAGGTGAAGCAGGAGTTAAGAATTTACGTTGTGATTTAGGGTACCAAAAGAATTAATGACGAGAGACCGCAATGGTCTGCTGCTCATGTAACTGGGAGCAGGACTTGATCCATTGTTGAATGCTAATAGCTCTACTTTTTAAAATATGTGGCTTTACATACAAGTCATCCCTGCTGTTGTTAATGACTTTCTTAATACTCTGTCTGTTGCAGTGCCAGACTTCGCCAAGATTAAAACATGGCCCCACTGTGAACAAAATGGAATGATTTATGTTTGGTATCATTGTGATGGCATTGATCCTACGTGGTCCATCCCGGAAATAGAAGGGATCACTTCAAAAGAATGGGTTTTTCGTGGACGCACAGAACACTATGTCAACGCACATATTGAGGTATGTCTTGAGGAACTGCATTGTTTCACTTAAACCTGCATTTACACAGCTCTTCCTTTCTCTGCCTAGGAATGATCGTTCTCTACATAATATTCAACCGATGCAGCCATGGGGCCAATTTCTAAATCTATCCTGGGCTCCTTTAGCATGAATAGCCTGCCACCTTAAGTTGATTGTTAACTATTACTGCATCAGTACAGTAGTGCCTAGAGATGATTTAGCATGAAGTGTACTATACAAAATGTGGTTGTTCACTCATTGAAGTATTCTGGTTCTGGCAATACCAACATAACTTAGTTTAGACCATCTGAGTGATGTTGTGTAACATCCCAGATCTTGTCTAAGAGTAATTCATTGGATGAATTCTACTGTAGAGTCTGTCTTAGACTATCTTAACTGCTTCAGGTACAGCAAAGGGGGTGCACAGATTCAAAGGGATTATATAATGTTTCCCATATTGAAGTAATTCTTTTATTGTTCACATAATGTCACCGGTTTTACTTAAATTCCCATTGCCCTGTGTGCCGTCCAGGAATTACATCATCAAAACGAGCATTAGCAAAGTGTGTCAGTTTGGTGTTGGCTGCCAGCCATTAGGCAGACATGCTTGCTTTGTATTGTAGTGAATTGAAATGGCATTTGCACTTCATACTTAACACCACCTGATGAGACATTTAAGCACTTTTCAGTGAGTTACACTCTACTCCGGAAACCAGTGTTAGTGGTTAGTCTAGTGGATATTGGTTATTGGGATTGGCCTTGTGCTCTCATTAGAACCATTCCATACATTTACTGCACTTTTTTTGGCACACCGTAGTGAGTTAGGTGTGATCATTAGTGAAGGCTTTGTGAGAAGCAAATAGCTGATAGAATAAATGGATTAATTATTATGTTGCACAGTGATGGTTTCAAAGAAAGCGATTAAGGCGGAAGGGCATGAAACCTAGAGTAGCCTATATACTCGGGAGGCATGCAGAAGGTGGAAGGGGAAGTGAGGGTCATATAAAAGAGGAAGAAATGTAAAACTTAATTCAAAGCCACATTTTCAAGCAGGTATTTAATTGAGCCATATTCGTCTCCAGAATTATCCATCCTACACATAAAGCAGAAATCTGCCTGAGCTCACGTTACAAAGAGTGCAGTGCCAAAGATGAAAACGCGGCCATGGAAGCCCCAATCGGAAGGAGAAGAGCCGATTCAGAAGCCTAGCGGGTTTTGCCAAGGGGGCTGAGAGTCGCACTAGTAGGCTCCGTTCTTGCCTTCCTCCCTGTCATGTGCAGTGGCGTGATGTTAATCTTTATGCAGAGACTGTTTGTCAAGTAACTGACCTCGGGCAGCTTGCATAATGACACCTACATAAAAATAAAGATTGGACTATCAAACCTGGCACTGAGGAGAGCTCATGTTTAGCTGGCTGCGCACAAGCACAATGCCGTCGATCGCAGTGAAGTTAGCCAGTGGATGAAGTGGGATGATTGATGCGGCTTGTTCAGGTGGGCAAAAACAGCCTCTGTACATGGCAGGCATGCATGAGATGGAGAGGTGCCTGAAATAAAGGATGGAAAAAGTGAACGTTTATCAAAGAAGATTTTTTCATGCAGGTTTTTAGGAATCTAGTGGGTGAGGATTTTTTGAGATAGCACATACCTGTAGAAAGAAGCATACCGTGTGTTGCAAGACCCAATTACACGTTTAAATTCTGCTCCAAAGGAGTGTGGCGTTTAGCGGTTTTACTACAGACAAAAACTTTCTTTGAAATGGCAGATTGTAATTGTATCTATATAACACTTACTACCCCCGACAGTGCGTTGAAGCGCTCTATGGTGAGTGGCACTCTAAGCTGAAACCCAAGGTTAGCGGTTAATCTAGTGGTTATTGTGATTAGTCGTGCTCTCAAGAAACGTTGCATGTGTTTATTCCAATTAATTATATTAATACCAGTTAGGTGTGATCATTAGTGGAATATCTGTGATTTCAGTGGAAAGGTTGGTGACCTAGAAAGGCTGGTGGAGATTAGGTAACGTTAGGTTACAGGATATGGTTTTAAAGAGGTGAGGTTGTGATCTATGAAATTAGGTATCCGCTAATTGCTCAATTACAATAAGAAGGATTAAGTCAGACAGGCATGAGCGTGAGATGAGGCTTCACTTAGAAATAGAAAGTATGCAGTAGATGGAAGTTAAGGAGAGGAATCCAGCGGAGGTAGATTAAGGTCAATTTTTCAGGCAGGATTTTAGGAGTATAGTGGGAAAAGGCCTCTGAGATAGCAAGGAATTGGAGGATGTAAGCTGTAAAAAGAAACACAAAAACGTCTCCATATCTGTAGTGCACAACTTAAACATGCAATCCTAAAGTGTACAAATCATTAAAAGCCCAAACCTGCTTTATGCCAGACCTAGTGCAGTGCCTTAACTTTGGTAGAGGGTCTGTACGCTGCCCAAGGGCGATTTGTGACTGAAAAGAGAAGGTCTTATTTAAACATCTACTCTCACTATTCTGTTATTAAAGGTTTTCCACTCACTCACAAAAACTGATGACTTGGCACTGGCTGGGAGTGTCTCACCAGTGTGCATTCAGAGTTTGTACTGTCACCTTATACCATCCAACTGCATGTTAATCGTGTTTGTGGACATTGTAGTATATGTACTGTACCAGCAATATAAGTGATGCTAAGCAGAATGATAGAGGTTTGTGGGTTCAATTTTTAAAGCCCCTGGCCTGTTCCTGTGCAGAAGAAGTGGGTGATGTTGTTTTCCCAGACAGTGGAAGTGTATCAGTAGAGATGCAGAAAGGAGGAGGCCTAGATAGTGGAGGGAGTACAAAGCAGATGAGTTTCCTGTAAAAATTAGAGTAGGTCCGTTTGCTGGCAGCTTCCTTAAGCACTTCCACTTTGTGAATGAGGGGGGTGTAGTGGGCAGAGTGAGAAGGGTCTTTTAGGTAAAACGACCCCTTTGTTTCTTTCCTGGTCACGATCTTTATGGCTGTTCAAT
Source organism: Pleurodeles waltl (assembly GCF_031143425.1). Lineage (NCBI taxonomy): Eukaryota > Metazoa > Chordata > Amphibia > Caudata > Salamandridae > Pleurodeles > Pleurodeles waltl. The sequence continues at coordinate 1,571,712,094 of NC_090445.1, read as the reverse complement.
GCCAAGTGTAGGCACCTCTTTGTGCCTCTGTTGTGAGTGTGCCAGGGTAAACATCCCGCTGAGAGGAGCACCACCCTGAAGGTTCTGTCCAGGGACGAGGCTTGGTCAGTAAGATTGGAGAGGTGCAAGCTTCAGATTTCCTAACAATCACACTGGCACATATTGTTAAAATGCATTATAAGACAAGAAGGGTGCACAAGCGGGGCTTAAGGGGCAGCGGAAAGGAGGAGGAATACTCATTGGTAGGGGGACTAAGTGAGAGAAAGCATATTATTTTGTGAAATAACTACCAGTTTTGAAGTCTTTTTAAACAGAGAGAGAGAGGGGGGGGGGGGGGGGGGGTGTGTGTGTGTGTGTGTGTGTGTGTGTGTGTGTGTGTGTGTGTGTGCGTGTGCATTATTGCCTGTGTGTGCATTATTGCCGGTGTGCGCATTATTGCCTGTGTATGTAAATATTCCTGGTAACATCCAACAGACACAGCACCACACCCGACTGAAAGCTTCTGTATCCAACTATTTAACACAAAATACATTAGGTGGGTGTAACACACCTGATGAAGCTATGCCCCAGGCCATGTCTGCAGAACAGGATAGAAAGGCAATTTTAGTCATTCTAAGAAACAGTGAGGGTAACAATTTTGAGTGGTACTTTAACGCACTGGTAATTGTTCATTGGACTTATGTCAACAGCCTTAGTTATTTATGCAGCAACTTTGAGATAAATTAACCAGTCCACAGCTCTGAAATTAAACCTGTCTTGCAGCGGCCATTCAAATCTTACTAACATAACCCTGTGTGCTCTCTGCGGCAGAAACACGTGGGCAAAATGCATTGATGAGAGAAAAACGAAAATAACTGAAGTCTGAATATTGGAACACTGCAGCTTTTACAGTTGTAGCGCTGCAAGACAGCGGCAGAAAAATAAATAGAATGAAAGTATTATATTATCTCTTCATTCTTCCGCTTTGATAGGGTGGGGCGGGGCCAGCGTCCTCCATGTCAACAGGTGGAGGAGGCGTGGTGGTGTGCTTCTAAGTATGCATGTCAGTTTGCCCGGCCATCCAAGGCTGGCCAAACTGACATGCGCACTTAGAACTCACCAATCAGTTGCATTGCACAGCCAGGTGGAGACCAAGCGTTGTGTCCTACTCCCTCCCTGAGCGGCATTTCTGCCTGCACAGGCCAATTCTGGTGCTTCTCTCATGCTGGTAACCGCACAAGAGGAGCGTCATGATTGGGTGGGGAGGGAGGAAGAAGACGAGAGGCAGCGGGCATGGAGGCGGCAGGAAAGGTGTTGTGTGTGTGTGTGTTTTTTTTTTGTTGTGTTTTTTTATTTTTTTTATTGCACCCCCTGGCATCAGCCTTACAGCGATAACCTCTTATACAGAGGTTATTAGCAAAATTTCCCTAAGCCCTGGGATGTTTTGGAATACGGTGACTGACGGACATGAGATTGTGTAAATTGCTCCGAATCACACCACCTGTTAAAGCAGGGTTGCCAGGATTATAACTCTGCTCCCCAGTTTGCAGGAAACCTGCACTGTAAAGGTAGCTGAATATGTCTTCTTCATTGTGGACTCTGTATTGGTTTACTGTGTACCATTATCCCATAAAGATGCACCCATCCCATATGACCCCAATCTACCCAGGCAGGGGGTCTGTTAGTACCATAGATGCCCCCAAGTTATGCCTGTACCATGACTCTGTAGGAGCCTGGGATAGGAGACAAAGGGTGGGCTTGTCCCAGAGATTAAGGCACAATATCACAGCACGTACTATACACTGTACATGCCCACAACCCTCAGTTGTAGTTCAGTTTTCTTAAAGAACTGGCATTTCTCAGGGTCTTTCCATGTAAACACAACTTCTCCCTCTCCCTCCTCGTTCGACCCTCACTCTGCCATCAAAACCCCTCTTAAAACCAAGGAAGAGTGTGTCTTAGGTTAGGATCCAGATGAACGCAAATCAAATTGAGTGGGAAAGAAAAATAACTCTTTCATACCACGTCCTCGTTAACGCTGCTCCCACTCATGGCACAACTAACTCTTGCACCCTTATACTCCCTGCAGCCTCTTTAATGCCCTCACCCTGCTGTGGCCCCTTACCTCTCTGCAGGTAAGATACTGGCTTCGCTGTGAAAATCAGACCCATTGTTTTTTGAGACACCCATTTATGAGCGACCTTCTAGCAGTGGAATTCACAAGATCATCCCAGTACCTGTAATTGTCATTTGACAACACCATTGAGAAGGCTAAGGTCTAAAATTGTTTAAGGCATATGATGTCTTTTCTAGCCAGTATGCACACTCCCAGTGTAGGCGTGCCAATGGCTAACGTCATCTGGCTCATTGCCCCATGAGTTATGCTGTAGTGGGAAAAAGATTGAGTGACACAATTAAGACCAGGAGTGCTGGCTGAAAGCCCCTTTTAAGTATACCGTACACATAAATTTAGTGAAACAAAATATTTTTCCTAATGCCAGACCTTAAAAACATAAACTGGAATATAAAATCTCATTGGGCATGCATTGGTTTCAAAAAGCTCTTCATGCATAGCCACATCATTTGTTGTACAGTCATACCCCTCAACCTGGATTCCAATATCACTTTTCCATTTATCACCCCTCATAGGGCCACTGCAGTGTCTCAGACTGCAACCCATGTTAAGATCCTGGCCTCCTGACAACACTACATCTACAGTTCACTCTAAAGGATAATTTCTTGTCTCCTGAATCCTAGTGATGCAACCTATTACTATCCTTGTAATCAAACAAATACTACTTTACTTTTTTGCTCTCCCTGTACCTCAGTTGGTGAGATAGTGCTTGACTAGTGGCCGCTATAATATTAAACTAGCCATATTGACATAGCATTACATATTAAGGGTAACGTTTGACAGGGTTGGAACCAGGGGTGTGGAATTTAATAAAATATCTACTTGTCCGTGGGACAGGTTGCTTTATAAATCTACTTGTCCTATTAAAAAAAAATCAATAAAAAAAATCCACTTGTCTCTAGTGCGTAGTGCGCTGATAGATTGTGGCAGCAATCTCATTAAATAAGACCTTTGATATTAACCTCAGATTATGCCAGGGCTCCTAATATCATAGAGTTGGAATTCTAACACATCCTACATTTTGCCAGCGTTGGCTGCATACTGGGGCTGGAGTTAGTGTTAAGGAATAGTTCCAGGGTTGGAACGAGCTTTGGAATCTGTGCGAACCTAACTTGCATGTTTTAGGGGTTTTCACCAGCTCTTCTCTAATCTTTTCCCATACTGAGAAATGTTGGAAATTTACTCCTGACAAGGGCAGATATATAACTTCTTACATGGTTGAGAAGAAAAATTGTAGGAAGAAAAGTGAATTTGTAAGCGCTCAGATTTTCGCAAGAGCAAATGTACACCTGCATATTTGCTTGTGCTAAAATGCATTTCACAAACCTTGTCTAAGAGTACGACTTCTGGCCTACTTCTGTAAATTCTTGTGAATTAATGATAGCCGTAAATCCGTACTAATGCAAGGGCATATGTCGTGGGTGCACTTTGACTTAGACCCCTAATAAGGTCTTGAATTAACCAAACCTTTTGTTTTTATTAAAAAGTTGTTCTTTTTCTATAGACTCTCTTTACTGTGAATACCAGCATTCTGCTTTTCCACAAGGAGTATATCGGCACACAAAATAGTTTGGTTGAGTGTCAGAGGCTACTGTGGCAATGTGTATTTTTTGAGCCCATAAAATATTATTGCTTTTTGCCAATGTTTGTTATAATGGTGACGTCCTGGTAGCACCCACAACCATAAAGTTTTACAACAAAAAAAGTCAAAACACGACACAAATTGACAAACTCAAAAGGCTAAGCACCAATGTTGGACCTATTGACTTTGCCAATGATTGTTTATTTTTATGTTTCCCATAGCCTTGTTGAAATTGGTTGCACTGATTTTCCATAATTAATATATTTTGGGGGGAATACTAGCACGCATCAACACATTTTAGTAGATGATGCTCCAAAGAAATGGTATCTAAAAATTTCCCAGTCGTTCAGCAAAACATTTTTTTCATAGTTGTATTTTTGTGAACATTTAATTTGAAAGTAAAGAAGCGTCAATCTTACTTTCAAGCTTCTGCAAATATTTGCATCTAATCAGAACGCTTTCTGGGAGCATTATATGTAGCCCTGTTAAACTTTGCAACGTATGTACACATTTTTATTCTGGGACCACTGTCAGCAGTGCAGTCCGAGCTCACAACATTTCCTTAGGCCGCTCACCCTAATATTAAAGGCTTTGTATTAAGACTATGCATTAATGAACCATAAATACAAGTTCATAAAGCATTAATGAATGGACACAAATATTACCTTATCTGCAGTCAGTGTTGTTCCCTGATTCGTAATGTGGTACTGCAAACTCTCAGTCAGTTCTGCAGAGGGCTGGGCCTGCTTGTCCCAAGGACAAAGTAAACATGAAAACTTGTTGTCCTTGATCCCAGACAACATGTCTTGGAAGTTCCGCTATAGGAATTCCACACACCTGGTGGAACCTATTCTGAAAGCAGTCCTCATCCAGAAGCTGATCTAGTGGCATACATGAAAGTCAATCCCGTCCTGCACTAGCAAAAGAAAACAAGGATTGATAAATCCAAGGAGCTGTTCACTTTACCAATATGATAAACGTGTGGCTGCCTATCTTACAGCTGGGTTACCCATCATTTATTATGAAGGAAAATGGCATAAACTATTAACTTCTCAAGGATCTTGGAACACTTTATCATTCTTTGGCGTTCCATGATGGCTGGCATATTGCTTTTAATGGCAGTATATGCAAAGGTAGTTGGTCTGGCATTTCGATAAGTGAAAATGCTTCTTCGATAATAGGCATGTTTTTGTGGATGGTGTGTGAGTGAATGTAAGAATGGGTCAGTGGTTGAATGGATGTATGGATGGAGGGAAGTGGTAATGGAAGTGACGAAGCAACTAAGCTGGTGAGTAAAGTGAGGATTAAGCAAAGTCAGCAAGTGTGGGCATGGGCAGAGCCCTCTTGTAGTGTGAAGGACTCTGTGTGGGGGAGGGGGAAGTTTGTGTTGGGGAATATGAGGATGAGTATTTCCAACAAGTTTGCTTGCTTGTATGTGTAAAAGGGGTGGCTTTACTTGCTGTTTTGGAAACAAAAATAAAAACCATCTCCTTGTGCACATGCATGTGTATTATAGCTTTAGGTTAGCTTTGTTTAGTGTACGTTTTTTCAAAATAGGATATTACCTTTACTTGGTGTTTACCAGTGCTGGGTTTGTTGTTTCTAAGCACTGTGTAAATAATGCAGTACTGTATTTAGGGGCACCAGGAGGAGGAAAGTGTCACGGGACCGTGCTGCACCTTGCTGCATTCAAAGACCTGACCAATAAGTCACTGTAGATCAGAGTAACTGGGGGGTGGGCCCCCTAGGGGGGCCTCAAGTGATCACAGGGGGAGGGGTCGGGGGGCACCAGACACTTGCCAAAAGAAGCACTATACAGATAACCTGCCTTTGTTTTAAGCAGATGCAAAAAGAAAAAGTGATGGATGGAATGCTGAACAATGTCAAACATTCACCCCCAGTACAGAGATCTGGGCCTAAATCCATCGTTTTTTTTTTTTTGCTGCCCATGCCACCCCAGTTTGGACCCAGCCATATGCAAATCAGTCTTGACCCTGTTCCTCATGGGAACAGTCAAGCCCAAACTGCCAGACCAGGTCCTCCCTGGACCGGAAACAAGCATCCTGGGACCGGTTTCAGGGTATCGCCCTTCTTCAGTCAGGCTAGCTTGAGTCCAGTGGCGAGGCGCATCGATTCTTCTGTTGCATTTCTGGCAAGTGTCGATTTTCAGCCACAGAGCTGGCGGCGCGTCGTTTCTTCAGCCGCAGATTGGAGTTGCTTCTATCTTTTCCCCGCACGGCGCTCTGTGCGTGGATTTCTTCCTCTTAGGCTGTCAGCTTCTCCTTTCAGGGTCCCAGGAACTGGATGGGCACCACTTGGCGGAGTAGGAGTCTCTCCAGAGACTCCAGGTGCTGGCAGAGAGACGTCTTTGCTATCCCTAAGACTTCAAACAACAGGAGGCAAGCTCTAAATCAAGCCCTTGGAGATCTTCACAAGATGGAAGGCATACAAAGTCCAGTCTTTGCCCTCTTACTATGGCAGAAGCAGCAACTGCAGGATAGCTCCACAAAGCAGTCACAGGCAGGGCAGCTCTTCAGCTCTTCTCCAGACAGAGGTTCCTCTTGGTTTCCAGAAGTGTTTCTAAATTCAGTGGTTTTGGGTGCCCTTCTTATGCCTAATTTCTCCTTTGAAGTAGGCCTACTTCAAAGTAAAGTTTCTTTTGAATTTGAAATTCTGCCTTGCCCAGGCCAGGCCCCAGACACTCACCAGGGGGTTGGAGACTGCATTGTGAGGGCAGGCACAGCCCTTTCAAGTGTGAGTGACCAATCCTCCCCTCCCTCCTAGCACAGATGGCTCATCAGGATATGCAGGCTACACCCCAGCTCCCTTTGTGGCACTGTCTAGTGTGAGGTGCAACCAGCCTAACTGTCAAACTGACCCAGACAGGGAATCCACAAACAGGCAGAGTCACAGAAATGGTATAAGCAAGAAAATACTCACTTTCTAAAAGTGGCATTTTCAAACACAGTCTTAAAATCAATCTTACTAAAAGATGTATTTTTAAATTGTGAGCTCAGAGATCCCAAACTCCACATGTCCACCCGCCCCCAAAGGGAATCTACACTTTAATCAGATTTAAAGGTAGCCCCCATGTTAACCTATGAGATGGACAGGCCTTGCAACAGTGACAAACGAATTTAGCAATATTTCACTGTCCAGACATCTAAAGCACACTAATATATGTCCTACCTTAACCATACACTGCACCCTGCCCTTGGGGCTACCTAGGGCCTTCCTTTGGGGTGTCTGACATGTAAGAAAATGGAAGGTTTAGGCCGGGCAAGTGGGTACACTTGCCAAGTCGAATTTACAGTTAAAACTGCACACACAGACACTGCAATGGCAGGTCTGAGACATGATTACAGAGCTACGTATGTGGGTGGCATAACCATTGCTGTAGGCCCACTAGTAGCATTTGATTTACAGGCCCTTGCACCTCTAGTGCACTTTACTAGGGACTTACTAGTGAATCAAATATGCCAATCATGGATAAGCCAATTACATACACATTTTGTAAAGGAGCACTTGCACCTTAGCACTGGTTAGCAATTGGTAAAGTGCCCAGAGTAACAAAAACAGTAAAATCAGAGTCCAGCACACATCTACAACCTGGGGAACAGAGGCAAAAAGTTAAGGGAGACCACGCTGAGGATGAAAAGTCTAACAGTCTCAAATAGGTTGTTGAACTTAGGCACTCTAAAAATTGGAGATGATTTCTGGTCCATTCCCTTAATGGAAATACTTAAATATGAAGGTCAGTCATACCAACAATTGTTAATTCGATAGCTTTGCTACTCAACGCATTTTGGTTCCTAAGGATACCTCCTCAAGGCTGCAAATAACATAGGTGTTTAAATATATTTTGATATACAAAACATAAAAACATTTTAAAAAAATCATAATAAGTCCTAAATTGTTCAATACAATAAAAAATTGTTAATGAACCATAGGAGAAGAAACACACAATTATTGGCATGTAGTTGGACTTTATATAGGTAAGTCAATATATCACTTTCTGTTTTTTTGAGGGAGTGCCTAACAAACCACTAAATGAATCGTCAAAACTGTAGTGGATCAACATTAAGAGGTTGTAAGGTGCGTTATCTGTTGAGGAAGAACAGTAGGACAATCTAAAAAAAAAAACACAAATAATATTTGAAGACCTGAATCCCATATTGTCATAGTGACGTTCTGTACAAGATAATAAGCGTAAAGGACCTCCAGTCATACATTAATTGATCTACAACTGAAGTAATTACTTATTCCTAACTGATTATTGCTCCAGTTTTGTGTTGGGGACCAGTAAAGGCCAATTTGTCATATGGTTAGTCCAGCAAAAGCTCCTTTAGTCAGGACATACAAGTCGAAAAATCAGCCTTCAGTACATTGAAGTACTTAGTCCTTGGTTTAATTGCCATTTATTATGACTGTACATACATTGTGAGCCAGTCTAAGCATCAAAAGAAAAAATATACATTGAATTGGGGATAATAGCCGCAAACTGTAGCTTTGCATGGAAGCGTCTGTACAGTGTGCATATGTGTATTTATCATACACGGAAACGGTTTTTAATTTTCTTGCAATGACGTGTACATACATGCATAAGTCTTGGATGATAGACAATTGTAAGAACAAATACATCATCATGATTTAAATGTAATATACCTCCTTACTGAAACAGTCGTAGCACATGAGCCCATCAAAATATAGTGTACTATGAGTAAGAACAGGTAATGCTATGTAAACACTAATGCCCAAGAAAATAATTGTAGAAGCCACCTTGTAAAGATGGTCTTAATAGATAGGAACATAATTGTTGCTGAGGTGGAGTGTATCTAAATTGTCTTGTAATTAACGTCCAAGTTTAAACTGATGACTTTTCATAATCATTGGCCCCTTGTCAGATCACACAAGACTGATAAGCCATTCATGTTTACTGTACATACACTACATGTAAAAAAAAAATATATATATCTTGTAGTGAAGATCAATAATTTGAGCATACGGCTAACTAGATTCAATATATCTTAATGTCTCATAATTAAGCTCTATGTTTAAGCTAAAAGCTTAGTTGGCCCAACATCAGCCTTACAGAAGCTACTAAACCAATTAATTATACTGTGCAAACATAGTGTGAAAAATGTAAATGGCTGCTATCCTGTGGTGGAGCTACAGAGATTTCATAGTAGCTAGCACCCCTTAAAGATAAAGCAGCACAACAGTACTGTGCAATTGTTGGTTCTAGAAGATGGGAATACCCACCATATTGTAATGGAATCAGCTAATGAGGACTTGTCTTTGGTATTCTGAAGTCACTGTGCACCTTTATAGCGCAAACAGATAGAATATCCAGAGTGACAGTCATGTAGTTGCCTAAAATAGGCTCATACATCAATCTTTTGAGGTGAGAATACACCAAGCAATCGAACCAACATGTCTAGATTATAAGAACATACTGCCAGAAAGAGTGGAAAATTATCACGTCATGTAAAAGGAAAATCCAGACTGCTGTGCAGGGCATATCATTGATCATTAAGGTATAGTGTAGCCCTAGGTTTTACATTTTCAGTGGATAACACCAGTACATCCACAACAATGTATAGGTTGAACTAACAAAAAGGACAGTCAATCTGAACCGCTCATAATACATAATTTTATGTAATATTTAGATCATAACATCCAGTGTAGTAAGCAAATGAGATCTCCTGGCGTTTTAAAATATCATAGGATGGATAGCAGGGAAAGAGAAATAAAAAAGCTGCATAAAGTGGTTCTTAATGTGTGACCTTACCTACGCTCTGAAACAATCACTGGTCGTCTGCAGTTGTGGCATTTTACAGCAGCACCATTTTGAGGTACTATTTATTTTTCCAGCGCCTAGATCACATGATCAAACTATGAAATTACTCTATCATGTTGGATATACTAAAAGGTGATTAGAATATTAATGAAGTAATTTTTTGTAAAGTGATAGACAAAACTACACTATTCCATAATTGCCCCCATGTTAGATGTACCAAGGTTATTAGAATGTTATAAGGTGCTAAAACATGAATACATGGCACTCCTAAACAAATCTAGTAGTGTGGTGGAAACAGTTAAAGCTGTTCTCTCACCACAGCAGCAGCCATATTAGACATATAGGGCATAAGAACCATATATTAATGCTATGCTCCATCATAGGAAATGTGTCTCCAAAATGTTTTCGCATATCTCTTGCATCCAAAACAAAAAATGTGTGATCATATACACTTGGATGTCCTCATGAATAGTAATGTAGCTTTTTATCAATATGGATACCTTTGGTAGTCGCACAGCATTTACATATCCATTTCTCATCCATTTGTTTCAAATAAATATCTCTGTCACCACCTCATCAATTTTGTTTTTAGAAAATTAATGACATGGAACCATATTTCCATTTTGGTACTGTGATGTTCTCTGTAGTGCATCGCCTCAAGCTATTTTCAGTCCCCATGCTTAATTGCACAGAAATGCTCGTTAGTACTTGATTATAAAGTCCTAGTGTTACAGCCCACTGGGGAGCTTTCAATTTGATTCCCTAGGACCAAATTATCTTGGATAACTCCCGATGGATGAGTCTTGCCTCTATCAAGAATTGAGGGCACGTGAGCTTCCTATAATCCTTAGCCAAACAAATTGGATCTGGCACCAGTATGTAACTATACAGAGGTAGATATTTTAAAGCAAAAATATTTGTGTGCTTAAAACCTTCATGTTCAAGCCAAGGTGTATCCGTTTTGGGTGAAATGGAGCAACTTTCCAAATAGTTAAACCCAAAGTTCTTTCCAGGGCTTCTATAAAATATAGGTTTAAAGTACTGAAGCAAAGTGTGTTTCTGTTGAGTATATCCCTTTTACTACCCGATAGTGGTCTAGCAGTGTTTGGTAGCCTTACCGTAAGATTGATTTCTAATGGTGTTGCTGAGGAAGCCTGCAGTGGTAGGCTGATCCTCCTGCCAAGTGCATGAAGAACTGTGGTGTCTGTCTAGAAGTAGAACATCCTTGTTCCAAAAGATTTTTAACTAAGTTACATATTTGTTATAGGAAATTCCAGAGAATGCGGCAGATATAGCTCATCTTTCTCACCTCCATGCTCCTGGGATTGTGAGCGGAGTTGACCTGAGGTACACCAATTCTAAGCTGTGGGACTTTGTTAAACATACTTGGAAGGTAAGTTAGAGGGTACTGTAAATTTTGCTTTTCTCATACAGCACTACATTAGAAATGTCTTCTAGATCTTTATCCATTATATTGGTCTGTTTAGACTGGCCCTGTTCTCCCCTGTTTTTAGTTGGTCTTGTACTTCTCCAAGAAGCAAATGCCCTCTAATCCTACGCCTCAACCTGAGGCCTTGCTAAATAAAATGCAAAATGGGGATACAAATCTTAAATTTTGGCCTGTTTAAAAAAGAAAATACCCAGTGTTTTATTTGAATGTCTTAAACCATTTTATTTAGGTGGAGCAGGTGGGCCCAGTAGGTCTACCCAAGTTTCTTAGTCATAAGATCATTGTTTGATAAAAAGGTTTTGATCACCTTAGACACTGAAGCATCACATGTGATACCATGGTCTTTAGATTGGTGGGTACATTGTTAACCTTTGTGCTACAAACTGCCTTGGAGAGAGTACATCTGGTTTCAGTGTTCTGTTGGAATCAATGAACTTTGCTCCTCTGGGGGAATCTGCACATCTTCTTTCTCTGCAGGTCTTTTATGTCCTTCTCTGATTCCTACCACTCTTGTAGCAAAAATGCTTTGTGGATTCACTCTGGTATCCCTCGCATGACCATGCCTCTAGCTTACAATCTTCTGACACAATCCGTATAGTTAACCAACCTCAGACCATCATCTGCCATTGTACAGACCATCTGCTTCCCAGATGACAACAGAAGAGTAAGAAGCTGTCAATAAGGAGGTGAGTGCCCATAACTGACTCGGTGGTGAGCCATAGATAGGAGGAGGCTTGTGAAAGTGTGTTTTCTCTCAGCCAGCATTTGCCCCTCCGTACCTGCCTTCCTTACGAGGCAGTATAATCCCTGCCCCCTGATATACCTCCATCAAAAAAAATAATTGTTACCCTGAGATTTTCATTTTTGATTTGTTTTTGGATCATTAGAGGAGCAATTTAGCTTGGATAGACATCGCGGAGCCGGGCCGAATTTTTCTGGGTGGCATTATTAAAAATGGTGGCTATGTTACAGTGATAATGTAATATTTCAGGAACCATGCGACCTATATACTTGATTATGGTGTCAAAACATAGGTTTTATGGGCCAGGTAGTCTTCTAGAGATAGAAAATAACTCCTCAGAGCAACCCTTCCACCTTTTTCCAAAATGGTGGCTATAATAGAGGAAGAAGAGACGCATGCAGAACTGAAGCAACAAAAAATGATTTTAATCCTTTTATGTAAACACCAAACAATGTTTATGATCTGAATATGAGGAAAAAAATGTTTATCACTTCTGTATTAGACAAATTTTCACAGTTCACTTTATTTAGAGAATATTGACAGGGGCATCTTTTGGTAGCACAGGTTTTGCAAGTACATGTATGTGTACATTCTGTAAGTAGAGGCTTTGGAAATTTTGTAGGTTTTAGCACCCAATCAATATCATCCCAACAAGTTCATGCACATGTGGAGAAAGATCTGTGTAATCCAAAACCTTTACATCTTCTTATCAAGTAGCACACCCTTAATAATGGGTCTCTGCACAGAATATGACGCCATTGAAAGGTCACTTAGCAGGACTGTAAAAATAGTTCCTGCTGATTTCAATGTATCCTGTGATTTTATTTTGGCAGCAAGAACTTCAGGAGCCAAATCGGCTGATAACACCATTAGTGGCTCATTCTTTTTGTTTGACTGACAAAAACAAATTCTGTCGTACATTCTCACTAGATAAATCATAATTTCATTATTCTGGAACAATACAGTTTCATAAATGTTGACCATTGTTTCTCTGATCTCACGAAGTATGAACCCATAGCTCACACTCAAGTGGCTTTAAACCTTCATTGGCTTTTTCAAAGAATGAAGATTTACTGAATGCTGGCAGTTACGTTGCTGCTGGGAGCTTATTGTACATTCATATTCTTGAATGCATGCATGCAGTGCAGTTGGGCATACAAGTCCACTGCAAATACATTCACCTTGCTGTTTAGATCAGCTACTCTGCTGAAACTTCATCTTGGAAGAAACTAGCTGCAGATAAAAACATGTGTGCCTTCTGGGACTCACATACTTTGTACTTTGTTCTGCCTAAACCACAGTTAACATATTGAAGATCCTCTTCTTTTTGATCAGTTGTTGGAGGTGGATGAGGGGTAGCTATCGATCTTCTAAGTGGGTTTGGTTGTCATTGCTTTCTCAGGAGACTTGGATTCTTGTTGTGATTTACTGTCTTCTGCTTTTTTTTTTATGTTTCCATTGTACATGACTAGTGGCACTTGTTAAAATGATTGATATTTGATTCTCTTCACCCATCAGTTTCAATCTTTTGTGAACTTGGTCTTGCCTTATTTCTGCAGCTTCTCAAACTCTCTTCTGTTCAGTCACAGTTGATGTTAACTTTTACTTCAAATTAGTTCGGAATATGACACATTTTTCTCTGTTGAAGGAGTCCTCTGATTTTGTAGCTATCAACACTGTCCGGAGTTAAAGGTCCTCTGCTACCACCTGCTTTTGTCATGTTTACGAATTTGAATCAACGGAAAACCTGAAACAAAAAAAAATATTAAAATTAATTCATCCAAAATGACAATAACTAATCCATAGCCATAGCCTGTGGATTACATACAATAAAGAACAGTGATTTTACAAGACTTATTCCTGAATAATGTGATTTGTGAAGATATTGGATAATATTTCTTTGGAAATTAATGGATACTTGGATGTGCCAGGGCCTCCTTTCAATGTTATGAACCTTCTGGTTATCTGAGGTCTAGGGGTTGGTCCTCAAGACCCGTGCACCTAAAGTGCCATAAACCATATACATAGAACTTAAGATGAAGGTGCGGTATTGATCACCTTGATCCCCTTTCTATTTAAAAAGAGCCTCATGAATAGGCCAAACATAATACATGGAGCAAACGTCTATCCTATTCATTCAAACTAAGGAGTTTTTTTGGGACAGCAGAAATGCTGAACTCACCTATTTGAAGGAGCACTCATATGAGAATGAAGAAAAAGAGGAGACTGTAAAATAAAATATTTGCATAGGATTACGCAATTTGAAACCCATAGACAGGTCTAGTACATTACAGTTGGATCGAGTAGATTATTCAAGTTACTCGACCTGCAGGTCTAGTAAAATGTTTGATTTTTCGAAGCTTGCATCACCTAAGATGGACAATATTTGTACTTTTCCAGATCAGATAAGCATGTCTTCAGGTTGCATTACTTTTCAGTTTCTTCCTCCAGGGACCATCCTGTTATTGAAGTACAATACATAGGTTTGGTATTCCGTCCATTCCCCATATGTACAACTGCTGTGACTAAGAAACAGGGAGTCACTGAAATGCAGAGACTGAGGCCCTCATCAAAAGTTTGGTGGTCTGAGGACCACCACTATAGAGGTGGCAGTCGCACCGCCGCATGCCCGGCAGAGAAGACCGCCATATTATGAGCATGGTGGTGTTCCCAACGGGACACAGTCAATAGACTGCCAGTGTGGACGGACCGCCGCGGCAGGCATCTCCAGTTCGGCAGGGAGCATGTTACCACTGAGCATATTATGAGGTTGCACACCACCAGGATTTCCAGCGCGGTCAGACCGCCACCAAAACCCTGGCGGAAACAACCAGTATAAAAGGAGATACTCACCTTCAGGAACACAAACACGTCGGGAGCCACCATGGAACCTGAACTTGAAGCCTTCCCACTGCTCCTGATTGCCCTAAGACTCCAGAACCGGCTACTAAGACAGAAACCATAAGTACACCCACCTAGCACACACTGGAGAGAAAGGCATTAGTACACACCCAAACACACACATCTGTTATATGAAAACCCATACTGCCAGCATCACGTAACAACCACATACAACCAACTCATACCAAAACATTGCCACTCAACGTGTCAGATGTCACACCACGTCCACACATGACAAATCCATCACCATACACAAGCACACACAACCACACAATGCCACACCACCATCACAACACATCACACAAGGAAACCACACAACTCATGCTGCAACACAATCACATCACATACACAGAACTATCACAAACCAAATTGAATCAATACAACACATCCATCATGAAGGAAAGGCAGGGCAAGTATGTCTCCATCAGTGCCAACAGGCAGTTGGCCCATATATATATATTATAAATTAAGATGGAACATCATCCAACAAGTACAAAAAAGGCCATCTGGCCAGTCCAAATAGTCCAAGTGCCACCAGTCACAGATGGCACTTGTGAATGTCCCAACTTGACTCCTGACTAAAAAGTGGCTTCCACATGGTAGGCGCATCAAGGGGGCAGGCAGGAACCTCAGGGGTGATGGGGTGGTGGTCTGATTGGGGGGGGGGGGTCGGGGGGAGGGTTGGGCTTGTATTTCACTTTAGTCTGTGACTCCTTAGGTTTTCCCTTGGGAGGGGCTTGGGTTTGATTCAAATTTTTTTTTTGGCGGGGGAGGGGCATGGGCAACACCAGGGGGAGCAAGGGAGGACTGGGAGGTGGAAGGGCTGGGGTTAGGGAGGGACACAGTGCACCTTGGGGAATCACAGGGTGGGAGAGTGGTAGGGAAGAGGGAATCTTTTCTTAGGGACACAAGGGTGGTCATGGGGAAAGAGTTTGGGAGTAGAGGGAGTGGTTGTGAGGTGTGTTTGTGTAGGTGTCTTGGGTGCAGGGGCATGGATGGAAGGCATGTGTGTGCTAGGTGTCTTTTGGGTGTGTGACTACGGGCGTGCAGGTGTCTTGGGAGGAGGTGCAGGGAGATGCCATGGTGGATGGGGTGACTGTCTGTTGGGGTGATGCCTGCAGGTAAGGTGGATGTGCTGCCTGTGGGGGTGTTGTTACTTGTGTTGAGTGCGCATGTATGCGGGTATGGATTTGTGGTGTCTGGGTATGATGGTACTAGTGGCTGGATCAGGGAGTTCTGGTGTTGTGCCAGCAGGTGTGAGTGGTGTTTTGTCTGTGAAGGAGAGGGTGGTGTGGGGGAGGAGTGTAGGGAGTGGATGTTGTTGTGTGTGCAGGTGGATGTTGCCTGTGTGCATGCCAGTGGTGTGTCTTGTGATGTTTGGGTTTGTCACCGTGTCTGTTGAGGTGGATGAATGGCGGTCTAACTGTGTGCTCTGAATGGGTGTGGGAGGGGGGGTATGGGATTGAGCAGAGTTAGCTGGAGGAGAGACAGCAGAAAAAGGGACACTAGCTGCCATCAGTGAGGAGGCCAGAGCCTGAACGGATCTCTGCAGGCCAGACCGGGCACTGTGAATGCCTTCCAGGAACGCGTTGATCTGCTGTACCTGAGCTGCCAGTCCCTGGATGGCATTCACGATGGTTGTCTGACCCACAGAGATGGACCTCAGGAGGTAAATAGCCTCCTCACTGAGGGCAGCAGGGCTGACTGGGGCTGGGGCAGAGGTGCCTGTGGCGAAGGAGACGCCCACCCTCTTGGGTGAGTGGGTATGGGCAACTGGGTGGGGAGCATGAGGGAGGGCGGTGCTGGTAAGGGAGGTGGCGGAGAAAGATGGTGCTGGGCTGGTCCCAGATGGGTCCGCCACCTACAGGGAGTTTCCATAGGAGGAGGAATATGTAGATGATCCCGTCTCCCCTGTGGTACTCCCCTCGCCCTCTGTCCCATTAGTTCCTTTGATTTTGCTGTTGTCAGCCTCCTGGGTCCCGTGGGCTGCTGCTTCCCCACTCACCGGTTCCCCTTCTCCTTCGCCTGATGATGGTGATGCACACATAGCTAGAGGGGGAGAGGGAGGGGGAAAAAGAGTAAAATAGGGTTGAAAAGGATCAGTCCCTACCAACCATGAACACAGATCAACATGTACATCTCACCAATTACCTTATGGCATACCATACTATTACAATGACACTGCATCATAATCCGCAATTCTGAGAACATTTTGACTTATTTAATTGGCAAGGCTGTAACATTACATAACCGCATTGTGATTGCCAGGGAGATGTCATGCATGACATTTAAACAATCGGGTTAGAATCCAGGGACCTCCCATGGGACTTACCACATGTACTACCATACCGTAGTTTGAAAGGTGAGACCACAGAATGCTAGCTGCTACAATAGATTTTGCTGTGTTATTTGCCCAGAGTCACATGTAGCAGAATGCCATGGTTGTTTTCCTATACATATCCTACGCTCTTAGGTCAACATATTTCAGCATGGTAAGAAGTCATGTCCTGAATACTGTCCCATTTAGGCTATCCATATTGAGGACACCTGATGCCACCCCCATAATCAGTCCAGGGTAGCTACTGCGCAAGATAGAGATATCGTCAGTCATAGTGGGAGACACATACTGATGTGATAGCACTTATGCCTCAGGTACATTGATGCACATGGAAGAAGCTGGTCTGACACCATGTGTACGGTGTCCACGCCCACCCAACCATGTGATTCCTGATCTTGTGGCTGTGACATTGTCTCCTGTGTAGTTGCAAATCCACACTGTGCATGACCACAATGTACTGTATATGTGCATTGGCTCCCACCATGCCTTTTATACTGATGGGAGTCCCTTTCTTTGTCTATTTGCTGGTTGAATTTATGGATCTACTCCTGTGTGGCTGGGCTAGTGACTCCCTTGCTACTGGAATTTGGACCATGTCTGGTGAAGGGTGTCAGCTGCAGGGAATGGCTCCCTCTGCTGTCCATGTGACATTCTTTTGGTGAAGGGGCATTACCACACATTACATTTTACTAAGGTTGACATTCGTACATGTGAGAATAAAGACACGAAGACAGTTCCTTTTGTTCTGTGGTGTTTGTTGTGCACAAAGTGTGGAAGAGTTGATGAGTGGGATCATGGTTGGAGTAATCATCAGAGTAGGTGGCCTAGTTGTAGCCAGTACAGGTCCAGTATCCGAGGGCCATGCAAAAAATTGAGTAATTATGTTGAACAGCCAATGGGGTATCTCAGTGGCACACAAGGGAGAATGTCCAGAAGTGGGTTACTTCCTGGCAGTGGGTTTGGTCTTGGAATCTGCTCCAGCAGGATGTCTGGATGGGGGGTGGGGGGGGGCTCAGCTGCAGAAGGTGGGGGTGTCAGTGGGCTGCAGTTACTCTGGCAGGGCTTCCATTCCACTAGCTGATGTTGATGGCTCTCTTGGTATCTGGCTAGTGGTAGGGGCCAGCTGGTGGGTGGAGGTAACACTCAGGATGCTTCTGTGCTCCTTGAGCACCCCTACAATGGAGGCCATGGTGGCATTGTGGGCCTGCCACTGCTGCATGGCCTCCTGGTGGTATTGCCTCTGCAGCCTTTGGTTTTCCTCCAGAATGGTGAGTATTTGGCCCATCTTGCCCTGAGATTGCTGGTATTCTCCCAGGACTTGGGAGATGGTTTCCCAGGCAGTCGAGTCCCTTGGGGACCCCTCCCCTGACCCGCGGGTGCCCTCCCATGGCTCCTGAACCATGGTGCCCACTCCCAGTTACCCCAGGACCGTCAGTGTCTTGGGTTTTTCAGGTCCCTGTACTGGGGAGGGCACACTGCTGATTGCCCAGTCCTTGGGACACGGGGGGAGCAGGATTTGGCTCGGATGTAGATGCTAGAGTGGGTTGGACGTGGGCAGGGTGAGTCTAGGAGTGGTGAACTGACCGGGTGTCCCTGATGGGCTAGGTAAGTCGTCTATGTCCAGACATCCTTTGGTGTTGTCGTCACTGGGGCCATCATCCTGGGAGGGCTGGCTGTCTCTGGCATCCTCTCCGCAGTGGCAGTGAATTAAGTGGGAGAGTATCACATGGTAGATATGTGAATGTTTGTCTCTGTGTCTGATGCATACAGTGGCTTAACGCAATTCAAAGTTATGGCAATTACAGATGCAGCGCTACAGACATTGTTTGTAGGTAATGTACAGTGTCATGGGTAGCATGTTCCTTTGAGGGTTCCTGTATTAGGTTGCATTTCAGTCATTGCCATGTATAGGTCCTCAGTCGTAGCATCCTTTTGGTGTAGCAGATGCAATAGTTGTACATGCAGGTGTTGTGCTGTGACTGGGACAGATCAGCTTTTCATGTGGATGTGCAGGTGCATTGTGGGATTCATAGTGATAGTGTTTGGCAGGACTATCCGTGCAGTGGGCAGGGACTGTCTGGCCATTGTGGTGGGGTGGCAGGCAGGGGAGGGGCTTTGGGTGATGGTGGGGGAGGTGTAGTGGAAGATTGGTTGACTTGGGGGAGTGATAGGGTGGTGGCGAAGCATGCTGGTGGGCGAAATTAGTGCTAGGGGCATGTGGGTACATTACCAGTGTCCAGTCCTCCAAGTATTCCAGTCAGGCCCTCAGGATGTCTAAGACCTTCTCCTCCCACGATGCGAACTCTGGAGGAAGAGGTGGGGGCCCACCGCCAGTCTTAATCATGGCAATTTGGTGCCTGGATGCCATGGAACCCACCTTCCCCCTGAGGTTGTTACACCTCTTCCAGATGTCCTCCCTTGTGCGTGGATGGTTGCCAGCTGACTTGACCCTGTTGACAATTCTTTGCCATATCTCAATTTTCCTGCCTATGGATGTTTGCTGGACCTGTGCTCTGAGCAGTTGTGGCTCCTCCCTGACTATTTCCTCAGCCATGACCCTCAACTCATCGTCTGTAAATTGTGGGTGTTTTTGACGGGACATGGTTGTGTTGTGAGTTGGGGGGGGGTGCAAGGGTGCCGTATAGGGTGCTTGGTGGGGGGGTGCTTGGTTGTGTGTGCTGGTTGATTGTGGTGTTTGTGTGTATTGTGTCAATGGTGCAGTTATGTGTGATTGAGTGTATGGTTGACGTGTGCAGTGTCTCTGGTTTGTGTGGTCCTCGCTGTCGGTATATTTCATTTTGGTTGCAAAGGGTTGTGGGTTGTGTAGGTGTGTGTTTTATAGTGGTGTGTCTGTGTGTCAGGTGTGGGGTATTCGATTTGTCTAATGTGGTGCTGTGTCCTGATAGAGGTGTGTTTTTGGCCGTACAGTGCTGTCGTAATATGGAGGGTGGTATTTGTCCGGCATGGCGGTGCTGGTGGTGGGACCGCCTCTATCCTGCCTTTGGTCGTCTTGAGGGAGTCGGATTTGTGGCTGTTTTTGTGCGAAATACTTTGTGAGCTCTTGATACGGTGGGCAGGATACCACCAGCACAGGTGGTCTTGTGGCACCCACAACTGCGACGGTCTGCTAAAAGACTGCCAAACTCATAATGAGGGCCTGAATGTATGGGAATTAAAAGACCACGCCAAAGATTTACAGATTGCTACAAATTAAGATTTTATTGAAAACAAGAGTTCATTTATCTCAGATAATGCCCTTTGCGAGATGTATACCGAATTCTGAGGAGCTTGCACGGTCTCTGGTTCATTATTAAAGGCAACTGCTTACTGAAATGTTCAGCAACTTCGACTAGTAATTATAATAAAATAAATAATTTAAAAAAAAGTAGAAACCCTTGTGGAACATCTCTCCACAGAGGAGCTGTGAAAGCTTACATATAGAAGAGACTGATACATGTTGCTGCCAAGGACCACTTGGTTGCGACAGAGTGGACGTTCTGTTGTCAGAAGCTTTTGAGGGGTGGAAGGCCAAGATCTTGTTTTACCCTGACTTCATATTGTTGTATGTACCAGACCCCAGGTATACTATTCCCGGGTTCATATACAAATATCCTCAGATGTGTTTTAGATTTTTAATACTGGATTAACTGGTTGAAGTCAATTTTGCATGAAACTTGTGAATGGCACCTTTTGAGTGGAACATGAGGAATTCCAATAGATCGGTAAGATCGCTGGAGACCGGTCCTTGTTTCTGGAGCTTAACTTGCAAGGCATGCTAGACAACTTTCTGCGTGGTATCCAACATTGGCTTATATTGCCCGTCACTGTAAGAAAATGAATTCTTACTTTTGGGTGGGTGACTACCCATGTCAAAGAATAATCATGACCTTTGACAGGGTAAACCCATTAAATCACTAAATTATCCTAAGCTTCAGCACTAGCTAACCATGGCAGAGAGCAGACATACTTAACTTAGGGCAATGTGTAAAGTTTTTCTGCAGTACTAAAACCGTAATAAAGTGAACATGCTAAATGATACAAATACCAAACAAAATTAAAAGAGAAACATTTAGTAAACAAAACGCCAAAATGACAAAAATGTGATAAGGGGAACCAGCGATATGACGTTTTTGAAGTGTTAAGTAGAAATGGCGCCAGAAAGCACAAAAGCGCCAATTATGGTCATTGGCTGTAGTAGACTGGGACCTAGGCGCAATTAGAGACAGACTGTGATGGTGCACCGGCCGGATACACCTCCCAAGTTGGTCCTGGTCAAATATTTTACTTTCTTAGTACTTTGAGTCCCGTTCCACCACAGGAGTATACTTTGAAGGCCCTCAAGACCTTGTTTGAGACACTTAAAGATTCATGGGATGTCAGGCAGAGACCAGCAGCAGGGCCAGTCCTTGTCCAGTTGCCACTGTGGAGCTGGGTAGTTCCAGGAGAAGGGTTCTTGAAGCTTGATGTCTCTTTAGCCACACAGCAGGTCAGTCAACTGACCCTTGGAGTCCACTTCTTTGTCCTGGGCACAGCACAAGTGAGAGCAGGTCCAGTCCTCCTTTGATCCTCTGCAGGTCTAAAGAGTATTCCGTGGTGGGTACCAGGAGGTGCCACACTTCTGCCTGGAACCAGCTAGGGGAGTGGGGTGACTCCTTGACACTCCATAACCAATGAGGTATAATTTCCTGAGGCCACTCCTACCCATTTTCTCAGTAGTTCCTGTTTGCCTTACTGTAAACAGGCCAAAAATATGCAATGTTTCAGAGCACTTCAAGATATGAAAAGTTTGAACACTCAGGTTGAGCTCAGAAGGCTAGGGGTGTGTGCGTGCGGAGTGCAATGTGGTAATCTTTGTGCCTTTCTACATCTAACATGAAAATCCAGTTTGAAGCAGGCACTTTACTCACAGCAAACCCAGAAACAGAAATCTGGTATGACAAAAGTAGGGTCCTCAAGCAGCCAGGCAATGAAAACGCTAACAATGTTGTGGCACCAACTTGTCTGCCCTTCTGGTAACTAAATGTTGCTCAACAGACCTGTCAAGCAGAATTTGACACTGTAGTGTCAAATAATGCCCACATCCCCCATCCTGCATGTTCTGTGAAGTTCAGCCGAGTCTTTTCTGCCCATTCATGTCAGTCCATTGTTTGAATTTCACACCTGTTCAAGGCTGAGCACAGGCAGAGACCTAAGCTAATTAGCCTTCTGACGTTCAGGAAGGTAAAGTATAACTTTCTGAAAGTTACTTTACATTAATATTTATTAATAAAAAATGGCTTCACAGTTTAATTTTTAATAACTATTGAAAATAGTGGTTTGATTATTTTTCTAGTTGGTACCCTTCCCAAGATACAATTTGTGTTTTAATCTACTCTGGTTTTCTACAGAGGGTAGCTAGCCTTACTGCAGTAAAAATAGCTTTAGGGCCTTGTTACTGTAGGAACATGGTGACATTAACTTTCTATATGTCCCACTTTTAAATTCCATGCACCCTACTTTGTGGGCTACAAGGCTTACATATGGGTGCTTTACTAACATTTAAAAGGGACATTTTTACTCATCACAACTTTTGTCGGGTCTCAATGCATGTTTAGAATTCAATAGTAATACTACACAGGGTAGGCCTGAATCCTTGTATGCGCTCCTTCTATAGAGGATGGCCCAATAAATGCTGCAATGCACAAGTGGCATTTAACTTTCAAGTTCTAGGACCGTTTTGTACCATTTACTAAGGACTTGTTGGCAAGTTAAATATACCAATTGGCAGTTTGACCATGTTTGAAGGGGAAGCAGAGGCACTTTAAAACTATGTGGACCTTACTCCTGCTAATGACTAGTAAAGCCAGCAAAAATAGTGAGTGAGGCAAAAGGTGAAAATCCCAACTGGTTTACCAAAAAAAGAAGGGGACAGGGACATTAACCGAAGTCCAGTGTACAGCCTCCCTAAATACTGAACAAGTCAAGACAGCGACCACCGTGCGAGTCCCAAGGAACTCGTTCCCTAGGAGGGGAGGGTTCGCCTACTTAGGCTATTAACAGTGTAATGTTTATGTAAGTAGTTTCTTCGCTTTAATAACCCATTTTGGGAATGCAGTGCAGCGGAGGAGATTGTCCTGACGAAGCACCAAACGATCTGTAAGGACATTGAGGGCACGAAACATGTTGACTGTAGAGATTAGCTAAAGGGAAACCGTCTCTGTTAGCATTTTTTGTTTGGAGAGTGGGGGAACCTTATTCCCTGCCCACTCCCTATGTGTTTTTAATATTGACCAAGGCCCTCCACATCAATTAAAACGTACTATTTGGAGGCCCTTGAGCCACTTTTATTCTTTTTTTTTTTTCTTCTGAGGGGAGGTTTGAATCCATCCCAACTCATACTATGGCACACACTTTCTTTGAAGAGCTCCTGCAAAGTGCCCCAGTGTGGGGCCCGTTAGACATTGCGGCGCTGGTCTGACGATGAGCAGGCCCTATGATGAAGCATGACATCCATTGGATGTGTGAGGGCTTGTGCTTCTAATTAGAAGTGCTGTTATTTAACCTGTGCCTACTTTTCTGATTTCTATTGTTTAGGAACCGTGTACTCTTTTTTTTGGCTTGAAAATCCCAACTGACCATGCAGACTTACTACACTCTCCCTTCTAGGGAGAGCGACCTTCTTGAAAATCTCTCCCAACGTTTGTATTCTGCAGAATGCCACATTCAGGGTTTCCAGGTACTTTTTTCCAGCAGTGAAGTATGCTGTTAGAGTTTTAATATAGAATGGAATAACAGCCCTACTTTTTCTGGCTAGTTTACATTAGCTTGTGTACAGTGTATATTCCTCCGGGCTATTATGAATTATTATTCAGCCTTCTGACTGGCGGTAAACAGCGATTGGTCCTCTATAATTAATATCGTGGGGATTCTGGTGGGGAACTAGTGCTCACCTGTGGCTCTGCTTGGGCTCAACTCTCCTGGTTGTGTTTTGCCAAAAGAAGCACAACTTAAATTTAGATAATCTTTCCATTAGAAACAACCCCAAAAAGGGATTATTCTTCGGGGCAGTCAATAACACATATTACTCTATCCCAGTATTAAAAACATTTTTATCATAAAATCTTTTTAAACACAAACTTTAACAAATGTCCTAATAGAGATAAAATGCCATTTCAAAAAAATAATCATCCTAGGTACGATACCAGAGTGGACATAGTGTTATAAGGGACAGTTTTATCAAACTATTTTGGTCTAATATTGTTCAACTCAATTTTGTTACAAGACATTACTTCTTACCTGTATTTTTTCTTCAAACTCAAAGGGGTTCGTGAAGGTCTTCCTCAGTAATGCTCATTGCCCGTGTTTTAACAATTTCTGCTTCGTAATGCATCAGTGCGCATTTTTATTAATCTGCTGCAACACAGCACGTAAGGTGAATGTTCTTTTTATCTCAATACACGTATTGATTGAAACACCTCAACTAGATATTCTAATTGCCACTTACCAACAATAGGGCAAGATGCATTTGAGAGCAATTATAACAGAAATCTATTTAATCTCTTCCTCATCCCTCTCCAGCTCCTAATAAATATTTTGGAGCTTCTGCGAATCCCCAGAGGTAATTAGATCATCAGTAAGTATCTTCTCCTCCCCAACCTTTATAATCACTTCCAAATTGTACACTTTTTAATACAGATTGCGACCAGTTAAATTACTAATCTGTTATTTTTTATCCTTGCCTCAAGGGAAAGACATTATAATTCCCCATCCTTATGGACAGACAGCTCATTTTAAGAATTTGTGAACAACCAGCCATCGCATCATATCACAACATTGAATCCGAACATATGGCTACATATGTGACACGTGGATTGTATTGGATGTCTCACTACCCAAAAACCTATCCACTGTATAAACAGTGTGCTGCCTCTTTGATTTTACCTGATTATATAAAAGTGGCCTTTGCCTCACCTGCAATCTATAAACCGCGACACTGTCTCACAAAAAGTAACATCCTCAACACACAAGTCAGGTAAATAGTTTGTACTGCAGACATCAACACATCATATCAGTGGACGTAATTTAGTGGTTGTAGCTGCGACCTCTGGCAGTGCCTATGTAACCCCTGGCCTCTGAGGTGACATAAATCAGTGCCAGGAACACATGGGCTGATCCTCATTCCTTCTTTCAGCACGTTTTTTTTTTTTTTTTTTTTATACTAATAGTGAATATTATTCATTATTAGTGTAATAAAAAATAAAGCATCCTTATCTGGAACGGGACCTTTGGTGGCAGCCTAGTAAGTAAATATGTTTTGGACATTCTTGTAGATGAGGGAGTGTTTATGTTCGACAGGAGCATGTGTATGTCTTGGCGTGTGTGTGTGTAAATGAGTGAGTCATTGACGTATAGTGAGTGAGATTGAGACCCACATTTACTATTCTTTGATGCAAGGCAACGGTGCACCAAAGGTGCTGTGCTGCCTTGCATCAAAGGAGAGTGTAAAAATGCCCCACATCTTAGGAGATTCGTTCTCTCCCTATCCACTTTTGACATAGACACAAAAAATATGTCTTTAGTCTTTTCTCCCGTTATATGTGTGCTGTACAGTGTAGCACGCATGCCAAGTTGGAAAAACAAGGTGAAATGAAAAATGTTCTCCTCATTATGCCTGCCTTGAAGTTTGTAGATAGGGATATGCATCAAAACTTATGGGTGGTTTCATTGAAACACTCCTGCACCACCCATGGAACGCCCAGTGGACAAAAAAAAAAAAGCAAAAAGCAGTGCATAGCACAACTTTGCATTACTTTCTAATACTGTACAACGCAAATCAGGATTTGAGTTGGATTACAAACCTCACTCTAATACTTTGCACCATATTTGCAGAACAAAAGTCACACAAACTCTGTGCAAGAAGTTAGTAAAACTGGGCCTGAGAGTTCGTAAGCATGTGCGCGTATGAATGAGATTAAGAGCAAATGAAGGTGAGTGAAAATCAATAAGAATGAGGGTAAGAGAGTGTGTTGTTAGAATCATGTGACATGCCTTCCTGGAAAAAATCTGGGTCACTGGTCATCTAATGTCACTTCCTCTGTCATTAAGGTCAAAGGGTAGGTGATGTCCTTCCGCTAGCCCTGGCATTTTGGTGTATTGACACCATGAACATTTCTTCACCAGCTATCAATCCGAATCTATAATCGTAAAAACATAAATCCAAAATAGTCTCATAGTACAGTTCTAACTTTAACATGCCACAGCGTAAATGTCTACCACTAAGACCATCTATGCAGAAATTGACTCATTGCTTTACTTCATTACTTAAACACTGAGCTCCTTCAGGGGTGTTGGCATTGTGCTTAGACTAACATAAAGTGTGGAGCATTTCGGGCTGTTACTGTAGTTAAGTAGATAGATGCTTGTTGGGTAAAATACCACACACCTGTACAATCTAAAGCTAGTTTGTCCACAAGGTTGGAAGTACAAGCAACAGCCAGGTTTTTTTAATGAACTTGTAACACTACAAAATAAAACCGGCCGAATATTTACACAACTTATATTGTTCTCAGAGCCTATAAAAACATAGCCATAACAGAATGTCAGGAGGCACTCTGTTTACGACCCCCAAACTAATTTTACCACTAATGCTCGTTCGGTAAAAAAAACCACTCTAAAATACTCCATTTCTATTAGACGTTATTTTCTCAAAATGATTTGTGGCAGAATCCAACTCTCTGCAAAGAAGAGTATTGCGCCTAGGATCTCGCAGTAAAGTTTCCATTGGGGTAGATGGCTTGGTTTATTTACATTTATGATAGAAGGAACTAATCCTTAAAGTAGAGGACAAATATATGCTAAGAAGAACAAAAATCATCTTGTTTTTTTGTTGAAAGTTGAACAGTTCTCTATCCCAAAGAGGTACGAAGGGTCTTCACATGCACATGGTCAATGATCCACAAATGCGGTCCACAGTGTAGACCAAATGGTCAATATGGGCAGCAATTAATGTATAGTCTCCTACAGTCAACCTGGGCTTGCAGTGCATTTTACCCTGAAGCTTTACCACAAACGTTTCAAAAGAAAAATCAAATTGCAGTACTTTTTAAAGGTAAGCTAGTGTCACTTTTAGAAAATCCAATAGAAAGATTAGACACTCAACAGAGCAGACTTTCAGTTTTTGTAATCGCTTGTTACTTTTCTTTCAGCTACAGTATCTGATCTCTCCATGTCTGAGGACATGCTCCCAAAATAAACCTTGAATAGAATAAGGGGTTAACTGCCACAAAGTTAATATTCCTTGCGGTCATCAGTAAAGCTCAAAAACAATAGGCGCCACAGTTTTAAGTATTAAGGCCCTTCTTTATGGCATCCAGTTTCTTGATCCACCATGCCTCTCATTGACAAAAACATATTTCACTGTCCCTTACTTCCTGGTTGTGTATAAAATTATTTTGTAATAAGATATATTTTTTTGTACAGTGACTGACCCTATGCCGCTCTTGAGAAGCCCTCAGTCTGAATAGGAAGAATCACTGCGGTTTAAAACACATATTTGCACCATCTGTATGGGAAGTGTGGGGCATGGGGCATGCCACATCTCCCAAGTGCTGCCTCACACGTTGTTGGGGTTTGGAAGGGAAAGCTGACATGATATCTGTGTGGGCTGGAAAGGGTGCTGAACCAGGTAGCCGGTTTTGCTGGTTTAAGGTGGTGGATCTGGCTGACTTTAGCGTGAAGGACTTAATGGGAAAAGATTAAATGAAATCATTTGATCAATTCAGCTCTGACTTTAAGCTATACGATGGGACAGTGTTCAGATTCCTACAGTTCCAACACTCATTGGTACTGTATGTGGAGTGGCCCTAGATACCCATGTGTTCCTGTAATGAGATGACTGTTTTGACTGGGCAATTGACCAGAAGAGGGGATATCTCACTTTCCAGGACTGTATGTATATGGTATTTCTATAGTGCAAACCTAGCTAAAAGGCAGCGGAGCATGGTACAGGGTCACGACTGTTACAAATAACTCTACAGACTGGCCTTTGTTTCTACCTAGATTTTGGCTCCCATTCATTCACATGATAGAAGTGGCTTTTTATGCTAGCCTACCACTAACCTAACTGAAGATTATCTCCAGCGCTTATTACACCATGCCCAGACTCCACACATTGGGCTTGTTCTGTTGAGGTTTATCAAAGTTATGGCAGAGCAAGGGGCAGCTTTACCCTTGATATTTATGCACATACTGGCACCCAAATGGTCAAGAAGGGATTTGAAATGTCAAGGATATTGGGAAGTAAAGTCCTACTGACCCCACAAACTAATACATTTAATAAAACTGATTATGCTCGTCTGGCCAAACATAACCTGGCCTTACTTCGACAGGGCTGATTGCAAGGTAGTGTATAGTTGAGATTGGGGTGGTAAAACTCTTCTCTCCTACTGAGAGTATCCCTAGGGGAGTTAATTGGTGCATATCCTCTGAAAGATTGTCCTGCAGTGGGCCCCTGTGAATTTGTTGAGATTTTTACAACCTTGGCTGTTGTTTAATAAAGGCTCAGCTGATTCACTCGTGGCAGCCTGGTCCAAGCCTTGATCAGCCCCACCGTGAGCTAGTTTACTGTGTGCTGGCACAGACCCACACCAGATGATCTGAGCTTCCTGGCACAGCACCCTACTTAGGGAAGTTTTGTTGTGCAGGCCTCTATGTGCAAGGTCAACTAGAACACTTTTGACAATAGCATCAATCCTATTTGACTCCATGTTCGGTGGAGTAGTGTGGAAGAGTTTTCTCTTCAGTCAGCCTGTCGCTCTGCTCACTAAATGGTGTTTGACTCTTGGGCTGCTACAATGGCATTCTGGAACATGGCCAGTGAGATTTTGCCTGTACATGCCAAGGAGTTTTAGAATGTCTTTGCCTAGACAATACAAGATAGCCTGTCTATTGCAAAATGTCTGCTGAGATATGGCCTGGGCACTATGGATTTTGTGGCTCCGGCCTGGTCATCCATCATCTATGTTCCTGGAAAACTGGCTGCGAGTTTTTCAGTGATGTTCAGTGTTTGCTTTGAACATGCCTTTTGAAGGAATCGGCCTATTTGGTGAGAAGACCAATTCAGTACATAACCACTTTGACAGCAGAGCTACAGCTTGCGTTTTGGAGCTGCTTTCACCTCCATGCCCATTCAGTTGGCAGTACTGAAATTCTAATGATATTTGAAGGTTTCTGGCCTATCCCCAGTTGCAGCCCTTGTAGCCTGTTCAGCAGTCCATGGATCTTTCTTTGTAGCTGCAAGGGCCATGGTAATGGCAGAGGTCATTTGTCACTAGCAGATGGAACAGTCCTTCTGCTGGAGCTACGGCCATCACCAGATCACTTCAGTTTCCTTCCAGTGACTCATTGAGACCATTACGAGGCAGGATTCGATATTGCCTTCCTATATGGCTGTTCCATTTTTTTGGACTTGTAGGTTCTTCAAATTGTTCAGTTTGGCACTCTTTCTATTCTGAATACTCCTCCACAAGTTCCACCAATTGTTACCCTTCCAACTACAAATCAAGCTGATATGCTCTCCTGAAGTGCAGATATTACTGGCCAACGACGTGAAGTCAGTCCGAGGGTGTTACTTCTGGTACTTTAACCTCGGGCTGTTTGATTCCGTTCCTTAACAAGGAAAAATTCAAGATCCTAACACTTGCCCGGGTCTTGTTGGCCTGTTGGTACTCTGAGAATGGGTTGATGTCCTTGGATTATGTTTCCTCCCGTGCTGGTCCTGCAGTCTCCTAGGTAGTACATTACTTTCTAGTGGGACCAGACCACTACCAATTGACCATTATGGCATTTGGCCTTACTTTGGCCCCTCTGGTGCTAAGAGGCCATGTTGGTGGTTGCAGAACATCTTTGCAGGTCAGGGGTACAAATATTCCAGTTCCTCAATGACTGGGTGCTTAAGGCAAGCTTGTGGTTCTTGGACCACTTCAATAAGCTATTGTCTCTTTCCTCGATGAAATTCTTTGCACATGGAAATTGGGTTGTTTACAAAGGAGTCTCTTAAAGGGATCGTTTTAGATACAGTCGCTTCGTAGGCCTTGCCACCCTTGCAACTAGTTGAGGACCTTACACTATAAACCTGATGTTTTCAGCATTTGCTCTGTCATTGGTAGGTCCGAAACTTTTGGGGCTCCTGGTTTTTTGCACCCTGCTTATGCTGCACATCCATTGGCATAGGTGGATGTCCTGTGGAACCTTTGTCTCTAATTGGCCCAACACTAGAGGGTCCTTTCGGACACCAACTGTATTTCAGATAAAGTGGCTCAGAGCCTTCAGTAACGGAAGTCTGATGTCAACCCAACTTGTGGCAGGCTGTTTCACTTAACATATCTGGATGTAGAGATTGGGTCCCCAGCAGAGCAATACTATTCATGTCTTCCTGCGTTCCACCCAGTGCAAGGTGATCCATGTACTGACAGCAGAACTGCCATGTGGTACTGTAACAGACAGGGCTGTGTGGGGTCTTGTGTTTTTTGTCTGGAGGTGCTGAGGATGTGCCGGTGGCTGGGTTTTGCCAAAGATAATCCAGTCAAAATTGAAAAAAATGGATATAAATAACAAAAAGAAAAATTATCTGACTCACAAAGTAAAAAAACCAAAGCTCCAGCAGCTTTGGTTAATGGACCAAACTGCCCAGGTAATACATAATTTCATACACTAGAGCTTATAGGTTTTGACCAGGAACATGAAGTTAACTCTTTAAAAATAAAAAAAAACACGTCTAGCCTGAGCTCGTGATAATGGGTGAAACAACCTCCCAAGTAGTAGTGGGGGTAGAGTTGGAAACTCCTCAAATGAAGTTCCCTTCTACAATGCTGAGATAAGTGTAGCATGAGCAGAAAGATGGCTGAAGCAAATTACACTAATGCAGATCTACACTTTCACACTGTTTATCCGATCATCATAACTTTCGGTCCCCCTGGCAGGATCCCTCCACATTGGAGTGGACTAGCTTAGATGGCGTCATCTTGCCAACCACTAGTAGCATCTGCAGTCAGAGGTGGTTTGGAGATCTTCCACTGCAGGCCTTACGACTGTAGATCTGTTCACTACCTCCAGAAATACTCATTCTGGTCTTCAGCACCTGACGACATTTACATCTGAAGGGTTCTCCCTTCCCACATCTGCTATAGTCAAGTGGGACAAAGCACATCTCACTCTGGGTGCCTCAGACTGGGCTCTGAGGCTGTGGTACTCCACACTCCTGAATCTGAGCATTTATTGTCCACTTTGACTGAGTCTTGAGTCTTCAGGGTGATCAGCTGTTGATCAACAGGGCAGGGCTTCATCTACAATCTACACCTTTATGTGTGGAGTTTGAGTGGAAGCAACTTGAGAGGTTTTAATCTTCCACCTTAGGTGATGGAGGGCACTGTGACTGCTCGCCATCCTTCCATCAAGTCTATGCGCTTTGGTTGGTGGATGAAATGTTTTGGCTAGTGTGAGGAAAGGTACATTAACTCTTTGCAGAAGAGGTTGTTTTTGTTGTTTGATTGTCTTTAGCCCCGCAGGATGCTGCGTGTGCAGTTAAGGGCAATCGGTATGCTCTTTTATTCTTCCTTTGTTTACTGGATCAGCCCTCATATCATTATATTTTTCACCTGTTAAAATGCATGCCTCAAAGGCGCTTCTGTATAGGTATCCTCCTGTTCCCTTTATTGCTTGGTCTTGACTTTGTGAGCTTTCTTTTGAGCCTCTTCACAATTGTATTGTGGGTCTCCTTACTTTGAAGATGTTTTTTCTTGATGCAGTTACTTTTGTGCGTCTTGTCAGAAAGCCACAGACTTATTCAGCGCAGCCTCTTTAACACTTTGTCCCCCAGACAAACGAACTGTACTTCGAACTGGGCATCCTTTCTTCCAGTGGTGGTGTCGCTGTTAAATACGGGAAGTCAGTCACATTCACGGTGTTCTTTTAAGTCCACTCAAATCAAAGGAGGAAGAGCAGCTTCAGCTGTTGGGCCCTACACGCGTTTCTTATTTTTATATTGTTAGAACCAAGGAGTAAAGTTGATAAACTGCTTGATTGATTCTCTGGTGTGAAGAAGGTAAAAAACACTCCTCAAGTAAACCATAAGCTGATGGATTGTCGTCTGCATCAAATTGTGCTGGACGAAACAACAACAAAAAGAGAAAAGGACCCTCCTTTAGGCTAGATCTACTTGAGTTATATCTGTACCTAATTTTGCTCCAAAAGGTCCGGTTTGGACATCTTCTAGACAGCCATGTGGGCATCTGTCCATCCAGGCACTATTAATTCATTTCTGAAGCCTAAATATAACTCAGTTTTGCCCCCTGACATCTGCTGTAAAGTCCACTCCTAATACACACTCCCTTCAATGAGGTATTGCTTTGGTTGTGAAACTCCAGGGGATGTTTCTGGAGTTAAAAGTATGCATAAGAAAAGTAAAGATGTGTCGTCAGTTACGCTCTTTCTAGTGGATACCAGGGTGATGAGGCAGATTCCTCACCACCCACCCTCCTCCACGTTCTGTGTAGTGAACGTTTAGGAATTAATAAAGTTTCACACATACACACTTATTTTTACCATTTGGTTGGAGACGCCCTGCATCTGACGGTGCTGAAAAGCAAATGATTAGACTAACCTACGCTCACAAGGGTGGCACCTATATGCCTCATAGTATTATCCCATCCGGACATACATGGAATCCCAATGAAGGGCAATGGAACAATCGTCTACTGCTCAGGAGCTATTTATTAGTTTCCAGATCCAATGTGCAGAGGTTCTCAAAGTGAGGGATCTCGGGTTAGAGTATCCCTTGGAAACTACATTACCAAAGGCAGAGGCATAGCATTCAGTTGTAGTTGTTTTCTTATCAGACCATGATAGTTGCAGCCTAGAGTGCTTTGTCATCTGGTTAAAATGACGCTTAATAAAGCGAATTGCCTGAAAGCAATTTGACAAGCTAAGTTAATTGTATGTTGTGTGATGTAGTGAAGGCGTGCAGCAAAAGTTATGGGCTAAAATACAGTTATATGAAGTTTTATTTCCTGGAATTGTGTGCATTCTTCTGCCAACTTCAGAACGTAGTACTATTGTGAGCTGAGAATGTTAATCCATTAGAATAATCTTGCAGGTAATAATAAGCTGCCACAGTAGTGTAAACCCAACAAGGTGATATACAACATGGCTCGGCTGACAGTGGGATTTTGGTAGTGTTTTTTAAAACTGCATGGCCATTTTAAGTAATTTTGTTGGTCTTTGGAATAATTTGCTAACTGAGTCATATCAGTAAATTCGCTATAATATGCCACTCGAGACCAAAGAGGGATGTCTGGAAATGGTGGATTTAATTAAATTAGCTGTTAAACTTCTGTACGGAATGATGTACAGATAATTTGTTAGATTTCCCCGGAAGTGCCATTTGTAGCATGCATCCCGAACAATATTATAGTTAAGTTCTTGCTCTGATCCTTTTTTCCTCTAAGATTGCTAATGCTTCACCCTACATTCAGATACACACATCTAGGACTCTAATCTCTTCTGTATTTGTATATTAGATTGCGTGGACAAGCAAGATGACCACGTTTACCACTACTGCATGATGGACCATTTAATTTACTAAAAGATCTTTGGTGTAATTTGATTGATGGATTTTAAATTAAATAATACTGTGCTATTACTTTATTAGTATATCGTTTGTGTACATGTGAGAAAGCCACAGGTCTGGATTTTAACAAAAAACTCTAGGTTTCTCTTTTTTTGTTTGTTTTAAATATTTTAGGTTCAGTGGCAACCGGAACCCGAGCCAAACAAGCACTGTTCCCAAATGCTTCTGGAACATGGACTACTTCTGTTTGGAAAGCGGTTCCACCTGTTGGATGTCCATGTTGAAGCCAGGCAGGTATGCAAGCGATTTTAATATTTGTTCCAAACCAAACTTGTTTTGTGACAACACTCCAACATCTTTAAAGATCACTGGGTTAGCTAGACAACATGTGTTCCTGCATGATGTCCT
This sequence comes from Pleurodeles waltl, assembly GCF_031143425.1. Taxonomy (NCBI): domain Eukaryota; kingdom Metazoa; phylum Chordata; class Amphibia; order Caudata; family Salamandridae; genus Pleurodeles; species Pleurodeles waltl. Next base: position 1,571,678,157 of record NC_090445.1, on the reverse strand, counting down.
ATATGTCTTTTCGAAATTTCAGCTTCTGAACATAGGTTCTTCAACAATGTAGAAGACTTACTAGCCTAATCGTTTTATCCAAATTTTGGTTTAGTCTTTGAAGTGGTTATCCTGTAAGTATAAGCTCACTTGAAGGGTTACCTAATTTACCTTTGAGGTCTATAACAGAGTGTGGACTTTGAATTTGCCTCTTTAGCTACCAGCTTGTTGTTGAAAGCCTCCTACCGCCATTAATTTTAAAACTCATTATATTGGGATTTATGTAGCACTTTCCATATCCCTTGAGAGGTCAAAATTGCTTTCCTCAGTAGTCTGGTTTCATCTAGCTCATCCCAAACCTCAGTTTACTACTAAGATCTCCCAAGCAACCCTACTAAATTCTCCATCATTTATCTCACCTTTGACTCAGCCAAAACCTCTTCCACTACTATGATCTCCCTAACCCTTCTCCACAGACTCTTCCCTCCGCAATCTCTCCTTACGCATCCCAAGCCTCATCCTATTACTCTAAACTCCCAATTAACACTTCTGGATTCTTACCTCCTCTAGCCCTCCATTACTTTAGTCAATCCAACTAACAAACTCACACATCTTCTGCTCAAATGAACTCATACTGTACTGATATTTCCCTCTACTCACCCACCAGTAATTCCTTTTGGGTTCCGGAGTAGCGTGCTACTCGCCGAAAGGTGCTTAGACACCTCGTCAGGGCTAGTAAGCGCAATATAAATACAATTATTTAAATAAAGTTCCATGCCCTTGGTGAGGGTCATGAAGAGCTGTAAATTTACTTATTTCCTGGATACCTTTAAGAATGGACAGTTAAAAAAAAAAAAAAAAAAAAGGTGTTTTCTGGCTTTGCCTATAGGAGACATATTTGTGAGGTCTAACGTGCTGAGTGTACAGGGTGCTGTGTGTCAGTAAGTGTGAGAATAGACTCAGCTGGCCATGCGTGTAGTATTTTTTTGGGGACTTGGAGTATACACAGAACGCACTGCTGATATCCATCATTAGGATTCATTTTGGTATATGGAGCTCACGCAGAAGACTCAACCCTTTGGGAGCTCTAAGTCATCATGGAGTGTTAAATGAAGTATACACAGGAGTGACAGAAGCGCAACCCATTGCAGGTACTCTTAAAGCATCAGAGAGATTATATGGAATCGACCTGAGTGCTACACAGGGGGAAGCCCATTAGAGGAACCAGGTAAACCACCAAAATGTACTATCTGGGATCTTCACGGGAGCTGCTGCTGCTGCTCATGATGATGATTGTTATGTTTGTCCATCATTGTCGATGAAGACCTCCATAACTCATTGATTGGTTGACCAGGCTCTCTGCATCTGAAGATGACTGAGTGTTCTGGTTCAAACGTTGAATGCCCTGTCAAAAGTCCAGCAGACTTGTAATGACCCTGTCGCTCATGTGCTGGGAGCTCTGGACTTGCACAGGTCACGCTTACTTTTAGCCTTAGCAGTACGTCTCGCCTCGGAGGTTTGGCAGCCTTTGTGAATGAGGCTACGCTATGCTGAGCTGTTTAGTGCGAAGGTTTCACAGGTGGCAGTGTTGATCTTCAGGGTGCCCTTCAGCGTGACCGTGAACAGTTTTTTTTTGTCCTCCATGGGAGCGCTTTCCCAGAGTGAGTTCTCTATAGAAAAGCTGTTTGGAGGTGCGCTGATTTGACATTCTGACAACAAGCCCAGCTCCTTGTCTGGGCTTCCATCAGCAGTGTATGAACTGACAGCAGACAGGCCCTGGAACGGATTTCAGTATCTGGCACTTTGGTCTGCCATCTGATTTGCAAAAGCTCGCTCCGACAGGGCATGTGGAAGTGATTGAGCTGTCGTGCATGACTCTGGTATACAGTTGTTGTCTTGCAGATGTACGACAGAGTTGGAAGCACCAGTGCTTGGTCCCTTGATGTTCTCAAACATTGGAGCGCAATCTGCAGAAGGCAATCAATGCTGAAGTAACTCTGGAGCCACTGAGGCGCAAAAAGGAGCCACCCATTGGTGAACACTAAGGCATATTGTATATTGTCTGCCCAGCAGCAACAGAGGAGAATCCATTGGAGTCACTGTTAAACCACCAAACTAATAATGTAGGGCATTAATCCATGGCTGCATTTGGAGGTTTTCAGGTTGATGTATGAAGGAGAAAAGGCTAGGATTTCTGTCCCTGGCTGTAATTGGCTGAAACAGGGAAACTTCAGGAGAAGAGCCCATGAAGTTTTCACTTCAACTGGAAGACCGGGCTGGATACCATGGAAGGCAGGGATTAAATAGGCATAGGCAGGGGAGAGGATTAAAATGTTTTAGGTAGGGGAGAGGATTGAGTAGGCTTAGGTAGGGAAGAGGATTGAGTAGGCTTAGGCAGGGGAGGGGATTGAGTAGGCTTAGGCAGGGGAGGGGATTGAGTAGGCTTAGGCAGGGGAGGGGATTGAGTAGGCTTAGGCAGGGGAGGGGATTGAGTAGGCTTAGGCAGGGGAGGGGATTGAGTAGGCTTAGGCAGGGGAGGGGATTGAGTAGGCTTAGGCAGGGGAGGGGATTGAGTAGGCTTAGGCAGGGGAGGGGATTGAGTAGGTTTAGGCAGGGGAGGGGATTGAGTAGGTTTAGGCAGGGGAGGAGATTGAGTAGGCTTGGGGAGGGGATTGAGTAGGCTTAGGCAGGGAAGGGGATTGAGTAGGCTTAGGCAGGGAAGGGGATTGAGTAGGCTTAGGGAGGGGATTGAGTAGGCTAAGGCAGGGGATTGGGTAGGCTAAGGCAGGGGAGGGGATTGGGTAGGCTAAGGCAGGGGAGGGGATTGGGTAGGCTAAGGCAGGGGAGGGGATTGGGTAGGCTAAGGCAGGGGAGGGGATTGGGTAGGCTTAGGCAGGGGAGGGGATTGGGTAGGCTTAGGCAGGGGAGGGGATTGGGTAGGCTTAGGCAGGGGAGGGGATTGGGTAGGCTTAGGCAGGGGAGGGGATTGGGTAGGCTTAGGCAGGGGAGGGGATTGGGTAGGCTTAGGCAGGGGAGGGGATTGGGTAGGCTTAGGCAGGGGAGGGGATTGGGTAGGCTTAGGCAGGGGAGGGGATTGGGTAGGCTTAGGCAGGGGAGGGGATTGGGGAGGGGATTGGGTAGGCTTAGGCAGGGGAGGGGATTGGGCAGGGGAGGGGATTGGGTAGGCTTAGGCAGGGGAGGGGATTGGGGAGGGAATTAGGCAGGGGAGGGGATTGGGGCGGGGATTAGGCAGGGGAGGGGATTGGGTAGGCTTTGGCAGGGGAGGGGATTGGGTAGGCTTTGGCAGGGGAGGGGATTGGGTAGGCTTTGGCAGGGGAGGGGATTGGGTAGGCTTTGGCAGGGGAGGGGATTGGGTAGGCTTTGGCAGGGGAGGGGATTGGGTAGGCTTTGGCAGGGGAGGGGATTGGGTAGGCTTTGGCAGGGGAGGGGATTGGGTAGGCTTTGGCAGGGGAGGGGATTGGGTAGGCTTTGGCAGGGGAGGGGATTGGGTAGGCTTTGGCAGGGGAGGGGATTGGGTAGGCTTAGGCAGGGGAGGGGATTGGGTAGGCTTTGGCAGGGGAGGGGATTGGGTAGGCTTAGGCAGGGGAGGGGATTGGGTAGGCTTAGGCAGGGGAGGGGATTGGGTAGGCTTAGGCAGGGGAGGGGATTGGGTAGGCTTAGGCAGGGGAGGGGATTGGGGAGGGGATTGGGTAGGCTTAGGCAGGGGAGGGGATTGGGCAGGGGAGGGGATTGGGTAGGCTTAGGCAGGGGAGGGGATTGGGGAGGGAATTAGGCAGGGGAGGGGATTGGGGCGGGGATTAGGCAGGGGAGGGGATTGGGTAGGCTTTGGCAGGGGAGGGGATTGGGTAGGCTTTGGCAGGGGAGGGGATTGGGTAGGCTTTGGCAGGGGAGGGGATTGGGTAGGCTTTGGCAGGGGAGGGGATTGGGTAGGCTTTGGCAGGGGAGGGGATTGGGTAGGCTTTGGCAGGGGAGGGGATTGGGTAGGCTTTGGCAGGGGAGGGGATTGGGTAGGCTTTGGCAGGGGAGGGGATTGGGTAGGCTTAGGCAGGGGAGGGGATTGGGTAGGCTTTGGCAGGGGAGGGGATTGGGTAGGCTTAGGCAGGGGAGGGGATTGGGTAGGCTTAGGCAGGGGAGGGGATTGGGTAGGCTTAGGCAGGGCAGGGGAGGGGATTGAACCGGAATATGCTGGATAGGAACATAAGTGGAGAGATGGGCCAGAAGTAGGAGGGTGCAGTCACAGACTACACTGGTAGAAAGAGTTTTAAGTTTCAGGCAGAAGAGCGTGATGAAAAGAAAGACGGACAGGAATAGACAAGAGAAAGATGGAATGAAGGGAAAAGGGAGGAGTTGAATTTCAAAGTATTTAGCCCAGTAGTAGCCAACTTTGTGAGAAGCACAGTATTTATCATTTACGGAATAAAATGAGCTGAAACTAAACTTTTTCTAAAACAAAATACAACAATATTATACAACACTCTGGTTTAGTACCAAAAAAGAAAGGATTCCCTGCTGATTTAAGAATAAAATTAGTACAGGTATGTATATGTACTATGACAAAGTGGCAGGTTGCTGAAGTCAAAGGAGTAGAAGGCAGACCTCTGCAAAGGTTTTTTGGCAATGAAGAAAGGTTTGTAGTTTGAGTTTATTTCTACATTTGACATGACGAGACCAGCTAATCACAACTAGCAAGGTGGGAACATACTCTGCAGTACCTAGCACAGGAAGAATGCACCACAAATTGTTTTAGCTAACCAGCAGTTTCCACATTTGTTAGAAAATGTAAATATGCCCCATGGAAGAACATCTTTTACAAGCAGAAATACGCATTTTTGTATCTGCAAACCTTGGCTACTGTAGGCTTTGTGTAGTGGGTGCCGCCGCAAATCTCAAGGGGGTAGGAGGGCAGGGACAGGGGAAATAAATTACAAATAAAATAAAACTTATGTTCATGTCGCCTACTGTGTTGCTCCTCTTCTCTGCTGGTATCCCAGCATTGAAAGGGACACGAGCTCAGGCTCCCCAGCAATCCTGGCGTTGCTCTCATGCTAAACTTAGCATGAGAGCAGCATCCGGATTGGTCTGAGCAGTTTGTTCTGCCACTCAGACAACGCACTGGAGCCCGTGCAGTTTCTCCAACCCTTTGTAACACAGCTGGGTCGGAGAAACCTAAGAGTGCGTGTGTTTGGCCTGACTGAGGCGGCCCCACCCTTCCCTGCACTTGCTGCTGCCTGAGCCAGCAGCTGTAGAATAAAACAAAAATAAAATGTTGTTTTATTTTGCAGCTCCTGGCTCTTAGCCGAGGGTGAGGGGGAATGCTCCTACGCCATTGCGGAGGAGCCGCCCCGTTGGTCTGTCATACCTACATTAAAAGTGAATCATGCCGATGTGCCATTAGGTGCAAAGTGCTGGCATTGATACTGCTGTATGCAGATCGCTGGTACCCCCTGGTTGTTTAGTGCTATCAATGAAAGAAGAGGAGTACATCTCTGTAGATGTTATGAGTTGATGTGATGCTGGTTTTCAGAGTTATGTTTAAGCATTTGTTTTACTTCAATTGATTGATAATTATCTTTATTAAGTAATTTGTTGATATTGTTTTTATAGTACTAAGGATACTGGCATATCCTTATAAACAGATGTGTTATTTCCTTGCTATAGGTACGTTATGATGTCTGAATGTCATAAGGTAAAACAGCCCAAGTTATTTCTGATGGATGGTTCTACCTGCAGGTTCCTCACTTTTGAATATCACAGGCACCAGACTAAATCATGGAACTTCTGACCTAATTCTCAAGCACCAGTATGTACTGCGGCTCCAACACTACACCAAATGTGGAGGCGTTGTGTTGTCACAATAGACATAAAGTCCACATCCGGCACCGCAACATCAGACCCTTTTTTTACATGACTATTGACAAAGGTCCAGAGCTTCTCTCCTCATTTCTGAGGTGAAGAGATTTTCTTCTCTTCAAAAATATTTTGATGTTGTGCTGGGGACAAATCCCCACCAAAAACCAGGGTTTAGACCCTGTTGCAGATGTGATGGGCAGATGTCTATTACAGACCCACATGATTGTGTTTAAGGCACCACTCTCCATCATGTGACCTCTGACTCCAGATGAATCCAAAGGCCCATCAAGGAGTGAGAGGCAAAGTTCTTTATGGCCTGCGCCAGGAATTAATTAATGTATGGGGCATCTAAGATTTCTGTCATGGTCCAGAACAAAGATGAGGTCCAAATCGCAATCTCATTCCTCTCTGTCCTGAAAGTTCCAGAGGAAAAGGAAGAGGCACCTTAACAAGGGAAACAAAAACACACTCCTCTTTTCCCAGAATGTTTAGGTCCAGGGATAAACACTACCTCTTGCTTTGCCCATAGTGCCCTTCTCTCCATAACCAGAGTTAGTAATGTTGTTCCCCAGGACATCGTCCGTGCCACCAATACCACTATTGACAGTTTCTCCCTGCTCTAAAGACACTGCCAGCGTACCAAGAGTTCCTGCTGTTGTGGGGGGAGATGCTTGGGGGAGGGAGGGCTAGCAGGGGATCCATCCTTTCCGGAGAGTGGCAGTCCCCTCTGGTGCTCCTTTCAACCCATGTTACCATGTGGGATTCCACTCAGTGTACCTTCTTGGGCACTGAATGGTCCCCTGATGCTATACAGGTTCCTCCTGACTCAACTAGCTTCAATCCTATACTGGGACTCTCAGCTGAATTGCCGTTGCTGACGTAGAGTCTGTCCCAGGAGCTGATCCTTGCACTCTTAGGATCACCACCATCTACACAAGGAGTTAAAAAAATCTGTTGGCTGCAGGCAGCTTAGCACTGCATTGCCTGAATGTATCTTGCTTATTGGGGGCACTTCCCAAGTCCCTTTGGATATGATGGTCTTTGACTTATCTGAGCATCTTAAGGGCCACTTTGCAGAAGTGGTCTGTGATGAGCAAAATGCTTCCCATTGTATAATCAATGTGAGGCTGCCTACAGTTATCTGCATTGACAGGGCTGAGAATTAATCAGTGGTGTTAAGACAACATGCCTGGTTGTGGCCTACAGAGTCCTCGTGGGTGATCAGAATATGCTAATGGATATGCCCTTTGACTGCAAGTCGCTCTTCGGTTAGAAAGCAGATGCAGTGCCTGAAAAGCTCAAGGAAGGTAGAGCTACTGCAAGATTTTTAGGGCTGCCGTCATCAGTAAAGGGTTTTTTCTTTTCATAGACCCAAGACCTTCTGCAGAGATTTCCCTATTGGGCAATGCCAGTCCACCCTGGCTGGCAAGTAACAGCAAGACCTTCTTTTCTGGCATTCAATGAAGGAGGCAAAGGACATAACTTTACTTCTCCTCCTTCTGCCTGTCCCCTCACACCACCATGGAAGTTGCAGTAGTTCTTCTTGAAAGGAGCAGGTAATGCCAGTGGAAGGACGGGTGTCCACTTTTTTTTTCCAGGCCATATCTTTAGACCAGTGGATCCGAAAAGGGAGATACCTCACTCTTTGAGTAACATCCACCCCATATGCCTCTTCAGCATTCCCTTTCAGACAAGGATCATCTATAGATCGTGCAGCAGGTAGCACTCCTGCTGTAAAAAGGAGCAGCTGAATTTGTGCCCAAGCCATATATCGGACAGAGGTGATACACTTTGTAGTTCCTGGTTCCCAAGAAAGACTGCAGTTATTGTCTGATTCTAGGTCTCATTCTCCTAAACTTTTACCTGTGCATGGAGAAGTTCAAGATGCTATCTGAGGTCATTGTGGCGCCTGATGCTAAAGACTGGATGGGGTGTCCCTTGACCTGAGGCATGCATAAGCCACAAATTTTGTTGCACAGAAGGGTACCTGTGGTTTGTGGTCTGTTCCACTCACTCCCAATTCACAGTTCTTCCTGTTTGATTAATTGTGGTACCTCAGATCTTCACTAAGGTTTTGGCAGTGGTCGTGCCCATCTCAGGATGTCTTGGATTGTGGTACTCCTCTACCTGGACGACAGGCTACCCAAAGCCAGTTCACTGCAAAAGGTATTGTTCCACCTGCAGACAAGAGCATTACTGCTGTTTGGAATCTGTATTCTCGGTCAATGTACCCAAGCCTTCCCCAGCCCCATCTGTTCACAGGGGTGGTGCTGGGTACAACCTTACTCTGTGAAGGAGCAAAGGCTCAGAGGAACCTGGTCGTCCAGGATATGATTTTGATGTTTCAGATGGGATCTCAGATTCAGTCCTGAGAGCACACCTGTCAGCTAGAATTCTGGGCAGTCTGGCCATGTCTCAGGGACTTCCTCCCGTCAAGTCCATCCAGATCATGATGGAAAATATGCCTGCAGTGTGGTACATCAATATGGATGTATTGGTGGAGTTGTACTTTCTCTGTTGGGGCGTGCTGAGGCTCCAGACTTTGGCACATCAACAGGGGCTGTTGCTGGTAGCTAACCATCTAGTAGGCATAGTCAGAGCAGATAGCCTCAATGAGTCGTGTCTCCACCCAGAGGTGATTCAAGACCTCTTTGGAAGATGGGGGACACTCCTCAGGTGGATCTGTTTGCCACAAGCACCAACATCCATTACCTGACTGTTAGGAATGGGGTTCCTGGTTGACCAAGGTATATACCCCATTCAGGCATGATCCACCACTATACACCATAATAGAACACAGATACACCCCAGTAAATTAATCTGTGGTCACCTTCTGGTAGCTTGGCACTGAGCAGTTGGGCTTAAGAGGCAATGTGTAACTTACTTGTGCAACACAGTAATTACAGTAACCCAGTGAAAACACCATAAAAAGACTCCACACCTGTTTAGAAAAATAAAGAATGTTTTATCTGATTAATGCAAGAACAAAGCAACAAAAATCACATGTATACTTGTTGAGTTATGCACATTCAAACATTACATTAAAATTCAAGATATGAGCTCTTCTTTAAATGCAGGAAAAATAACATGCGCTCATACTCTGGCTTTATAGTAATCTTTTCACACTGACCGATTGTTTTTGGGGACCAGGAACCAGGCTGTTAATGGATTTGAGCAGGAGAGTAATGCTCCTATCCCTACTTAGACCTCTGTGACCGAACGCTGGCAAGCTCAGCCACCTGCGTGAGCGCGGTGCAGCTATCGGGACCACGCAGGTCCTGGAGGTCACAGTACCTTTCTTTGTTGGAAGCAGTGCATACCAGAAGGGCTACCATGTCGTGATCTCCTTCCTGAGGCCGTGGAAATTTCTCCATATGGTGTTGTTCTGTTGCATGCAGGGCGGTGACTTCCTGCAGTCGTAGTTGGAGAAGGGGGGGGGGGGTGCCGATGTTACCTCGGCCATCCCAGACCTCAGGAATATGGCAGTCTGAGCAGTCCCGCTGCTGCCAGTCCCAACGCCACCTGCACATTGGAGAGTATGTGGGTCCTCTGGTAGCACCCGGAGCGCTTCTTGGTTAGCAAATGAAGTGTTACTCTTCACCTCACGTCGTTCTATTTTTTTAGGAGAACTGAGCACTGGTGATACGCTAATTCCCACAGACCTAGCCCTGGTAGAAGTGGGATGACAAAGACCAGCAAAACAAAGTCTTTGATAGCATTACACCCCTGTTTTTAGAAGTCTCAAGGCGATCAGTATTTAACAACCGACTCCGTCTTGACCACTGACTCCATTTTGTGCTTGGCTTAGCTTCAAATGCCATCACATCAGTGGCACAGCTATTTTTCCATGCACAGCTTGTTTTCTACACTGAATGTTTTCGCTCTTCTCACCAGAACAGATCGTGGGGGGTGCAGAGGTGATAACACTGTACCAGGATGAGAGTGTTTATAGCAGAGATAGGTACGTCTCTGTCTTGGGAATGCACATTGGGACCTGACCAGTTCTTTTGTGTGTTTTAAACACAGACCAAGAACAGCCAGCGCTTAAATTTCACAGCTTGCTCGAAGGGAGGGGTAAGGTTACTAGAACCTTCCTCTTCGGTTTGTTTAAGGTATGTAAGGTGGGAAAGCTTGGCGCTGAGGCAGAAGGACTCACTTTTGAGGGTGGACACACTGCTCCAAAAAAAAAAAAAAAAAAAAAAGAGTCCCATTTGGGAATGTTTCTCCCATCTCAGCTGTCCAGGGTTTCACAGCTTGAATTTGGTAAGGACAAGGATGATGTTGGATTCGATCCACATGGTGATGCATTTTAATTCTTAATTATCTAGCTTTGTGGTGTGCATGCATAAGTATATATATTCCCATTATAAATATACATTGTTAATCTATTGCACTTTTACTACCTATTATTATTCAACTGCTGTGATTATTTTAGTATCAGTGTGTGTTTTGTTGCATTCAAGTTAAGAGCTCACGTTAATATTTTTGTATGTCCTCATTTGAGATCTGGGAAGTGCCCTAATAAATTCATTACTAAGAGTGCTGCATTTTTTGCATTCTTTAGCTTTGTTTCCTCTTAGTTTGAAGCTAAGCAGAACAATGGGCAAGCCAACAAGCCCTTGGAGTTACTTAATTTTGCAAGAAGTTGTAGAGCAGGTTCAGTCCTTCTCACTGCAAGAGACAGTAGGCCAGCATAACAGAATAAGTTGCAAAGTAGTAGTCCCTCCTGACAGCATAGCAAACATCAGGCAGCAGGCCAACACAGCAGAGCAGTTAACATGATAGTCCCTCCTGGCAGTGCAGCTCCTCTTCTTGGTAGAGGCTCCTCGGATCCCAAAAGTAAACTAGTTTGGGGGTGTCAGGTGGGCAGTGTGTATATCCAAATGTGCCTTTGAAGTAGGGAGATATCAAATAGGCCTTTTGAAGATTACAAGGTCCCCACCCTTCCTTCCCTGGCTTCAGTCATACCACAGGGGGTTATACCACAGTGAGGAGAGGCACAGCCCTATTCAGATTTAAGTGTCAGCTCCTCCCGTCTAGCCCAGGAAGACATATCCGCCTGGTGATTGGTTATCAGCATGCAGATGTCACACCCCAGTTCCCTTTGTGTGACTATCTAGAGGGAATGCACAAAGCCCAGCAGTCATCCACCCCAGATGTATTCAGAGATGGGCAGAGGCACAGAAATGTTAAAAAGTAAGAAAATGCCAACTTTCCAAAAATGTAAAATCCAGCTTCACCATAAGCAGTGATTTTTAAATGAGTCCAGAAATACCAAAATCCATATTTGTGTTACTTGTCAATTGGAAGTTATGTTTTAAAGGTTGCTTCAAGGTAACCCCAATGTTAGCCTTTTTAGCCTTTGCGAGAGAGAGACCTTTCGGTAGTGAAACTGAATTTTAGTTTTTCAATACCTGCACATGTATAACTCAAAAGTGGATGTCCTACCGTTTAAATACACTGCATCCTGCCCATGGTGCTCCAGGAGGCCTACCTTAGAGGTGACTTCTATGTAATAAAGAGGAAATATTGGGCCAGGTCAAAATGGCAGTGAATAACTGCACACACAGGCTCTGCAGTGGCAGGCCTGAGACATGTTTAAAGGGCTACTGTAGTGAGTGGCACAATCAGTGCTGCAAGCCCACTAGTAGCATTTAATTTACAGACCCTGGACACATATAGTGCATATTTTACTACTTGCAAGTAAATTAAATAAGCTAATTGTGAATACGCCAATGTTACCATGTTTAGAGTACAGAGCATATGCACTTTAGCACTGGTTAGGAGTGGTAAAGTGCTCAGAATCCTAAAGGAAACAAAAACGACGTCAGAAAAAGAGGCGGAAGGCAAACAGTTTGGGGTGACCATGTAGAAAGGGCCAGGTCCAGCACTGACATTCTGTGCTCTCTAGCATCCATCTCAGGGAGACTTAAAGGATGTGTTTAGTTGAAGTTTGTTTCTCTGTGTTTTCACCTATACACTTGATTCCTCTGGTCAGTTGATTATTTAGTAGGACATGGCCGAGCCATTCTCATCGCCTCCGAGAAGTGTGTTTGTACATAGAACTTCTAGATTATTCTCTGTGTGCTTCACTTTGCCTCCCTCTCAGAGTGGGTTCTCTTTCAATCCTGGGGTCGGGTCCTGCACTCTAATCTCTAGGGATTACACCTTCATACATGTAGATTGAAATGGGTACTCAGATTGCTTTTCAGTTGCCACTGTAATTAATCAACTTGATCTTGTCATCTTGTCTCTCCTCGACTAAGTTGGTCAGTTTGGGGAGGTCAGGGTAGAATAAATATATGTGTGACATGGTGTTCAGGCAGACAAATTGATCCTTGAAAAGCAACTTTAGCCAACATTCTTTGGTTCGGTTGTCCTCAGACTTCCAAGTCTGTGGAGCTGGGTTGGAGTTGGCCCTCTCTGTAGCGTCACCCTGAAACTTTATTGCTTCATCGCTGCAGTTTTTAGAACTTGTTTTTGTTGGCGTTCGAACACTGTTCATTTTACTACTGCCAACCAATGCTAATGTGCTTGTGCTCGCTCCCTAAAACATGGTAAAACTGCCTATGACTGATTGGCATATTTAATTTACTTTCAAGTCCCTAGTATATGGTACTACCTGTACACAGGGCCTGTAAATTAAATGCTACTAGTGGGCGTGCAGCACTCATTGTGCAACCCTCTAAAGTAGCACTTTAAAATTTGTCTCAGGCCTGATAATGCAACCTGTAGTGCAGTTTTAAAACAAACTAGCAATTCTATCTAGCAAAATCTATTGCAGGCCTAAACTTCCCTTTTGAATACATATACAACACCTCAATGGTACACCCTAAAGGCCCACAAGGCAGGCTATATTATATTTAAAAGGTAGGACATGTGTTACTACGTTTTACAAGTCCTGGTAGTGAAAAACTCATAAAGTCATTTTTCACTACTGTAAGGCCTATTTCTCCCTTTGGCTAACACGGATTACCGTATTACATTTAATAATTGCTAAATTTGGATTGGGAGCAGGTAGAGGTATACCGATTGGAATCAAATGAGTTGTAATTTTAAATCCTCTTTAATGCCATTGTTGTTTTTTAGAAAACAATTTTGGAAATTCATCATTTAGAAAGTTGGTATTTTCCTGCCCAAAAGTTTAAGGCCTTCTAGAAGTTTCAAGCTGCCTGGGGCTGTTAATGGCTCCCCTATTAAGAATGTTTATCGGGCCCAGACAGAAAAAAATAGGGGGTCAGATGTGGGCAGGATGGCTGGGGGAGAAGCTGTTCCTTGTTCCTCTTACACTTCAAAGGCTTGCCTCCAGCACACACCAAAGAGCTTGACACTAGTATTTGTCCCCCCCAGATGTCTTGGAGCTTTCACAGGGGAAGGGAAGAAATTTTCAGAACCAGATGTGAGGAGAGCCAAGAAGATTACACCACTTCAAAGGCTGGCACCGGGTATAAATATTGGACCACCAGAACTGTTATGTTCACTCCTAAGCCTGTGAACACTACAGACAGACTTGTTCCTCAGAGGACTTCCTTGCTGCTTTTGCAGCCTGCTGAGACTGGAGAATGGACGTGATCCTTAATCCTAGGCAAACCTGAGGGACTTGAAGTGTCTGACCTGTTTTGCGCTACAGGGACACAACATGCTTCAGTGGCCTCCCTGCAACTGCCCCGCTGACCTACTGCAACTGGGCCTGCCTTGACCCATCACTGGACCTGCCTGAGCCCATTTGGCCTCTGCTAGACTGAGTGCCTGATCCCAAAGAGTTGCCTCCACAGTTCCTGTTTCCTCGATAGCATCAGAGTGCACTCCTCTTAAAGAAAGGGAGAAATCCTGAAGTTTTGGGGTCTTTGCAACCGCGAACAGGCCCATTCACACTGAGACTCTACAGCTCCCAGTGACAACCAACAAGAAGCACCAACAGTGACCGTCCATTTCACCCGATTGCCTCTTCACGCCATAGTGAAGACAGCCTGCGCTGCTTGGAATGCTCCTCACGCTACAACAACATGCCTTCACAGCTATCTCCACCGAGAACAAAACTATTCATGCCATACTTTGGGAAGGTGACTTTTTTCAGCTAGTCCAATGTAGTCCCTGTACTGGGCCCACGCTCCATTAGTCTGCCTGAACTTGCGATCTCCCCTCCCCACCACCCCCCCCTGAACTTGTAACCCGCCCCACCGCCCCCTCCACTGAACCCACACCACGCCTAGCATGACCAGATGACCGCGTGGTGCTTCGTGCTTTGAGACGCTATACTTACCTAAGACTTTAAATTTCCAGTCCTACTGATTGGATTTTTGAAATTCTGGTATCATTTGATTTATTAAAATGTATCGTGTTTCTAAATTGGTTTGGCATTTTTGTACCAAGCTACTAAAGGGTTAAACATAGGTTAATATAGTGACTTTTGTGGTTCACCTTGACTAGGCTTATGGTTGTTGCTTGAGTGGGATTTACATCCCCTTCAATCAATAACCCAATTTCTTACAAATTGGTAGAGTTAAAGGATATATAGTGGCTTTGTCAGCCTTTTCATGTCATCCATCCCAGCCTTGTTTACAACCCGTGGGTGCCAGAATTTTAAAGCATTTTTTTCAGCAGTTCCATTTGTCATACCATAATGGGGCTTGAATTTAGTTTTGATGTTGTTGACTGGTGCTCCATTTTTCCCTTACGCAGTTGTCAGTTACAATCATTCACTTTTAAAACTTATTTTGGGTTTTGGTGAAGTCTGCTTATCACGTTAGCAAGCTGCAGGCCTCGAGTGTTAGACGTGCGTCTTCCCAGATAAGATCGTTCTGTGAACTACGGTGGCTTTCCTCCCAAAAGTGGTGTCCACATTCCATCTGGGACAATCCATCATCCCCCACCTTCTATGCGTTGCCCCTCCCTACCATGAAGGAAAAGCATTTGCATAGACTGAACCCATGTGTACGGTTAGTTATTGGACTAGCTACATGAATGAGCTAAAAACTGACAACCAATTATTGATTTACAATTGGATACAAAGGCAATAAAAAAGGCTAACTGGTTCAAAAGAGAATGCTTTTCATTAGATGTTATTCATTCAGAACTGTTATGAATTAGCAAATAAGGAACTGCCTGAAGGGGGATCAAAGCCTGCTGTGTCATGGCAGTCTTGCTGAGGCTTTGGCTAGAAGAATGCCAGTAATAGAGGTATGTAGGCTTCCCTCCACACCTTTGCAAAAACCTTTTGGGATTCTGGGGTTATGAGGGATGCACACTTTGCTTGCTCGGTACTACAGGATTTCCTCATTGGTATTTCTATCAAACTCTCTTCCTGGGATTCCTAGCTGTGATGGAACTTCATAGGGCATATAAGAAGATGCCAGTTTAGTTTACTGCACTGCATCAGTTTTGTTCTAGGTGTTATTCCTGTCCCCGTCTCAAGGGGCACTGTTAAGACATGAGAACTGACATCTGGGCGCTGGGGTGGGCACTTCACTGGTCCAACAAAGTCACACAATTTTGTACTTCCAGCGTAGAGATGGAGCCAGCACTCCTTAACGGCGTTGGAGAGATGTGTCAAAAGTTTTTGGATTTAATCTGAAGTTTAGGATATTCATAGGGGAGGAATCTGCTGGTAGACAGAGTATTGACCAGAATGGTCATTCCCAAAGTAACTTTTTCTGCAGGCGACTTATGACGTTATTTTTCACACACGGTGCCGTCCATATGATTTGGCTTGACCTGGAGAAAATAGAATGGGGCTGTAAAAGCGAACGTGGCTTTATAAAATTTTAAAAAACTAACCTCCGGATCTCTCGGAATATCAAAGGAACACAGACGCATCAGAATCAGAGAGCCACATCCCACGGGGCTGACTTGAGAACATGCCTTGTGAAAAGGCTCTTCAGTATTGTGCCGCCGTGACAGGCGGGGCCTCACTCAGACCCGCCTTATGAGCCGATGTTAACCAGCTCACAGTCAAAAATACCTGAAGAGGGCTCTTCTGTATTTTTTTAACTGAAATACTTATTCACTGCAAATCATGGTGCGGTGTTTTCTGCTCCACGTAAGCCATACTTTCCCTTAAAGAACAACCTCTGTTCAAAGCGTAGATTAAATCAAAGGTCTGAACATCCAAAAAGCTCAAAAGAATTATGACTCGGACTCTGACTATGTTATAATGTGCAAATTGTTTGCATGTGATCTGAAAACATTGTAAGACTAGCAATTCAATATTGGTTCAGTGAACTGACTGTTTATTTCTTATATCACTAGGTTTTCTTTTTCCAAGAACGAAAAGTACAAACTCTGCCTTCGATCTCACTTCCTTGGTGACTTGCACTACCCTTATAGTATTTGGCAGGGGGTACTTTATCCATTTAAATAGGGCCAGTATGTTTAACTTGATATTCTTTCAACTTACACATTTGTTTAACATCATATCCTACCACCACCTCTAACTACTCTGCACAACACTAACCATTTACTAAACTGTACTTCCAATGCCACACAACACCCTGGCACCATATTTAACCATCACCAACAGTGCCACAGTCATTGTCATAGCCATTTCTTGCTACAGCCCTTATCTTCACACAGCGCAAACACAAGATGGTGGGCCTTTTGGGCCACATAACTATGGTTGACTGCCTGCTTCTTGCCACAGCGCTATACCAGGGCAGCAACTCTTATCTTCACCACAGCCCCAACCTGGCAATGGAAGTGACAAACCACAGTACTCTGGTCGGATGGCCCAAATGGTGAAACTGTCTTCAACTTGTACCCAGAATCTTGCACTGTTTTTCAGTGACTCACACAACAGGATTCATGCTAAATGTCGCTCTCTCCGGGGCCTCTCTTCTTCTTCCTTCTCCTCCTCCTTCTCCTCAGTGTCTCCTAGTCTTGGCTGATGCTGATCCTCCAGAGCGAGTGGTCTTGATTTCCCCTGGGGGATGACCCTCGCCCAGCTGGGAGACTGCCAGGCCTCGGTCTCCAGTCATGGCACATCAGATAGAAGTTGGGCTGAGCTTCTCCACACTGATGTACAGCTCCAATTTGGCAATTTTGGGAGTCTCCCCTTTTTAAAATCCATTTTCAGACACAGAAATTATTTTTTGTGCAAGTCTTTGGACGTTGTGATGTGGCAGCTGATCTCTTTGAAGGGCTCTGTCCTTTATCCTGGAAACAATCTGTCAACTGAGGAGCATCTTGATAATCCACAAACTTGATAATCCACACACAGCCCTAGAGACTGACTGGAGGATCACACCTGGCTCTCATCCTCACTTATATATATGCCTATCTTAAGGTTACCCAGGCACCTAGCCCTAGTCTTTAATTCCCTTATTAGCCCCATCTCCGTCTGGAGATGTGCCCAGACCATACTGACGTTTCCAGAATTAAAGAACGTTTTCGAAGTGCACAAGAGTCTTTCTGTTCTTCCTCTATTGTGTGTGTCCCACCCAGCTCTCAGATATGCAGGCAATTGACACATCTGTCTGGGATGGCCCCTTCACATGCCTCTTTAAGGCTTTGAGCTTTCAATATGGAACCTCCAGACCTCTATACACTGTATCATATACAGTCACAGATCAATCTCCACGCACACAGTGAGGTATGCGCCTCAGAGGACTACATACTAACATGATGTAGACCCACTGCGAGTTGGGTACACAGCAGCAGAAGTTTACTTGAGTTGGCCAAAAGGCCTAAATTTAGTGAGATACGTTTAAAAAAAACAAAAAAGAGTTGCCACTACTGATGATTTCCACTGAAAGTGTATGCAGCCACCACCATGATTGTGCTACTTTCCTCTGGGCAAGGGCAGTAGTCCTTAACCACCACCAGGTTAAGGCTTTGTGCGCCCCTCCAGATCTAACAAAACCACAGGCCTAAGTAATTTCACACATGCATAATCGTGGTCACCCATGATGACAAAATTGGTACCAAGGATCCAGATATCACTGCAGCTGGGGCATTCAGGGCAGGGTTGGATGTGTCTTGCCATGCTGGGGACTTTTCTGGCCCAGCAGCATTCTGCAAGAACCCACATAACCCCAGGCCTATAACTGCAAATCACCATCGCATGGGGTCCACATCTTCACAATGCTTCTTTTAAAGCTTGTACATCCGAGATGTTACAACAGTCATATGTAAAACGGCATGCTTTAATCCATACTGATCCTGAGGTAGACTACTATTTACAACAATATTTATGACGCTTATTTAGATTCTCTAATTCTTTGACATCCTGTCACCAGACAGCAAACACTGCTCCAGAAATGTGATCTGAGTGGAGATTTCAACTTGGTTCTAAGTCCCCAAATTGACAGACTTGAATTAAGCTCCACACAACCCCCTAAAGCAATTGGCGCTCTTCTCTAGATTGAATGAATGGCCTTAGTAGATGTACAGAGGACCCACACAGCACAAGAGCGCCTGCTTGTTTTACTCTTCTGCATACAGGGAGTGCAGAATTATTAGGCAAAGGAGTATTTTGACCACATCATCCTCTTTATGCATGTTGTCTTACTCCAAGCTGTATAGGCTCGAAAGCCTACTACCAATTAAGCATATTAGGTGATGTGCATCTCTGTAATGAGAAGGGGTGTGGTCTAATGACATCAACACCCTATATCAGGTGTGCATAATTATTAGGCAACTTCCTTTCCTTTGGCAAAATGGGTCAAAAGAAGGACTTGACAGGCTCAGAAAAGTCAAAAATAGTGAGATATCTTGCAGAGGGATGCAGCACTCTTTAAATTGCAAAGCTTCTGAAGCGTGATCATCGAACAATCAAGCGTTTCATTCAAAATAGTCAACAGGGTCGCAAGAAGCGTGTGGAAAAACCAAGGCGCAAAATAACTGCCCATGAACTGAGAAAAGTCAAGCGTGCAGCTGCCACGATGCCACTTGCCACCAGTTTGGCCATATTTCAGAGCTGCAACATCACTGGAGTGCCCAAAAGCACAAGGTGTGCAATACTCAGAGACATGGCCAAGGTAAGAAAGGCTGAAAGACGACCACCACTGAACAAGACACACAAGCTGAAACGTCAAGACTGGGCCAAGAAATATCTCAAGACTGATTTTTCTAAGGTTTTATGGACTGATGAAATGAGAGTGAGTCTTGATGGGCCAGATGGATGGGCCCGTGGCTGGATTGGTAAAGGGCAGAGAGCTCCAGTCCGACTCAGACGCCAGCAAGGTGGAGGTGGAGTACTGGTTTGGGCTGGTATCATCAAAGATGAGCTTGTGGGGCCTTTTCGGGTTGAGGATGGAGTCAAGCTCAACTCCCAGTCCTACTGCCAGTTCCTGGAAGACACCTTCTTCAAGCAGTGGTACAGGAAGAAGTCTGCATCCTTCAAGAAAAACATGGTTTTCATGCAGGACAATGCTCCATCACACGCGTCCAAGTACTCCACAGCGTGGCTGGCAAGAAAGGGTATAAAAGAAGGAAATCTAATGACATGGCCTCCTTGTTCACCTGATCTGAACCCCATTGAGAACCTGTGGTCCATCATCAAATGTGAGATTTACAAGGAGGGAAAACAGTACACCTCTCTGAACAGTGTCTGGGAGGCTGTGGTTGCTGCTGCACGCAATGTTGATGGTGAACAGATCAAAACACTGACAGAATCCATGGATGGCAGGCTTTTGAGTGTCCTTGCAAAGAAAGGTGGCTATATTGGTCACTGATTTGTTTTTGTTTTGTTTTTGAATGTCAGAAATGTATATTTGTGAATGTTGAGATGTTATATTGGTTTCACTGGTAATAATAAATAATTGAAATGGGTATATATTTTTTTTTGTTAAGTTGCCTAATAATTATGCACAGTAATAGTCACCTGCACACACAGATATCCCCCTAACATACCTAAAACTAAAAACAAACTAAAAACTACTTCCAAAAATATTCAGCTTTGATATTAATGAGTTTTTTGGGTTCATTGAGAACATGGTTGTTGTTCAATAATAAAATTAATCCTCAAAAATACAACTTGCCTAATAATTCTGCACTCCCTGTATAATTCATACTCTCATTAACTTTAGTGTCTTCTCTAGACACTGATCTTATTGGACCTCCATCTATTATACGCAGAAATCCCTCTTTGATCATTCCACAACCATTCTTCCAAAACCCACCCCCATTAAAACACCACAATAACATGACCTGAGATTTCCCGCAAATGCACTAATGTTAAGTCTTTATAGAAGAGCTCCATACTAAACTTGAAGAGGTCTTTGTCACAAGAAATGGCTATCTCCAGTCAATACACAGTTTGTATTAGGAAAAGACTATCTTTAAACATGCAATGAGTACTCGATTGCATCAGGATGCAACTGCAGCAGTTGGATGTCAGACTCTTGAAACTTTTCGAAATTGCATGCATCATCCCCTGATCATAACTCTTACAGAGATCAACAAAAATGTAACCAGCTATAAGGATCTGTGGATTGAGAAGCCAAACCCCTTTGAAACTATTCAATTCAGTTAAAACTATGGTAATTTGCAGCACTGTCACCCCTAGGAGTATCTGGGCACTGTGGGTGCGACGTCTGTCGAAAAGCCATGTCTTGAGTTTTTTCCTGAAATCTGCCAGGGAGGGTGCTGTATGCAGATAGAGGGGTAGGTCGTTCAGGTGCTGGCAGTGATGTAGGATGAGGAGTGACACCTCCCCCTCGCCCGACTACCCCACCCCCCACACAGGTGCAAAGGATGTGTTTGGGGGCAGGGGTGCATGGGCTAGTGAGGCGGAATGCCGGTGTCTTGCAGAAAGGTGGAAGTTCAGTTTGTGATTGATGTAGGCCGGTCCTTGATCATGCAGAGCTTTGTAGGCGTGTGTGAGGATCTTGAGTTGGCATCTTTTCCAGATGGGGAGCTAGTAGAGGTTTCTAAGGTGTGTAGAGGGGGGCGGTGGTGTGGGTTCATTTGGGGAGGTCCAGTATGTGTCTGGCTGAGGCATTCTCTATGGTCTAGAGTCCTATGAGGAGCTGGATGCCAGCTTAGAGAACATTGCCATAGTCAAGGCGGCTGGAGACAAGGGCCTGAGTGATGGTCTTTCTGGAGTTGACTGGGGTCCGTCCAAAAGTTCTACGTAGCATGCGAAGGGTATGGAAGCAGGAGAAGGCGACTGTGTTAATTTTGTCATTTCATGGTCGTTCACTGTTGAGGATGATGTCTAGATTGCGTGCGTGCGTGGCCTGTGGGTGTTTGCCTGATTTCTGCTGACCACCAACTGTGGTCTTATATGGAGGTGTTCTTCCTGTAGATCAGAACTTCTGGCTTGTTGCGGTTGAATTTAAGGCAGTTCTCTCATCCAGTTGTCTACGTTGGTCATGGCGTTGCAGAAGTTGATTCTGGTGGTGGAGGGGTCTTCAGTGAGCGAGAGGATGAGTTGTCTGCGTAAGAAATTATGGTGAGTCTGTGGTATCTGATGATGTCTGTGAGGGGGACATGTATGTGTTGAACAAGGAGGGGGCTGAGGAAAGATCCTTGGGGTGCGCCGCATACGATGTCCTTGGGTTCGGAGGTGAAGGGAGGCAACTGGATGCTCTCTGGAGGCGATCCACTTGATTGCTGAATGTCGATGTTGCATAATCTGTTGAGGGTGTGGTGGGAAAGGATGTTGAAAGCAGAAGATGGGTCGAGCACGATCTGGCCACTGTCTCGCTGCGGTTGAGGAGGGTTCTGATGTCGTCTGTGGCAGCGATCAGGGAGGTTTCAGGGCTGTGGTTGGCTTAGAATCCTAATTGGGAAGCTTAAAGTATGTGATTTTGTTCCAGCAAGCTGTTTGTTGATGGCCTTCTTGAAT
Organism: Pleurodeles waltl; assembly: GCF_031143425.1. Classification (NCBI taxonomy): domain Eukaryota; kingdom Metazoa; phylum Chordata; class Amphibia; order Caudata; family Salamandridae; genus Pleurodeles; species Pleurodeles waltl. The sequence goes on along the minus strand of NC_090445.1, from coordinate 1,571,656,520 downwards.
ACTTTGGCTGGGTAGGGGAGCAGTGAGAACTGTCAATTTTTTAGTTCACTGGAAAATATGAGGAGGGCAAAAGAGCTAATAGGACCTTCAGCTGGTTATAACTATGTTTCCAAGAGAAAACCACACATAACCTCCATCTGTTCTACTCCGAATACCTGCCAACATCCACAGGAAGAAATCCTGGCCAACTTTGCCTACTTCTACACCTTGTTGTATTCATCTAGATGGTTAGTATCACTGTAACAACCTAAATCTTATCTTGACAACATTGCACTGACTTGGATAAACGATAGCTGGTTCTCTCTAATAGAAGAGATTTCAGTCACAGAAGTTACAATGACTGTAGACAACCTCTCGGGGTCTACAGCCCACAGATCCAATTTCCTGACAGTTAAATTCAAAGATCTAGTTGCTCCGCAACAATAATAAATGTATAATGAAGCCATAATGAAAAGCTAATTCCCAGCCACACAGAACCTGGGAAGTCATCACTGCAGTGTTGTAGCCTCGCAAAGATTAACTCTCACTATTCTCGTCCATTTACACCTTAACTTGGACAACAAGGTTCCTGCCAGACGGTAGCTAATCGACTTGCAGTCTTAATGAACAAACTTGTTATGTCAGACCAGTCAGACATTATACCTGGCAGGTGCACATCTCATGACCTCAGAATGCTTTTTTCCCCTCATGCCTCTGACATTTACAGATATTCAAGCCATTCTGGAATTACTTGATGCCAAAAGGCTTTTCATTCACTGGAATTTTCATTCTTTCTAGTGGTACTAGAATGGTGGAGAATTTACAGATAACCAGCTACTATAATTAAGCTATTATACACCAAGCCAATGGGTAGAGTCTATAGCAATGGCTGCCTTTCAGATCCTTTTCTGATAAACATCGGCATGAGACAAGATTCTTGCCCTCTTTTATTCACCATGGTTTAAAACCCATTAACTGCACCATCCTAATAGAGGGATCTCACTGCCCACCAGGCAAATAATACTGATCCTTTATGCAGACAGCATCCTAAGTATCCAGACTCCAACTAAACAGGGAGATAACATAATTTGGTGCCGTTTCATGAGTAAAAGTTATCTTGGACAAACCAAAATGTTCCCACATGACAGTGACTAAGCGTGTAAACTCTGCGTACCCCCTTAGGTGGACATAAAATCAGTTAGTTGATTGGTTATGCTCCCTCCCCAAACTACTATACTTATTTACTAAGATCCCCATTATAGTTAAGCACTGTTTTCTTCTCTGCATTATTTTCTTCCTAGACTGGTCTGGACTGTGAAATAGCCTGGAGTCAAATATGACATACTAACTCTCCTGTTTGAAAGAGGAGTGTTCATCGAGGCATTAGAGGATGATGGATTCCCAACGGAATTCTATAAAGTCAACAAGCATATGGTTGCACCCCTACTGTATAACTTCTTGAAGTGGAAGACTAAGCTGCCTCAAGTGTAGAATATAATAGGGTGATGAGTAGGCTCATTCTGAAGGAAGGAAGTTACTTGCCCATATCATTACTAAATACTGTTATGAAAACACTGGCTAAGGTGTTAGCAACCCAGCTCAAGAATGTCCTACTGAGTCTAGTTCATGACTCACAAACTTGTTAATGCTAATCAGTGTCCTTTGGCAGGTAGGAGTGGGCATTGATGACCAGATCTTACTGTCCCTAGAAGCAGAGAAGGAGTTTGACAGGGTGAAGTGGGTTACCTTTTTTGCACTCTGTAATGGGCAGGGATCAGTCTGGACTTCGTAGAAAAAGTCTGCTGTCTTTATATCAACTCTGCTGCCCAAACAGATCATGGCAGTTCAGTTGTACCCAGATACAGAGGCAAAGTTGGGGGGAGGGGGAGGACGATCCTTTGCCCCTGTTCACCCTCAGGGTACAGACCCTGGGTTGATTGACCAGTGTTGGGATACCACATCTTAACTGGCACAACAGAGTTCAGAAAAACCTCAGGAGCCCATAGGGAACTCCCTGCCAGCCCCAAGGCTGGAGGAGAAGCTTACCCAAAGACCCCGCCTAGGGCCTCAACTTTGGATAGGATGGACTGGGGCCTGGCTCTTGACAGTGACAACTCCTGAAAATCGGCACATCCCCTTGCAGCGTGGAAAGAATCAATGCATCATCTGTGCTGCGTCAGAAAATCTGACGCAGCCCCTTCTTTTTAAACGCATTTCCTCTGTGACCCAGTGCATCGTTATTTTGGACGTATCCCAGGTACTTCGTTACAAGGATGCAACTACTGATACTTAAGGTTTGAGACCTGTGCATATTGAATTGTCGTTTGGGTCTTATTTTATTCAGATTAATATTATCTATTTACCTAAAGTAGTGTAGAGTACTCTTTGTGGTGTTTTCACTGTTACTGTAGGAGTTATTGAACAAATACTTTACACATTGCCTTCTAAGTTAACCCTGCCTGCTCTGTGCCAAGGTACCAAGGAGAGACACCCTAAACTTTTTGGATGTGGATGAGAATATGCACAAAGGGACCCCCTTCTGGTCCAATGCAGGCAGCAGGGCCTGTGATTGTGCGGCTGCAGCGATTTTCGGATACTTGAAGATTTGCCGCATTTGCCACACAATCCTTCATCTGCTGCGTAATATGCAGAGTTTAACAAACAATTTGTTTCTAGCTCAAACCATTTAAAAGTTACCAAATATTCAGTGACACTTGTTGATTGGTGGAAGGCCCTTTGCAAAGCTGAACTGGTCAACTTCCTGTTGCTTATTGTACATTTGGGCAATAAATTAGTGCTAATGAAATGCAACCAAGGCCCAGACAGTGTTAGCAAGATTTAAAATGACCAAATAATGAGGTAAACTATACTAAAATGTGCCGCATTGTGCCACATAATTTGCCTTTTCTTGCCGATTAATTTACTCAATTTGTGCATAATTTGGCCCTATTCTGCCTCATAATTCCTTTAGCCCTGAAAATAGGGCCGAAGACTGTTAAATTGCACAATCGCAGTATTCGGACATTAGTGACCCCTATGAAGCAGTGACAGCTTTTAGGTCATTTGAGACACTTTGCTCACCATTCTTTACTGAACTCCCAGCTTTGGGCGCATATTGCCAATTACAACATTGTTTTAAGAGCAAGGTAGGACCCAGAACAACCCCTTTGCCAGATTCTTTGATACAGACATATTTAAAGACCTAGGGTAAATCTAGAGGCATGAAATCAACGTCTGTCAGATACTTATAGACACTTGTTACTCTGTCTCCTTGAGAATGAAGTCCAAAGAATACAGCCAGGTGAGACTTGAGGTGCAGTACACTTATGAGAACTGATCCACCATCCTAGAGCATCATGATCAAACTTTGAAATAGTAGTACCTTAATTTATCTCCCTCAGTGTTCCACTTCTGGTACTATTTTCCATATAAACTTATAAAGGCCAGATTTGCGCACAACGATCGCTGCTGGAAGTGTGCTGAACAAGTGACCTGTTTCATATTTTGTGGTCATGCACCCGCTTCACGGCTATTGCGAGGGATATGTGGAGAACACTAGCTTAATCATTTAAGGAATCAGCACAACTCTCAATACTACATGATGCACTAGGAGTGAAAAATTCCCCATCCTCCTGGAAGAGCAGCATTTATGGTGGTGAAAACATGCACACTACTACAATTAGTGTACTCTGCTCACATCCAGGCATGTAGAATGGATGACTAAACTTTTCTGAAAGGCCATGTATAAGAGGTGCATATATAAAATTCAAGACCACCTACCTATGTTTGAAAGTGTTTTGGGCCCCTTCATGCGCCTCTTTGAAACATGATGATTTGGCCATTAGCCATTACGTGGTAAGGGAACAGGCTCACACAGTCGAACATGCAGGATACTGGGGAGCGGGTACTAGCACGGGTCCATAGGGGACCACAGTGGTACTGCATGAAGGACTACTTGCCAGAAACGTAGGAGGGCAAGGAAGGATGGAGATCATACACCAAAGTTGGGGACTGGCCGTTGCTCCTTGGGAGGTGTGTTGGGTTGGGGAAACCAGGATAGCTCGATTAAATGATGCTATATCAAAATTGAATCTTATTTTACTTCATTTTGTGTCTATTCCTTCCTCCTTTATGAGGACTCCTTCAGGCCCCTAGTTTCATTAGCGTGCTATATTTGTTTAAGGTTGATACATACACTCTAATATAGGTGCCATTGGGGGGCAGTAGGCTGATGTACTGCACTGCAAACTTTGTGCATGATGAAATGCAGAGATGGAAACTTGACTGCACTAACTTGTAATTTAACTTTTCTGAAATGTAACATGTTTGAAACTGCATTTTTATCTCAATGAGAGCACCCAATGTGTTACATTGTTGAAAATTCAACTAAGAAATAAACCACAAAAAGAAGAGAAGCCTTCACAGTTCTGGTGGTGGAATGCTATTATGCTGCTGAGTTTAATTTCATTGTTTATATGCAGCAGCCCGACTGGCATGCCTCACGCCTATTGGTTTAGAGAGACCAGTGGACTGTTGTATAGCTATTTTAGCCATATTTTATACACGTTATTTTAGCTAACTAGGCCTGTTGGTGTGCGCTTTTCTCCCAGATACATTTTCATCGGCACGGTTTTATTTTACTAACAATCGCTACTTTACCGGTGCTGTTTTTATTATTTCTATCACATTGTCCTTTTGCCTAGGACAATACTTCGTTCCTAGCAGAAACTCTGTGCCCCCTCCAAGGCTACAGGCAGATAGGATTGACTACAAACGTGGTATGCTGTGTCTTTAACATTCACGAAAAGAGGGGACCGTTTCTTAGAATGTTAGTGATCTTATTATATGAACACCTCTTTGTCCAAGACACGTTAGAGGGAGAGTCCAGCCAGATGACCATGACTGTATGCTGACTGCTGCATGCTTCGCTACAGCTGTATGCTTAGACGGCCGGACCCCTGATCCAGATGGGGACGGTGTCCTTCTATACTTCAGGCCTCTTCTCCAGGTATGAGGGATGATGTCCTCCCAGGGAGAGACCAGAAGGGCAGATTAGGGTTAGTATGCTTGGCTCATACTTAGCGGGTGTTATATATCCACTCCTCTGTTTACAGTATAGTAAGACTGCCTTCTCCGCTTGTGCTTTATCATCCTCGTTATTTCTATGCTCATGCTCCTATCTAAGATGCAGATATTTTAATAAATGCTTATTGAAATATATCCTGCCTTTGTAGTCTTTGCCTGAGTGAGATCTTGGTAACTGAGAGAAAGGGATGAGATCTGGTGTACCATAATTCCCTGAGGAGTCCATCTTGCCATGTGCCCAGTTGCCACAAACATCTCGGTTAGAGATGTGGCGCTGCTAGTTAGCCGAAAAACCTGGATTAGGCCGACAGGAATCGTACTCAGTACCCATAATGCAGGCAATTCTATCCCTCCCAAATCCAGTAGCCTCGTTACCATAATGAGAACGTAGGCGACAGACAGTGCTTCACTATTTTCCTTCCTTTCCATATGTCTTTCTAGACCTACTCTACAGATCCACACACTTTGCTGTAATGTTTTGGATATTTGGCAGTCTAGCAGAAGATCGGGCCTAGCTCAGCCTTGCGCGACCAACATAGAGCTGTTAAATAATCCCACGCTGTCTCTAAGATAAGACCACCCTAGGGATCCTGATTGGAAAAAGAATATATGGCTCCTGGGAGATCTCTTTATAAATTGTGAGTTTATATTACTGGATCAGTTTAACACCTCTCTGCTCCACAGTGCATTTGCTTGCTTAGTACAGACAACAGCAGACTGCATTTATAGACTGCCATATTCCCCCAACTAGCCCCCAATCTTCACGCATACAACATTTGATGGATTCCGCAAACACAAGGGGATCAAGTGTAAGCTGTTCTGACTACAGATGGATGCCTTCGTAAAAGCATCACCTGGATCTAGAACTGTAAAGAATTGGATTTTGGCTTTAGTATAAACGATGTGACTTGAGCATATAGCTACAGACAAAATAAATTAATCTATGAGTTACAGGCATACATATACATTTTAAGATAATAATGTTACCCTCCTCCATGGCTACACAGAACTGACCCAAACATTCACCAGGCATGCTATTGATGTTTACACCCTACAACCATTTTCGATCTGGCCTGGGAATGGCCCTTTATTCCTGATCGCTTGAAATCAATTTCCGAAATACTGTCTGGTATCGCAACAAATCATTTAGAATTGTCCCCACTTGCTGCACTTCGAGAATATATTGCTGAGATTCCCCTAAGCTTGAGGACAGTGACAGATATGGTATAAACTCCTTGCTAAAGACAGAAAAGCCATTACCTTGGTTTCAGGGCCCTCCACCTTTCACAACAGCTTCATGCATTTCTTGCACTTCATTGTGTGCATACAAAAAAATGACTTTAAAAAGAGCAGTTTCAAATGGCCACAACCGGGCATCCTTTGAAAAAGCATCAGCAAGATGAACAAATGCCACTACAAAAGGAATTTACAACCGCATTAGCAAGAGACAGGAACTGATGTAGCTGGAGTGTGCCCTGTGCTCACACTAAAAAAGTGCTGTTAGAAAAGCGTCATGCTACCATATCATGCTCTAAACACAAAGGCATAAGGTAAAAACAGACTGGCACTCAAGAGAACTACTTTGTGCGTGGATGTGCTCTTGTGAAAGAGCCAAATGCATGTTCTCAAAGTGAAGTTAGCCATTGGCTGGAGAAGACTGACCCACAGCCTCCTGCTGAGTGCTGTAGTCGGCAGATGGAAAATGTAAATTACACGTCAACAGACGAGGAATTTTTATCAAATGGTTAGTACTAATTTCACAAACATTCTACCCTCTGTACTCGAGGATCCTGTGGTAGATGTGCTGACCTCGGTATCTTTTAATTAAATGTCAATTTTAATTACATTGATCTAATAGTTGTACTTTACTGTTCCAGGTGCTGCGATATTAAATTATTACTTTAGTTTCTGTACTCTGTTCCAGCTGTTTAGCTTTATCATTTTTTTAATTGTTCTGTAATGTTAAATTCCTCCTTGAATCTGTTCGATTTTGGGAATGCGTTTTACTGTGTTATGCTAGAATTGTGTTCCATGGTGAGTGTATTTTTGTCATAGCTTTTAACAACCCACAAATATCTTGAGTATCCTTCCTTATCTTCTCAATGTCATGTTTCCTTAGGTTTAAAGAGGCTTTGCCTCAAAAACTATTAGTAAGCCTTCACATCAACTATAGTTTTTAGGGAATTAATTATTTCTTTACCTTTGTGTGGAATTATGATGCGAGAGTTTAACAGTGGCTATGTGGACATAGGAAAAACGTTAAATGCCACAACCCCACCCCATCTTGGCAAATTAAGTAGAGGAATAGTAGACCGCTTCCTCCCCACCTTGCCCATGGGCTGAGAGTACTTTTTTATTTCTTTTTGTTTTTAAACCAAACCCTGTCTTGCATAATTGGGGGTAATGAGGTAGTGCAAGCCTTCTTCCTTAACCAATCTGCTTTTACGATAGATGCTGCTACCTCTTTGTTGATGGCAACCCACCAGATGTAAGCTTTTGATCTGCTGTGCCCGTGAACCTCCATGGCCTGACATATGCTTACATTTTGACCCTAAATGTCTCAAAAAGTACTCAGCAGATTTACACCAAATAACAAAAGCACACATAACTAGGTAAAGATCTAGCTTTCCGCCAAATTTGGTGTCATTCCGTTAAGCCGTTTTAGCCGTAGCTGTGCCTAAAGTTCTCATCTGAAATTACGTAGGGAAAGCAGATTTTGCCCAGTCCAGCCCACTCTCCCCTGCTCCTCATCCCTGCCCCTATTTGATGTACCACCTCAAATTTTTCCAGGAAGGAGCGAAGGTGGATGCGACTTTTATGGAAGGTTTTGTGGAGATTTGACAAACCAGAAACGAATTTCCTATTTAAACATAGTCTATCTATTACCCAGATATATAGCTGTCCTGCCCTACTCCTGTGTGGCCTGCAAAATGTTACCACAGAAGAAAATGCCACACAGTTTACAGCTGTCCCAGTATTGTTTGTGAATGACAAACACAGTATTGTGAAAGATCTGTACCTGTGCTCTGTTTCCAGTTCTGAACTAAGCACAGTTACAAATCTGTCGCCTTGTGTTCACTAATGCAAGCTGAACTTTGATTATAAAGCTGGAAATGTTTTATCAGGCATGTGTATTGCCTCCTTGTCCGTACAAATTAAGATATTTGTTCTTGCAGCCCGCCATTTAACATGTCAGTGGTTATAGTTTGTGTTCCTTTTTGGCTTCTGTATGAACTAGCCTTGCCTAGCCATATCAGGACTCTGTGTTCTTCTAAGCTAAGTTCTTGCCTCACAATCCAAAAGCCTAGCATAGCCTCACCTGGCCAGCCCGACATTACTCTGTGCTTTTAATGTCACTTGCTGTCACTGAGCCCATATCAGAAATAACAAATTCTCTCTTTTTCACTTCACATGGACAATCAACTGGTACGTAATGCAACACTGATAAGTAGTGAATATCAGAGTTGTATTTGCTCATCCCCAGTAAGCGCCTTGCTGTCCTCTGGCATTCCTATGTGCTTGCCATGTAAACACATGCACTGAGAGTTGTCAATAATGGCCAAGAATTCCATACACCAAAGACAACACGCCATGGCCTTCATTTCCACCCAAAGAAACAGTTGACCTCATACCTCCTGTTAGACCTGACAGCCTTAGGGTGGTCATCCCTATCTTTGCCTGCCTCCCTCCACTTTTTGGACACTGTTTGTGCTGGTTTTTAGACTCTGCGCTCTTTACCACTGCTAACGAGTGCTAAAGTGCATATGCTCTCTCACTTTAAACATGGTAACATTGGATCCTACCTAATTGGGCTATTTAATTTACTTATAAGTCCATAGTAGAGTGCACTATATGTGCACAGGGCCTGTAGATTAAATGATACTAGTGGGCCTGCAGCACTGATTGTGCCACCCACTTAAGTAGCTCCTTACCCTTGTCTCGGGCCTGTCATTGCCAGGCCTGTGTGTGCAGTTTCACTGCCAATTCGACTTGGCATTTGAAAGTACTTGCCAAGCATAAAACTCCCCTTTTTCGACATATAAGACACCCCTAAAGTATGCCCTATGTCACCCATAGGGCAGGGTGCTATGTAGGCAAGAGGCAGGACATGTACCTATGTAGTTTACATGTCCTGGTAGTGTAAAACTCCTAAATTCGTTTTTACACTGCTGTGAGGCCTGCTCCCTTCATAGGCTAACATTGGGGCTGCCCTCTTACATTGTTTGAGTGGTAGCTGCTGATCTGAAAGGAGTACGAAGGTCATATTTAGTATGGCCAGAATGGTGATACAAAATCCTGCTGACTGGTGAAGTTTGTATTTAATATTACTATTTTAGAAATGCCACTTTTAGAAAGTGAGCATTTCTCTGCACTTAAATCTTTCTGTGCCTTACACAGTGGCGTAGCACGGGGGGGGCACAGGGGGGGGCGGCTGCACCGGGCGCAACATCTTGGAAGAGACTCGAGTGCTAAAATCCACGGGTTAGGGGGTGCAAATTACTTGCCTTGCCCCGGGTGCTGACAACCCACGCTACGCCACTGGCCTTACAATCCACATCTGGCTGGGTTTAGTTGACAGCTCTTTGTGCATTCACTCACACACCCCAAACACAGGATACTTAGCCTCACTTGCATATATCTGCATTTTGAATGGGACTTCCTGGGCTGGGAGTGTGGATGGCCTGCTCTCACACAAAGGACTGCCACACCCCCTACTTGGACCCTGGCAGAGAGGATTGAACTTAAAGGGGACCTGGTGCCCTTCTAAGCCACTCTCTGAAGTCTCCCCCACTTCAAAGGCACATTTGGGTATATAAACAGGGCCTCTGTCCCTTCCATCTCAGACACTTCTTGGAGAAGAAACTTGTAACCAGAACTTGCATCCTGCCAAGAACTGCCTGGCTGCCCAAAGGACTCACCTGACTGCTTTCTGTGAAGGACTGCTGCCTTGCTGCTCTCTGGCTAAGGTGAAGAAGTGCTCTCCAAGGGCTTGGATAGAGCTTGCCTCCTGTTCTTTGAAGTCTCAAGACCAAAAAGACTTCATCTCTTCAAGAAGGACTCCTTGTGTGGGGAAATTTGACGCACAGCCTGCACCGCAGTGAAAATTTCACTGCACGCCGAACCGGAACGACTCAGTCCGACTTCGCTACGAGAGGATTGACGCAGCGCCAGTGTAGCAACCGGGAATTCGATGCACACGGCCCACTGGATCGACGCACACCCCTTTGTTTCCACGTTTCTCCTCCTCTGCGGACCTTTGCGGAGATTTTCACGCAAACCAGGTACTTTGTGCTTGAAAGAGACTGTGTTTGCTTTTAAAAGACTTAAGACACTTTATATCACTTTTCAGTGATCTCTACATTTACTTATTGCATCTTTGATCATTTTGACCTGCATTTAACCAGATAAATATTATATATTTTTCTAAACACTTTGTGGTGCTATATTGTGTTATTGTATGATTTATTGCACAAATACTTCACACATTGCCTTCTAAGTTAAGCCTAACTACTCAGTGCCAAGCTACCAGAGGGTGGGAACAGAATAATTTGGATTGTTTGTGACTTACCCTGACTAGAGTGAGGGTCCCTGCTTGGACAGAGGGGTAACCTGACTGCGAACCAAAGACCCCATTTCTAACACCTCCCATTTTGCAACCCACCTTTTAGCAAAAATCTTAGGCAAGCTGTTAAAAATATAGCCTCCATCTGTGAAATTGTTAACTTCTAGAACTGGTTAAGAAGCCAGTGTGAAACCCAAGTACTTTTGAGGTCTCCAATCTAACATTGATAACCATACTTCGTAAGACATGCTGTATTTACGTCATATGGATTAAAGCAGTTCATTGGAAACCATCCTGACCAATTCAGAATTTTACATTAAGCTCCTGGGTTCACCTAGGTTCATGTACAGCAGTGCAGTGCTTAGTAAAATATTCTGACTCTAATTCCTCCACCCCACCCCCAAAAAAAAATGTAATATCCCTTTAAATCCACCAGCACTAACATCTGGTTGTCCATGATCACATCAAAATATGGTATCAATACCACTCTAAACCCTATCTTCAGTATTCAGTCTCTTCGTTGGGAAAAATCAACACTTTGCTAGCTCTTGCACACGTTCCGTCACTTTCTACCTACACACCCCTACGTATTATCCTCTCTGCTGATAATTCGGCCAGATCTCATGCAGCGCTGTTTATTACGTTTTCTACACTTCATTTTTACATTAAACGACCCATTTACCTTATTGTGTTATTTAATTTCGTACAAATTGGTTTGACAGCATTCACGTCACTCCACCCCTTTTCCACCAGTCCTCAGCAGCATAGGTGAATACATATGCATACACACTCATACACGCACACTTTTCAGTGAAGTTCCACTTTCATCTCTTTAACGCAATCCCGTGATCGGCCTCTTGAGTGATTGGAAGTACTTCCAATAGATGGGGATTCTGAGCCGGCACCATCTTCTATGTTGAACTACATGTATATTGGGCCACACGTTCTTCTCGGGTTCTCTGTGGTATATGTAACACATTTCCTGATTCACCATCCGCCATCTTTTTCTTAAGCTCCACCCTTTCCACTCCCAAGTTGTGGAACCGAACCGCTTGTTTTGTTCATTCAAAAAACATTCACCCATCACCTCTAAGAACGTTTCAAACGTCAACTGCTACTGGCTACTTTGAGAAGGAAATTACTTTGAGAAGGAAATGAATGAATATCGGGGGTTGCAGTTCCAAGTTCGTCCACACCCAGCCCAACAGAGGACAGGTTGACAAAAGAAGCAAATAGAAAAGCTTAGCACAATCAAGTTAAAATACACGGATGATGCGCCTTTTGACAACGCTTGACGTGACAACGCTTATTCTGGAGAACAGTAAGATAAAGGCGGCTCTGCATTTTAAATACTGGTGGAGCCTGTCTCCACGGCCTCATCTCTCACCAGATCGTTTAAACGAGTGCATCCGCCGCGCAGTTTGTCACCATATCCTGCAGGCTACTGCTATCCATCGGGAGGAAGTGAAATGCACATATATCTACGTTGGTGCTTCAGCCGGACACGTGGAACTTAAGCCCCCCTTATGCTTCAGCATTGCTTTTCTCCCCATCCCTACTCACTGAGTGTTTCTCTCGCACAAGTGTCAGGTGAATGCTACTCTGTTCCTCCTCCTGCTGCATATATGTAACCTGTGATGTACTGCATTCGGATACTTATTGGCATCGTATGAAGTGCATAAAAAAGTATTGGGACTGTGATGCTGCCTGCAACGGGGGTGGGGTCAAAGGTGTGGCTAAGAAAAACAAAATATTCCCCTTAAGGTAGCTACATGTATAATAACTCACGGATTAAATGAAAAAAATAAAGTTAGGTTGATCGGTGGTATGTGCACTAGTGTGTATTATGAAACCTCTGTTAGTTAATGCACTGAGAGGTCTGTATGTAACCAGAAAGCCAAAGAAAAATATTGGTTGAGACAATGGAGAATTTTGGCTTTTGTGTTAACAGTGCTACGAGGGCCCAGCCTGTGACAGGAAGCTCTGAGAAAATGTCATTGTGTTAAACTTGCATTACACACAGCATAAGACAGACTGCTACCAAATGTGCAAAAAAGGTTTCAGATAAAATGGTGCTTCTAAGATATAGGTTTTAGTAATACCCAGACTTCGGGTAATGATTTATTTTTATTTAACTGCCCTGAAAAGCGCACACTGCACAGCTCAGTGGGTTACTCCCTTGCACTAGCAGTCAAAAAGAATGTGATTCCAGCAATTAAATCAGTAGCTGCTCCCAAGCCCCCTTACATTCGCAGATTAGCTAGTTTTGCACATTTTCGTTTCTTTAGGCGAGGAGGCACCCTGGCATAAAGGCCTGTTTATTGTTTAGCTGCCTGCCCCTCCCTCGATCTCACAGCACAGGAGACTCCATGAATGAAACTTAAGCTGAAGCATTTGCACCATCTGAGTTTACCACGCAGGGAGGTTGGTCTTTTAATAAGAAGTAGGGGAAAGTTTTTTTCATAAATGTAAAAAAAAAAAAAAAGTTGGGGGCACATCGTGCCCCTCCGATCCTGCCCACTTCGGTCACTGCTTATTGGCGGATGCTGCATGAGAGCAGTATAGAAGGGACTTGCATCAGCTGTAGAAACTTGCACTTCCCCCTCAGTTTAACGAAACAAGCACAGTCGAAGCTAGAAGCTCTGAACTGTGAAATGTATTGACTTTGTGAATGTTTTTGTACACACCCCCACTGTGCATGTGCAAGTGTAATGGCAATCTTTGATTATTATTATTATTTTTTTTTTTTAACCAAAAGAAACATTACTGAACTACAGCCACCGTGTTAACGTATATGACGCTCTATCTTTGCCCCATAGTGGCTGGTCCTTGCAAATAGAATTTCAAAAAGTGCGGTTGGAGTGGTCATTCCACAGGGAGCAAATCAGCAGCCCAGTATCAGTGTGCTGCTTCCAGGCCATCGAAAAGTGAAAAAATTACAAGTAAAGCACAGGAGGAAAGTGAGAAAGCAATCCACTCCTGTGGAGTACTGAAAGACAAATAGTGCACTCGGGTCAGTGGAGAGCGATACCACGTATTCAATGAAAACATAGTTTGCTGTAGGGGCGGGGCAAACCAGAATAGGGAGGAAAGCCGTCTAACCAGGAGACAGGAACTGAAATGGACTCGAAAGCCTTTCAATCGCGAGCATGGTTGGAAAAAAAGCCTTCTCTGTCTAGAGTACAGTCAAGATATCCCTTTTTCGACAAACTGCTATATCAGTCTTCAGGAGAGACCTGAAAATGGCACACTTCACCAGTTCTGTAGATTTGTATCACTTAACATAAAAAATAAAACCTGCAGTTATGTGTGAGCTTGCAGATATATAATAAGGAGCTATGCCGTATAATTTGGGTACATCTGTACCACTTTTCACACTGCCCTTTGTTGGAGGCTTGGGTACACAATATAGCCTTAAAGAGCAGACTATGTGCAACTTAATATAGGAAAGGGGTAACAGTCATTTCATGTTGTTTTTCAGTAGTCGTGGCTGGGATAGCCACCAGAAGAAAAGCACAGAGGTGATGCTAAACGCTGGCCATTCTCTTTGGCATTGCTCCCACTTGATATTTCGTCACTGGTGCTGAAATTGAACATTGCAGATACGGAACAGAGTTATCCTTAAACCAGTATTGTTCTCATAAAACCTTTTCAATCTTGAATATCGTGTCTCTGCGATCAGTGCCCATCAAGCTTCAAACGTGAATGAAAAATATCTTAACCTCAGCCCCAAAAAAGGCTAAATTTATAATGTTCTCATCTAAATCACAAAAACGTCTTTGACCCAACACTGCTTAAGGAACTCTCATCTACAGACGTATTACCTGTTCTCTTCTCCACAGGTTCTCACTGAGTGCTATAATTTAGATGCCCTAATTCATGATACCGCGCACGAATAATCACAGAAGCAGCACACGTCTGTCTATAGGCTCTAAAGAAAATTAAACCTTTTTTGACATCAGTTCAAAACTTTGGAGCGACAACTCTGGCTGTTTACCACAATCCACACTGAGTCCACCATCTGCGCCACCTCAAGACCAGTCTAAAAAAAAAAAAAAAAAAAAAAGTATCACCATATACCTCAATAACTGCTTTACACCTACCTTCCTATTAGGCACGTTCAGTGTTCCAACAGGGTTGTCTCACACACAAGGCTCTACATCTTAATACACCTTTACACCTCACAGAATTTCCAGTGGCACGCCCCATTTTTAGAATATCCTATGCACACCACCAATCCTGTCAATGAAGCCACCACATAACGCAGCTCTCTTCTAATGGAAAAAAAAAACTTCTGTCTTTCTGTGGGCAATTAAAGACTCGTCTAGAAGGTTATTTCTCCCTAATATGTGGAACACTAAGCATAGCACAGCCTTGTTTAATATTAATACATAATGATTATTCTCTTACTTGTGAGCTTATTCAGATTTACAGCACTCCTATGCTCCTGAATAATGGGCGCTTTTGAAGACTTAAAACATTAATGACAACAGTATGACGAGTTTAAGTTGTGCAGAGAAGTACCACTACCACTATTGCATCCTGTAGCCTATACTCTCTTTAGTAGTCCACTACCTCCAAGTTTGTGACCCAACCTTCTGCTATCATTTCCACTCCAGCATTGAGTTTCTGTATATGTAACAAGGTATCTTATAACAGCTTCCAGGTTTGTAAACTTTGGCAAATACTTGACTCCCTTTCTAGCTCTAAAATGACTTGTACATAAGAAGGAAGCGTTACCGGAGGAGAGACTAGTATTTTCTCAGTTTCCCTTTATCTGGTTGTTTCAAATAAGAGTCTCGCAGTAGTTACCCAAAACGCAAAACAAATAAAAATTAGTATAGAATGCAAATGTGGAAATGTTTTCAACCAGTGGATCTGAATCTTAAGAGGAAAGATTTTTCTGAAAAATCAGGAAGACCGAATTCTGGTGACTTAATTTAGAGACTGAATTTAGATGCGAAAGATTAAAGCATGTTTGTAAAATTGGCCTTTTTAAGGCAGGAAGCCAGCAGGTGTTCTATAAAAGTGTTTCTCCCAAACTGTAAGAAACTCTTGGATTTGTTTCATTGGTTCTGTGGGTATCTCACTAGAGTACCAAGACTCAAACCAGACATATTACATATCAGATAAATGTCACAATGATATGGAGATACAATACTGAAGGAAAACAGCAACCCCAAAAGATTGAATTGCATTTTAAAATCATAACATGATGTGTAAGAGTGGAATCATGTTGATACCTAAATAAAGACCTCTCAAATATTAGTTTTACCCTGGATTGCATGTTTGGGCATTGTAAAGAAATGGCTCCCTGTTGCAGTTACCCCCCACTTTTTGCCTGATACTGATGCTGACTTGACTGAGAAGTGTGCTGGGACCCTGCTAACCAGGCCCCAGCACCAGTGTTCCTTCACCTAAAATGTACCATTGTATCCACAATTGGCACACCCTGGCATTCAGATAAGTCCCTTGTAACTGGTACTTCTAGTACCAAGGGCCCTGATGCCAAGGAAGGTCTCTAAGGGCTGCAGCATGTCTTATGCCACCCTGGAGACCTCTCACTCAGCACAGACACCCTGCTTGCCAGCTTGTGTGTGCTAGTGAGAACAAAATGAGTAAGTCGACATGGCACTCCCCTCAGGGTGCCATGCCAGCCTCTCACTGCCTATGCAGTATAGGTAAGACACCCCTCTAGCAGGCCTTACAGCCCTAAGGCAGGGTGCACTATACCATAGGTGAGGGTACCAGTGCATGAGCATGGTACCCCTACAGTGTCTAAACAAAACCTTAGACATTGTAAGTGCAGGGTAGCCATAAGAGTATATGGTCTGGGAGTCTGTCAAACACGAACTCCACAGCACCATAATGGCTACACTGAAAACTGGGGAGTTTGGTATCAAACTTCTCAGCACAATAAATGCACACTGATGCCAGTGTACATTTTATTGTAAAATACACCACAGAGGGCACCTTAGAGGTGCCCCCTGAAACTTAACCGACTATCTGTGTAGGCTGACTAGTTTTAGCAGCCTGCCACAAACCGAGACATGTTGCTGGCCCCATGGGGAGAGTGCCTTTGTCACTCTGAGGCCAGTAACAAAGCCTGCACTGGGTGGAGATGCTAACACCTCCCCCAGGCAGGAATTGTCACACCTGGCGGTGAGCCTCAAAGGCTCACCTCCTTTGTGCCAACCCAGCAGGACACTCCAGCTAGTGGAGTTGCCCGCCCCCTCCGGCCAGGCCCCACTTTTGGCGGCAAGGCCGGAGAAAATAATGAGAATAACAAGGAGGAGTCACTGGCCAGTCAGGACAGCCCCTAAGGTGTCCTGAGCTGAGGTGACTCTAACTTTTAGAAATCCTCCATCTTGCAGATGGAGGATTCCCCCAATAGGGTTAGGATTGTGACCCCCTCCCCTTGGGAGGAGGCACAAAGAGGGTGTACCCACCCTCAGGGCTAGTAGCCATTGGCTACTAACCCCCCAGACCTAAACACGCCCTTAAATTTAGTATTTAAGGGCTACCCTGAACCCTAGAAAATTAGATTCCTGCAACAAGAAGAAGGACTGCCCAGCTGAAAACCCCTGCAGCGGAAGACCAGAAGACGACAACTGCCTTGGCTCCAGAAACTCACCGGCCTGTCTCCTGCCTTCCAAAGATCCTGCTCCAGCGACGCCTTCCGAAGGGACCAGCGACCTCGACATCCTCTGAGGACTGCCCCTGCTTCGAAAAGACAAGAAACTCCCGAGGACAGCGGACCTGCTCCACGAAAAGCTGCAACTTTGTTTCCAGCAGCTTTAAAGAACCCTGCAAGCTCCCCGCAAGAAGCGTGAGACTTGCAACACTGCACCCGGCGACCCCGACTCGACTGGTGGAGATCCGACGCCTCAGGAGGGACCCCAGGACTACTCTGATACTGTGAGTACCAAAACCTGTCCCCCCTGAGCCCCCACAGCGCCGCCTGCAGAGGGAATCCCGAGGCTTCCCCTGACCGCGACTCTTTGAACCTAAAGTCCCGACGCCTGGGAGAGACCCTGCACCCGCAGCCCCCAGGACCTGAAGGACCGGACTTTCACTGGAGAAGTGACCCCCAGGAGTCCCTCTCCCTTGCCCAAGTGGAGGTTTCCCCGAGGAATCCCCCCCTTGCCTGCCTGCAGCGCTGAAGAGATCCCGAGATCTCTCATAGACTAACATTGCGAACCCGACGCCTGTTCCTACACTGCACCCGGCCGCCCCCGCGCTGCTGAGGGTGAAATTTCTGTGTGGACTTGTGTCCCCCCCGGTGCCCTACAAAACCCCCCTGGTCTGCCATCCGAAGACGCGGGTACTTACCTGCAAGCAGACCGGAACCGGGGCACCCCCTTCTCTCCATTCTAGCCTATGTGTTTTGGGCACCACTTTGAACTCTGCACCTGACCGGCCCTGAGCTGCTGGTGTGGTGACTTTGGGGTTGCTCTGAACCCCCAACGGTGGGCTACCTTGGACCAAGAACTGAACCCTGTAAGTGTCTTACTTACCTGGTAAAACTAACAAAAACTTACCTCCCCCAGGAACTGTGAAAATTGCACTAAGTGTCCACTTTTGAAACAGCTATTTGACAGTAACTTGAAAAGTATACATGCAATTTTGATGATTTGAAGTTCCTAAAGTACTTACCTGCAATACCTTTCGAACAAGATATTACATGTTAAATTTGAACCTGTGGTTCTTAAAATAAACTAAGAAAAGATATTTTTCTATATAAAAACCTATTGGCTGGATTTGTCTCTGAGTGTGTGTACCTCATTTATTGTCTATGTGTATGTACAACAAATGCTTAACACTACTCCTTGGATAAGCCTACTGCTCGACCACACTACCACAAAATAGAGCATTAGTATTATCTATTTTTACCACTATTTTACCTCTAAGGGGAACCCTTGGACTCTGTGCATGCTATTCCTTACTTTGAAATAGCACATACAGAGCCAACTTCCTACATTGGTGGATCAGCGGTGGGGTACAAGACTTTGCATTTGCTGGACTACTCAGCCAATACCTGATCACACGACAAATTCCAAAATTGTCATTAGAAATTGATTTTTGCAATTTGAAAAGTTTTCTAAATTCTTAAAAGACCTGCTAGGGCCTTGTGTTAGATCCTGTTTAGCATTTCTTTTAGAGTTTAAAAGTTTGTAAAAGTTTGAATTAGATTCTAGAACCAGTTATAGATTCTTAAAAAGTATTCCAACTTTTAGAAGCAAAATGTCTAGCACAGATGTGAATGTGGTGGAACTCGACACCACACCTTACCTCCATCTACAGATGAGAGAGCTAAGGTCACTCTGTAAACTAAAGAAAATAACAATGGGCCCCAAACCTACCAAAATACAGCTCCAGGAGCTTTTGGCAGAGTTTGAAAAGGCCAACCCCTCTGAGGGTGGCAACTCAGAGGAAGAGGATAGTGACTTGGAGGACAATTCCCCCCTACCAGTCCTATCTAGGGAGAACAGGGTCCCTCAAACCCTGACTCCAAAAATAATAGTCAGAGATGCTGGTTCCCTCACAGGAGAGACCAACACCTCTGAAATCACTGAGGATAACCCCAGTGAAGAGGACATCCAGTTAGCCAGGATGGCCAAAAGATTGGCTTTGGAAAAGCAGCTCCTAGCCATAGAAAGGGAAAGAAAAGAGATGGGCCTAGGTCCCATCAATGGTGGCAGCAACTTAAATAGGGTCAGAGATTCTCCTGACATCCTAAAAATCCCCAAAGGGATTGTAACAAAATATGAAGATGGTGATGACATCACCAAATGGTTCACAGCTTTTGAGAGGGCTTGTGTAACCAGAAAAGTAAACAGATCTCACTGGGGTGCTCTCCTTTGGGAAATGTTCACTGGAAAGTGTAGGGATAGACTCCTCACACTCTCTGGAAAAGATGCAGAATCTTATGACCTCATGAAGGGTACCCTGATTGAGGGCTTTGGATTCTCCACTGAGGAGTATAGAATTAGGTTCAGGGGGGCTCAAAAATCCTCGAGCCAGACCTGGGTTGATTTTGTAGACTACTCAGTAAAAACACTAGATGGTTGGTTAACTGGAAATGAAGTGTGTGACTATGTTGGGCTTTATAATTTGTTTATGAAAGAACACATTTTAAGTAACTGCTTCAATGAAAAGTTGCATCAGTATCTGGTAGACCTAGGTCCAATTTCTCCCCAAGAATTGGGAAAGAAGGCAGACCACTGGGTCAAGACTAGGGTAACCAAAACTTCCACTGGGGGTGACCAAAAGAAAGGGGTTACAAAAACTCCCCAGGAGAAAGTGGGTGACACTAGAAACAAAGAAAAAGAGTCCTCTGTAGGCCCCCAAAAACCAGAACAGGTGGGTGGGCCCCAAGACACAACCCAAAACAAAGGTGGGTACCAGGGTAAGAACTGGGATGCCACTAAGGCATGGTGCCACAACTGTAAACAGTCTGGGCACCACACCAAGGACACTTCTTGTCCCAAAAACAAACCCCAGAACAAGATTCCAGGGGTAACCAGTGTAGCCATGGGAGATGACTCCTCAGATGAGGAGGTCTTCATAGCCTTCAACTGGAAACAGGGCCCAACAGGTGAGTTGGAGATCCCAGAGGGAAGTAGACACTTCCACCACCTACTGGTGAATGGAATCCCAACCACTGCCCTGAGAGACACTTGTGCCAGTCACACTATTGTGCATGACAGGCTGGTGCTCTCAAACCAGTACATCCCAGGTGAGACTGCCAGGGTAAGAGTTAGCCTAGACAGGGTCACTAAGAGGCCTGTGGCTTTAGTGCCCATAGAAGTGGGTGGCACTCTTAACTGGAGAAGGGTAGTAGTCAGTACAGACCTCCCCCTTGATTGTCTCCTTGGAAATGACTACCCAGAGGTTAGTCAGAGCCCAAGAGAGGAACTGGTCCAGTGCCAGTCCTCTCCCAAGTATTCTGGAAGTCCTGCCTCTGCAGTAAATGCAAGCAGACCCCAGAAGAAGAAGAAAAGAAAACAGAGTAGGAAGGGTGGACAACCTTTAGCCAAGGTTACAGCAAGCCAAGGAGATTCTGCTCCAGTAGGGGAGAACTCCAAAAATGGCCCTGATAAAGTCCAACCTGACCCACAAGAAGTCCTGGCTAGTCAGGCAACTGTTAAACCTGAGTGGGTGGCTCCTCAGCTAACAGAAGAAAGAGTGGAAGAAGGGTGTTTACTACAAGATGTGGTAACCCCCCACTCTAATACAGCAGACAGGCAACCTGAACCCAAAGAAGCCTGTAACTTAGCCCCTTCCCTTTTAGGCGAAGAGCTAAAGGTGTGGTTCTGGGCACTGACAGCTGTCAGTGGCCTCTGCTGGGTGTTAGCCTTTATGGCTGCACTATCCTTGGCATGGTGGTCTGACCCCATGCCAAATAACAAGTTAGGCCCCCTGACCCTGTTGGTCATGGTGGGGTTACTCCAGCTCTGGGTAACCTCTTTGGGTAAGCTAGGGGTGACCCTGGCTAAGATAAGATTAGCAGAGGTGGATACCTCTGACCTCAAAATAGAGAGAATGGGTGAAGACATAAAAAGCACAGACAAGAGGCAGTTCAGACTAGGTCCTATCACTGTGGAAGTGGGTCAGTTCCCCAGAGGGAATGACCTGAACAGGAGGATGTAAGGCAGAGTAGGCCCTGCAACAAACCAGCCATTTCCTCTACTCTTCCTCGCCTGACAGACTAGGAAGACTCTTCCAGCGTTGGCTGAGTCTCCTGGCCTGTGGGCTGGGGGGGGCTTGTGTAAAGAAATGGCTCCCTGTTGCAGTTACCCCCCACTTTTTGCCTGATACTGATGCTGACTTGACTGAGAAGTGTGCTGGGACCCTGCTAACCAGGCCCCAGCACCAGTGTTCCTTCACCTAAAATGTACCATTGTATCCACAATTGGCACACCCTGGCATTCAGATAAGTCCCTTGTAACTGGTACTTCTAGTACCAAGGGCCCTGATGCCAAGGAAGGTCTCTAAGGGCTGCAGCATGTCTTATGCCACCCTGGAGACCTCTCACTCAGCACAGACACCCTGCTTGCCAGCTTGTGTGTGCTAGTGAGAACAAAATGAGTAAGTCGACATGGCACTCCCCTCAGGGTGCCATGCCAGCCTCTCACTGCCTATGCAGTATAGGTAAGACACCCCTCTAGCAGGCCTTACAGCCCTAAGGCAGGGTGCACTATACCATAGGTGAGGGTACCAGTGCATGAGCATGGTACCCCTACAGTGTCTAAACAAAACCTTAGACATTGTAAGTGCAGGGTAGCCATAAGAGTATATGGTCTGGGAGTCTGTCAAACACGAACTCCACAGCACCATAATGGCTACACTGAAAACTGGGGAGTTTGGTATCAAACTTCTCAGCACAATAAATGCACACTGATGCCAGTGTACATTTTATTGTAAAATACACCACAGAGGGCACCTTAGAGGTGCCCCCTGAAACTTAACCGACTATCTGTGTAGGCTGACTAGTTTTAGCAGCCTGCCACAAACCGAGACATGTTGCTGGCCCCATGGGGAGAGTGCCTTTGTCACTCTGAGGCCAGTAACAAAGCCTGCACTGGGTGGAGATGCTAACACCTCCCCCAGGCAGGAATTGTCACACCTGGCGGTGAGCCTCAAAGGCTCACCTCCTTTGTGCCAACCCAGCAGGACACTCCAGCTAGTGGAGTTGCCCGCCCCCTCCGGCCAGGCCCCACTTTTGGCGGCAAGGCCGGAGAAAATAATGAGAATAACAAGGAGGAGTCACTGGCCAGTCAGGACAGCCCCTAAGGTGTCCTGAGCTGAGGTGACTCTAACTTTTAGAAATCCTCCATCTTGCAGATGGAGGATTCCCCCAATAGGGTTAGGATTGTGACCCCCTCCCCTTGGGAGGAGGCACAAAGAGGGTGTACCCACCCTCAGGGCTAGTAGCCATTGGCTACTAACCCCCCAGACCTAAACACGCCCTTAAATTTAGTATTTAAGGGCTACCCTGAACCCTAGAAAATTAGATTCCTGCAACAAGAAGAAGGACTGCCCAGCTGAAAACCCCTGCAGCGGAAGACCAGAAGACGACAACTGCCTTGGCTCCAGAAACTCACCGGCCTGTCTCCTGCCTTCCAAAGATCCTGCTCCAGCGACGCCTTCCGAAGGGACCAGCGACCTCGACATCCTCTGAGGACTGCCCCTGCTTCGAAAAGACAAGAAACTCCCGAGGACAGCGGACCTGCTCCACGAAAAGCTGCAACTTTGTTTCCAGCAGCTTTAAAGAACCCTGCAAGCTCCCCGCAAGAAGCGTGAGACTTGCAACACTGCACCCGGCGACCCCGACTCGACTGGTGGAGATCCGACGCCTCAGGAGGGACCCCAGGACTACTCTGATACTGTGAGTACCAAAACCTGTCCCCCCTGAGCCCCCACAGCGCCGCCTGCAGAGGGAATCCCGAGGCTTCCCCTGACCGCGACTCTTTGAACCTAAAGTCCCGACGCCTGGGAGAGACCCTGCACCCGCAGCCCCCAGGACCTGAAGGACCGGACTTTCACTGGAGAAGTGACCCCCAGGAGTCCCTCTCCCTTGCCCAAGTGGAGGTTTCCCCGAGGAATCCCCCCCTTGCCTGCCTGCAGCGCTGAAGAGATCCCGAGATCTCTCATAGACTAACATTGCGAACCCGACGCCTGTTCCTACACTGCACCCGGCCGCCCCCGCGCTGCTGAGGGTGAAATTTCTGTGTGGACTTGTGTCCCCCCCGGTGCCCTACAAAACCCCCCTGGTCTGCCATCCGAAGACGCGGGTACTTACCTGCAAGCAGACCGGAACCGGGGCACCCCCTTCTCTCCATTCTAGCCTATGTGTTTTGGGCACCACTTTGAACTCTGCACCTGACCGGCCCTGAGCTGCTGGTGTGGTGACTTTGGGGTTGCTCTGAACCCCCAACGGTGGGCTACCTTGGACCAAGAACTGAACCCTGTAAGTGTCTTACTTACCTGGTAAAACTAACAAAAACTTACCTCCCCCAGGAACTGTGAAAATTGCACTAAGTGTCCACTTTTGAAACAGCTATTTGACAGTAACTTGAAAAGTATACATGCAATTTTGATGATTTGAAGTTCCTAAAGTACTTACCTGCAATACCTTTCGAACAAGATATTACATGTTAAATTTGAACCTGTGGTTCTTAAAATAAACTAAGAAAAGATATTTTTCTATATAAAAACCTATTGGCTGGATTTGTCTCTGAGTGTGTGTACCTCATTTATTGTCTATGTGTATGTACAACAAATGCTTAACACTACTCCTTGGATAAGCCTACTGCTCGACCACACTACCACAAAATAGAGCATTAGTATTATCTATTTTTACCACTATTTTACCTCTAAGGGGAACCCTTGGACTCTGTGCATGCTATTCCTTACTTTGAAATAGCACATACAGAGCCAACTTCCTACAGGCATTACCTTGTAAGTAAATTTATGGATGGTAAACAAGGAGGGGCTAGAGTAAAGACTAGCAATGAATTTGAAAACTTATTGTAAATCATAAGCACTTTACCCGTTGTTTGTAAAGGTTAAAATGACTCAACAGTGTATTGACGGAAAACACTTTTGTTCTTTTCTTTGAAGGTGGGACCTGGCATTGTTTTTCTGACCTTCAAACATGCCTTCTTAGGAGGTGGTGTCATTCTTCATTGTGTTACACCAGTGGAACCTCTTTTGCAGAAAGTTTCTCATAGTATTTATTACCAGAAGACTATGCCAACACTTGTACCCAAATTTATTCTGAGGGCGGAATGCATGCAGGTAAGCCACTTCATAACCATGTGTTGGCGAGAAACCGATTCATACCATTCTACATGTTTTGTGCAGGCTTTAGCTTTCATTCCTCCATTTAGACCTTCAGACGCTGATGTTTTTTTTAATAGGTTTTTGTGCCTCATGACCCACGTTGGTCAGAAGGAGCTGCCGTAATTGTCAGGCTCCTCTTTCTGACAGAACAAGGCCTTATTCAGAGGCTACAACCTCTACCATCTTATGAAATCTATATCCAGCCTCAAAGGAAAAAACTGTGGTGTTAATGAGGTAGTCTTTCTGTCCCATCTCTCTAGGTGGTACTACAGCTCCTGGCAGGTTAAGGTTCAGCTCCTAGGTCACCTTTTAGAAGGGACAACGCCAGTGCCTGAGAATGTCAAATCTAAAAGGCATAATGCAATGCCTTCCCTCAAGTAGCTTAACAGTTCCACAGTTCTTTCCTGCTACCATTCCTGGTGCAACCTAGATAAGGTTTAAGTACTTTTTCACGAAATACTGGCAAACATTTTACAGTGTGGCCTTTAAAAGCGAAGAGTTGCTATTCTACAGCTTCATGTTACAGAACCCTTGGTAGACACAGGAAGAGCTACTCAGGTATTTATTTGCAGGAAGAGCTACTCAGAGACTTATTTGCAGACGTACCTGGATGGACGACATCTTAAACAGTGATATCTAGGATAAAGTTATGAATTTGTCTTGACAGTACAATATTATTTTCACACCTTAACAGGTGAGGGGGTGAAAAATGTATGTGTGGCGTGTTAACAGTAACATCTCTTAGCGCTGTGCTCACCATTGCAGTCTTTGCAAGCTTTGAAAGCTCATAAGGTGTCTGAAGCATCTAAAGGTAAGTAAAGTTATTTTCTGCCGGTAAAA
The DNA here is from genome assembly GCF_031143425.1 of Pleurodeles waltl. NCBI lineage: Eukaryota > Metazoa > Chordata > Amphibia > Caudata > Salamandridae > Pleurodeles > Pleurodeles waltl. The sequence goes on along the minus strand of NC_090445.1, from coordinate 1,571,631,205 downwards.
CAGTCTGGGTTTCAACCAAAATAGAAGTCTTCACAGCTGCCTTCCATTTATGATCCTTCCAAAATCCATTTATACAATTCATCCCTAGTCATCAATGAGCATGCATCCCCAGTCAGAAGAAACATTTATTTTTTTCTTTCCTAGTGATCCTCAATCACTCTTGATCAGTGGATTAAAAAATATACCAGAGAAAAATCATGTCCTGAATTTCCTCTTACTATGCTACATGTCCTGACATTTCCAAAATTACTCCAGAGATGGGCATATTTATTCAGCAAGGGTATGGATTTGAACCCTGACAGCACCTAGGGTTTTATGCCTCATACTGAATCTGAGATCACAAGAACCATTTTAGACTTTTACGTTTGAGCCACTTTCTAATTGTGTACATGTTCACTCCCTTTCAGGATCTGGAGTCAATGGAACTAGGGATTGGGTGGCATATGTTGGCTTCTAAGATGCTTTCTTCTGGTCTGCCATGGAACCCAAAACTACAAGTAAAAGTGCACTCCAATAGACCTGAATTCTTCCCAAGTAATCTTACTTGGTTGTTCTCTAGGTTTTGCAGATTTTTTTTTTAAAGTACATTTTTATTCATATTAGTTTAATTATACAGGCTCACAATAACACTTAATCTGACACCACATTAGAGGCTGATAAGTGTAACAACATTATGAGATGCATCAATAAAGCCTCATGGATTATCATATCATGAAAATCATTAAGTGATCCATTCATGACCCCACACCCCCTCCATCATCTAGACCTACATTTATCGGGCAGCAGGATGCCAATAAAAATATTTCCTCAGCATTGCACACATCTATTTACAAAAGAATAGGCAGAGTTCAATGTACCATACTCAGCAGTGCACCTCTTGGTAAGGGGAAACACTAGATCAATAAGTATATGGGTGCTGTGTTTAAATACCACCTCACTCATGAGTTCCAGCTGGAGCAGTCTGAGAGACTATTCAATGGGCAAAAGAGGTGCTTCAGGTAATGTACAGATAATTGATTTTGAGTAGGCTTTAATCACCCGTCAACCCCATCTCACAAAAAGTTACCTGATCTACGTCTGGCATCCAGTAGAGTTAAGGTAAGGCATGTTGTCCTTTTTCCAAAGGTGTTCTTGCTTTAAGTACACTGTTTTTGAATGAAATCTGGTTAGGTTTGGCAGGCATGCCAAGTTCCCTGGCTGCTGTGTTTGCCTCACACTAGTGAATCTCTTCTAACGGACCCAAATTTACCTCTTTGGCAACTGACCAAAATGTACTGCATTTATCAGGGACATTACAGACTAAAGAAAAAAAAACTTTGAATTTTTCATCCTCCCGGTCAGGCTGAGTCCAAATCTTTCTTAGAGGGCTGTACTGCATGAGATCAACCAGGGATAGCGCCCAACGCCCGGGCCATATTGTTTGGGGTCAAGGGCAACAAGTTTTCCTGATTATTTTGGCCTTGGGTCAGGTAGGCCAGCCCCCTGCAGCACAAACTCTTTGACTACCAGTTTACAGAGAAGGAAACTGTCTGCAGTTGAGATAACGTGTGTCCGTATGTTAAAGCTGTTCGAACTTATATTTATGGTTCATTAATGAAAACCTTCATTATTAGGGTGAGCGTTGTAAATAAACATGTTAAGATCACACTGCACTACTGACAGTGGTTCCAGTAAAAAAAAATAAAGTACACTTTTGAAAACTCTAACAATATGAGGCTAAGTATATTGCTCCCAGAATGCTCCCTGATTAGATGAAAATGTTTACAGAAGTTTGTAAACAAGAGTGATGATTCTTTGCTTTCAAAATGTTCAGACAAAAATGCAATTAGGAAAAAAAACGTTTAGCCACTGAAACTTAAGGTGCTATTTCTTTGACTTTGAAGAGTCACTTAGTAAAATGTGTTGATGCATGCTAGTATTTCCAAAAAATATTCCTAATGGAAAATCATTGTAACCATTTTCAACAAGATCATGGGAAGCAAGAAAAAAAAACAGCACTGGCAAAACTAACATTTTTTTTGAGTTTTTTTGGTTTCATCAATGCATGTCTTGTATTGACATGGCATTCATAAAACTTTATTGTTGTGGGAGCTGCAAGGCCCTCACCATTGTAACAAACACTGGCAAAAAGAAAAGAAAAAAGTTTTGGGTCTCAAAACACACACATTGCCACCAGTGGCATAACAAAGGCCCTGCAGTCCCCCTCCAGGGGACCCCCTTGGCACCTCACCTGCACTGAGCACATGTTCTTTGCAGGGGGGGGCATCCACTTTCATTACACCGCTGATTGCCACAGTAGTTCCTGACACTGTACAAAACTACTTTGTATGTTAGTATGTTCCTTGTGGAAGAGCAGAATGCGATCACTCACAGTAAAGCCAGCCGATAGATGGAGGAATAGAAGTTTAATAATAACAAAGTGTCTTTAACACCAGACCTAATTAGGTGCCCAATTCTAAAAGAAAGTCACAAAAGTGCACCCATGGTTTATGACTTAGTTTTTGTGAATTCATGAAAGCCACTAATTCAAAGAGTAGACCATGAAATTGTACTCCTAAAAAGTATTTGTGAAGTGGATTTTAGCACAAGCAAATATGCTCATGTGAAAATCTGTTGAGCGTTTACAAGTTCGCTTTCCCTCCAACCACTTTTCTCAACCCTGGAAGAACTTCTGCCATTGTCAGGAACATTTCCAACCTTTCTCATTATGGGAAAAGAATAAAGGAGAGCTAGTAAAAATCCTTAAAACGTGCAAGCTAGTAGGTTTGCAGACTGGGGCATTCCAGCCCCGGAACTATTGCTCACTGCTTCCTTCAACCCCAGTAGGTAGATATGAGGAAAGTTAGCAAAATAAGAAAATTGCTGTAGCAGGGCTTGAAATTTCTAGTGTTCAAGTCCTACCATAGTAATAGCCCTGGCATAATCAGAGAGGCTAGTACCAGAGCTCTTACATAATGCGATTGCTGCCATAATTTGTTGTCGCACTACATGGCGCCAAAGGGACAAGTAGATTTGTTTTTTTACAGGACAACTAGATTCAAGAAGCAACCTGTCCCATGGACAGGTAGATATTTTTTTTAATTCCACACCCCTGTCAACCAACTTCAGCTTGTGCATCTGTAGAGTATGTCTCAATGGAAGACACTTAAAGAATTGAGACTTGTGTATTTCATACTTCTTATTCCAAACTCAAATATTTCCTGTAACCATGATCCCACACACACCCCCACCAAACTTTGATATACTGATGGCACCCCATTGCTTAAAAGCATGGAGAATGTTTGCCTGAAGTAGCCAATTTTTACACTAGAGTGGAGTTTCTAGGTTGACTCTGCAATCTCAGCCTGTTGAGCAAAGACCGTCACATCAGCAATTGAAAACCAAATAGTAAGGAGTAGGCCTGACTGGGAGGCATGGTGCGGTGTGGGGTGATGGAGTTGTAGTAGAGGGTATTGGCCTGCCATACAACATGTGGAGCAGGTATGTCCCTACCAAGCTAGCCAGGTTGACTCAATTGACTGGATCATCCTGCTTGCTCGAACCGTCTCTGGGAACAGGCAATTTAACCACCCACAAGTAAAGCTGTATATACGCCATAACAAGCCCTTTGGTTTACCATGTTTGGAACATACATTTAATCTGCCACTCTGGGCAGCGTATGTGCCCAGTGGAATGCTCTGGAGTATTTGCAAATGGTTTGGAAAAAACTTCAGACTTATTTTAAATGGGAATTTGCAAGATGGATAATAGACTTTGAAGGGTGACTCTCTTCAAAAGGGACATCATATCCACCAGAGAACATAGCAGTAAATTCCAAAGGAGTTACTCACTGAGAGAGACCATTACAGACGTCAGAGTAGTCTCTAAAGCCTCAGCTGATCCGCAGTGACATACACCCCTAGATGCTTCAACTGTCCATAACTACAGTGATCTTGGTTTGCCGTTTCGTAGCTTAGTTGCCATGCTGGACCAGGTAGAATATTGATTCATCCCAGTTTACCACCAAATCGGAAGCCTCTCCTGACATTCCAAGACTCTTCGTGAGGCTCTGGCCTGCCCTTTAAACAGTAGGCCATTAGTTTATGTAGAAGCACGGTTGTCCTTGCTGTTGCCCAAGTCTGGTGCCTGGACGTATGTGCAGTAGTATGGCTGGAAATAAGCTCTTAACTTTGCTAGGAGGTGATTTGGTACCTGTGTCCTTTGACTTTTAATGGATGTCAGTGCCTCTGCCAGCTCATTTACTGCAAGCTTACAATCTCAAGCTGAAGAATCCAGGAGTCTTCTCACGTGGATACTCAACCTTTTTATAGTGTCAGTGGTGCTTTGTCAAGACTAGTGACCACATCTTCCATCTGCCTCTTCTGCTTCCAGCAATATGCTCTCTCCCTGAATGTCTGTCTTAGTCTTCCAAGGGCATGTCAGTGGTGTGGGTAGTATCAAATTTCAACTGAAAAAGGATTCAGTTTAGTCATTGAGCTGTTGGGAGAACTTCCCATCTATTTTCCATCAACTATTTAATTACCCAATACCGAAGAGTACCTCATTGCTGTCCGTGCTTTGTCTGAATAGTTTGTGTTTAGGATCCAGGCTACGATGTGACTAGATTGTTGCCTTCCGAGTGGGAGTGGGCTGTGTATGCTGCATGGTCTGAAGGTCTAAACAAGGACTCTTTCCTCTTTAGTAAGCGTGCATGGAAATTCTTGGACCGCTGCGTCTCTAGCACTCTGTTTGAATGTATGCCCCTTCCAGTTAACTAGATTGATTTCCACGGTTTTCAGATTATCCACCCACTTTGCAGCTGCAGCTCGTGGTGGTGGTGTTGTTGGGGTGAGAGGGGTGTTGCACCTTCCTCACCACCTCCGCCGCACTGCTCCTTGGTCCTCGCAGCAGGCACAGGCTCCCAGCCTGCCCTGCAGCCAATCCTAATGCTGCTTTCATGGTGCTGGCAGCATGAAAGCAGCGTTGGGATTGGCCAGAGTGCTCTTCCTTGGCGCTCAGAGGCAAAATGGGAGCCTCTACCTGCTGTCTCCAACCAAGTGTGCATGTGTGTTTGGCCGGTCAAACATACATGGGCACTGAGGGGAGTGCTGTGCATTCCCCCTCTGTCCCTGTTACGCCCCATGGCCCACCCCTTTTACAATGAAACTGAAACAATAATAAACATAATTTATTATAGTTTTATTGTAAAAGGTTTGCAACTGCTGGCAGGAGAGGGGGAGAGGGGGTTGGAGGGGTGGCGACAGTGTTCCGCTATAGCGGAGGAATTGCAGCTGACTGCTTTTGTACAACAGAGTATCGCCTTGAAGCTTCCCATTCTATTGCAAATGAGTAAACCGTTCAGTCCTTGGCGGGGAAATAGTCTAGTATCTGATTTGAAAGTGTCTTTCCCAGGTCGTGGTCTTTTAACAGTGGGTTGTGTCCAGAAATGTCCTTTCCTAAGTAGTCTAAGGATAAGACTTGCAGGCAGAGCGTTGTAGTGCAGTCTATTCTTTCCAATCAAACCTATGTCATGCACAGAAAGTAGAATGATTACAGTCGGAGAGTAGGGATTTGGAGCGTCCAAACATGTCATTGTCTAGAGTCTGAGAAGCTGCGCTGGAGTCTTCATTCTTGACCCCCTGGGAGCAGGGGGTGAGATATTCAGCATCATATCAAGGGTGCTATTAACGTCACCACCCAGTCTCCAAGGGATGTGTGTCCAAGTAAGTATATAATTGATTTAAAAAGGTCTGTTGCGCTGTGTGATTTATAGATGGTATGCTCAAGCAATGGGTCTCCATCTTGCCTACCCTAAAGAAGAATAAATCTGCCCTCTGTCCTTTATTGCTATATTCGCCACAAAAGGGACTACAGCTTGAAGTCAGATTAAGGCACCCCTGGCATATGCTAACAAATAAGCGTTGAAGATTTGGCCTCACCAACGTTTCTGGAACCTCACCCCTTCCTGTGAAGTTGTGTGGGATTCTTATATTAAGGCTACCTGGATGCCTCTGCGTTGAAGCAGCAAACAAACATGTAACGTTTTGCTGGGTTACCCATTACCTTAATGTTCTGCATTGAAACTGTAAAATTGTGTGATTGGGCAATGGGGATCTTATTTATCTTTGGGTTAAAGTGCATCATGACTGGACCCTCTGTGTTCTCCCTCTTCCTACAAATTCACATCTCTACAAGTGAAGTAACTGTTGGCCTAGGTCCCCAACCCTTACTGTACAGGGAGTGATAGAATGAAAAGGTAAAAACTGACCAGCAAACTGTAAGGGGCACACCGCAAATGTCTGACTGCCCAAATTGCATTGGGTAATCAAAGAACTGTCTTTGCGGTGTGAACACAGAGAGGACTAGAGCTGTGAGTGCAGATGTATGCCAGGCTTCCTCAGCTAGAAACTGAGTGTCCAGAGTTCAGCAAACTGTCTGGGAAGTTAGTTCATTAGCTATTGAAGGGCTTACAATGCTTGATGGGTGGCATTGTAAAATGACGTACTGGGCTACAGCATTCTGTCGAGCAAGTGGTCCTTAACTCGCATACAGTGGGGAGGGTTTCTCCTCCTCCCCTCGAGGGATAACTGGAAGAGTCGTGGGCGGTTTAGTGTTCCAGGTCTATTGGTCTTACCTTGACAGTGTGACCAAATCTCAGTATCTGAAAATCGGCGCCCCACCGAACCTATAGAAGTTTGTCTGCTGTCAGGGGAGTCAACTAGTAAGGGGAGGAGGGTGGTTTTAGGCTCTGCAATAGGGTTGATGGTATGGATGGCATCATCACAATCCTCTGTACTTTCTGTGGAAGAGTTTGCAACTTCCTGGACCAGACCCCAGAAGGAGATCTCCATCAGTGCAAAACTCGGACATTCTAATGCATGTTCTGCAATGGTGTTACCAGACACCCATGTTTCTGTCTGGGTCATCAGTGCTTCCTTTTTGCTTCTTATCATCCCATCTAGTTCAGTCTTCAGTCTGGGGAAAAGACCCATTTTTTTCTAGCCCAGTCTCAGGCATTGGTGAAGAAGCAGGTGTTCTGTTTTGACATTATCTTGAGTTTGGCTTGCAGTGAGGAGTATTGTAGACCTATTTCCCTAAGTTTCTTTTTCTAGATGGGTTGAAGCATATTGTCTTTCTTTTTGTAACTTCCAAAAGCTGCCTATTTGTTCCGAACTGCCGGAGTGTTGTCTAGGAAGTCAGGTAGTCAGTGATTGTCATTTCCAAGGTGTTGTGCAAGCTGATCTGCCCTCCAGATGTCATGGTGGTCTTGGTAATGGAGAATCCTTGTGATTGTTGGCCATGATGAAGTGCACGGAGGGGGATAAGGGCCAGGGACACCCTGGCTCCTCTAAATTGAGAAGAAAGATGATACAATGGGGCAGGGCGAAGACTCCAATCCAATTTTCTAGGAAATCCACCATATCATAACCCTCTGCTCCAGCCGCACTCCGACCACTCGTATGTTGTTGCCTCTAGAATGCCCTTCAGCATCCTGTGCCCTGCCGTCGAAGAAGCGGCCCTGCTCCGTTAGGTCAGGCATTTGCTGGTGAAGTTCCAAGGTTTGGGGTTTCAATTCAAGAAGTGCTTTCTCGGAATGTGACACTGTCTGTTCATTTTCTGTGGTCATATCCTAGCAGTTTAACTTCTATAGTCATGGCAGTTGCCTGGCTCTGTAACTGTAGAGCCCATTGGTTCCACATCAAATGTATTCTGCAACGACATAGTTCCTATTTTCGTTTGTTTCCCCATGTTGCTCCAAACCGTCGGTCCAAGAAGGGCTGTGATTACCTTGTTGGGGGTTGCAGGAGAAGTAAAACGGTTTAGGGAAGTAGTCCCTCTTACTAACTACAGTTTGAGGAGGGAGTGGACCCAAGGGAGGCAACATGAGCACCTGTGGCACAAGGTGCTCTATCCTAAGGCAGGCCACCGGAAGTCGGATGGGAGATGGAGGGCGACAGTTTGGGGGAAAGGTGGTGGGGGAAGGGGGTCGCTCAGTCCATCATTGCCAAAGCCATTATGTTAAGCCCAGTGATTTTTGTGTTGTCCAGGTTTGCAGTGGCTGGACCCGCTTGCCTTCTCTAACTACCTGATGCAGCATGTGCAGTCCTGGCTGCCCTCCCAAGCTCCCAGGTTGAGCCAGAGAAAAGGAAGTCTCTGCAAGTCAGAGTGCAGACCAATAGCAGCAATCTCTTTACCGGGCAGTGACAACTCCTACCCCACCACCACCACTCCCCCCAACAATCACACACATGCCAGTGGGCTTGGGGACGATTGAGGCATCCAGAGAGGTTATGTCCCAACACAGTTTATTTTTTATTAGGCCAAAAGTCTTTGTCACACAGCAGCAGTGTTTGTGAGCTCAGGGCCTGCCATTGTTCTGGGGACCTAAAGGGTCTAAAAGACCCACAGTGCTGCACCACATGGTCTGCCACTTATCTGGTCCCACGTTGTGGCCTCCTGAAAATGTCCAAATTGGAAAGGAGGGGCACAGGGAGATAGATTTCCTTACTGCATAATGACCACTGGGGCCTCCACTTCAGGGGAACAACCCATGGTGCGGTTGGGACAGTTGCTTCTCATTGTGCTGCCTGCATGTTGGCCAGTCTACGAATGCCAGCCTTGGGTGCCCTCATAGCAATGCTGATCGTGCTAACCACCCCCTATTGCGCACCAAGTGTGTCATAGTTTTCTAGGATTGGGTGAACGTCTGCCTGTTACTGTGCAATTCTTCCCTCAGTGCCATTGCAGGGTTGTTTGATCATCAGGTTCTCATCGTCTCTGTCCTGAAAGGAGCCTTCCCTCAGTTCTATGTGATTAAGAAGTATTGGATAGGGAATCGGCAAGGGGGGGTGTTGGACTTTTTGCCTTACGCAGGGTCATCCCCAGTCTTTTTGCCTCCTTCCTCCTGGTTTTTCTGACCTCTCGCTGTTGGCTCTAGGACTCTGAGCACTTTATCACTGCTGACCAGTGCTAAAGTGCAGGTGCTCTCCCATCTAAAGTTGGTATGATTCACTTATACCTAATTGGCATATTTAATTTACCTATAAGTCCCTTGTACAGTGGTATCTCTATACCCAGGGCCTGTAAATTAAATACTACTAGTGGGCCTGCAGCGCTGCTTGCGCCACCCACTGAAGTAGACTTTCAAAACCTGTCGCAGGCCTGCTAGCGCAGGGCCTGTGTACGCAGTTTTCTGCCACAGCGACCTGGCATCTAAACTTACTTGCCAGGCAGAGAACTCCCCTTTTACTACATGTAAGTTACCCCTAAGGTACGCCCTAGCTAGCCCTATGGGCAGGGTGCCATGTATGTAGAAAGGCAGGACATGTGCCATATTGCATGGCCTGACCTGGTAGTGACAAACAGCCTAACTTGGTGTCTCACTGCTGTGAGTGCTGCCTTCTCATAGGATTGCATTAGAAATGCCATGCCTTATGTGTAAAGGGTATTGTCTGATTTATGAGGGGTAGCGTAGGCGTGTTTGGTATGGTTGTGATGGTGATAATAAATACTGCTTACTGGTGTGGGCGTATTTTTTATTACTATCACAGAAATGCCACTTCTAGAAAGTGCGCATTTATCTGTACTTATGACTCTGGTGTTTTGCAGCTTGACTCCAATCCACGTCTGGGCAGAGTGACAGTTGGGGCTTTGTGCATACTTTTCAGACAGCCTGTACACAGGGAGGGTGGAGGTGTCACAGAGGTGCATCTGCATACTGAATATTCTTCCTGGGCTGAGAGAAGGGAGAGGCGGGGCACACCTACATTTGTAAAGGCTGTGCCCTGGCCTCACACAATGGGGTCGTTAACCCCCCACTGATGTTTGGAGCCTGTGCTGAAAGGAGAGAGGGGGCACTCCCAGAACCAGTTGTAACTGGCTGGAACCTCCTCTCCCTATCATTGTGAAACACTGTAAAAACTGACTATAAGTACAGGGGAATTTTCCCCACAATTTGGAGACTCTTGGAATCATCTTGGAACTGGACACCAAAGGCTGAAAGGACTCACCAGGAACTGCCATGGACTGCTGCTGCTGTGCTGACCTGTGACCTGCTTGGTCACTGAAGGGGACTTTTCTCTTACTGCATGCCCCTTGTGCTGGCCTGTTTGAGCCCTCCACCTGTGGACCTTTTCTTTTGACTTAGTCCCCCAGGGGCAGGGTGCTGTGCCCCTGACCCCTGCAACCACCTGTTTTCAAACGCTTCCCTTGAATGGGGTAGCGCTTGGAGTGCTGTGAAGTTATTTACTTAGCGCTTTGGGAGCGCTTTCCCCAACGCTACAAATCACCGCCGCAGCCGGGTCCCGTGCAATCCTGAAGCGCGTTGGATCGTTCTACATTTTAGCCTCTGGGGACTGTTGCCGAGTAGGGAGGAGCTGGCGCACCCCTCCCCGTGCCCCTGGGGCATCTAAAAACAAATGTGGAGCACGAGTGCACCTGGCGTGCCCCCGGGGAGAAGCACGCTCCGTGGAGCGCCCCCGGGGCACTGGCAGGCACCGACTTTGGTGCCTGCCTCCGCATTCAATTGAAGGCCAGGCGGAGGGAAGGAAACCTCATCGGAGGTTCCCTCCGGCCCCAACGAGGCCGTCCTGCTCTTTGGTGATCGCGAGTAGGGCGGAAGCCTCGCCGGAGGCCCCCTGCGACGCCAGTCCCTGGCTTGGCCCTGTGTGGGCCAGTATTGATTTCTTTGGGTCCCCCCCCCCCCCCCCCATCGTGGAGGGCCAGTTAAGGCCCAGGGGGCCTACAACGGTCGCGTGGCCCAGGAGGGACCCGCCCCTGACACTGAGGGGGTGCATGGCACCCCCCTCCTTTTGGCATTCTCCCTGGATGGTGACCCCCCCTCCCCTGCCTCAGTAGGGCCGGTGGAGGTCGGTGGGGCCCGAGGGATCGTGGGCCCCAAGAGGGGCCCGTTAAGAGTACAGAGGGGGTATGCCACCCCCCCTCTCACCCAGAATTGCCAGGAGGCCCCCGCTTTGCGCAGAGGAGCGCAGGGGGCCCCATTTCTTTTCATTCAATAGGCACTGGAGGTGCCTTCATCAAGTCAGGTACTTCTAAGTGACAATATATATACCACAAGTTCTTACTAGAGACTTTATTGCATTATATATTGCTACCTGTTCTATGATGTTTTTATACATGTGTGCAAATGTTCCTTTTATGGATATGACTTGCTAATGTTTCCCTAACTTGCCATAGGTTTTCTAATGTTCCTACTATGGGCGTTTTATGATATTCTTATGACAAGTGTTCTAATGTGATAACGTGTTTCCTGACTACTGCTTATGTTGCAGAATACTGAGTAACCTGTGTGTTATGTGTGACTACTGCTAGTCTGCAGAGTAACTAATGTGTAACGTTTTGACAACTGGTAAGGTAGCAGGATAGTACTAATATGTGATGTTTGGTCTGATAATTGCGTTGTGTACAATACAGTATATTTTCATATAATCTGGTGTTGTGTTTCCTTTGTGGTGGGGATACTGCGTCACATATGTTGTGTGTGTTGTGCAAACGCTTTACACATTGCCTCCGGGTTAAGCCTGACTGCTCGTGCCAAGCTTCCAGGGGGGTGAGCAGGGGTTATCTTGGACGTGTAACTCCCTTGCCCTGACTAGAGTGGGTAAGTTCTGCCTGGCTGAGGTGCATACCCTAGCCAACCAGAAACCCCACTTCTAACAGGGGGTTTCCAGATGTTTGAGTTCTTCTACTAGCTATACCAATGCTCTAGCCATTTCAAGGAAACCTTGGCCATGCAGGCCTTGCGAAAAAGCACTCCTCCCTCATAGTCTGTCCATCTTTCAAATTCACACTTCCATGTTGGTCTGGGCCCTCCCACTGATTTTCCAGTTCCTAGTGATTTTCCTCTGCACTAGTATGAGCCCTAGGTCTTGGAACCTACTAGTGATTTTCGTTTTCATTCTGTGAAGAAAGTTGCTCAATAAGTAATAGCCAGGTTCAAGCGGGGGTGGGGGGCTGCTTTGTCTACAATGTCTTTAAGCGTCCTTATGACGTCTGTCCAAAAAGTAAACCGGTCCAGGCAGGACCGCCTCATATGAAAGAACTCAGCCTCTACTTCCCCAGGATGTGGACATTTTGGGTCTGCCGCATGAAAAAATGTATTCATACATCCAGGTGTAAGGTATGCTCCGTGCATTATGTAAAAATGTATTAGTTTAAAGCTGGTGTTCCTAGATACCTTGGATTCATCAATTGAACTTCTTTGAACTAACGTTGGGGGCAGTGGTTCCTAACCTTTTAATTTCTGAGGACCCCCACTGAAACACTACTGGAAGCCGGGGACCCCCAAGCAATTTGTATAATTGAAAATTTCACACATTAAAACAGTAATTCACAAAAAATACACCAATAAGTACGCACAAAACAAATACTCAAATTACTAAAGATATAATTATTTAAGCAATTTCTGTTTTGATTTTTTAGATACATAAGATCTGGGGGCTGGGGGGGGCTGGGGGGCAGGGGGTGGGGCTGGGGGGGTTGAGGGGGGGGGGGGGGGGGCTGGTCTTTCCAATTTCTGCCATGCAGTTTGCATGCAGCTCTTTGACAGTTCATAGCACTGTGCTAAATTAGAGTTCTAACTTATGAGCTGCACAGTAACCAAAGAATCTGTGACAAAAGCAGTAGCCCACTGCAATATGCATATCAAATACTGTTCTTTGCATTATACACTTCATTGCAGCTACCATATTAACCATCTGTGCTACCTTAGATGAGTCAAAAATGCTACTATACAAAACTATCTCTCTCCAGCAGATACATTAATCATCAGTTATCTTGATGCTTTTATTATTGCCTGAAAGCTGACGGTTGTACAGGGAACTGTGCCGTGCTTTTAAAACTGTTACACAAATTAAGTCTTAAATATAAAAGCACACACGAATTCCTAACAGAGGCCCAAACCCAGGCCTGCAGACCCCCTGGAAATGTGTCACGGACCCCTTGGGGTCCGCGGACCACAGGTTGGGAACCACTGGTTTAGGGTTCTCCTTTCATCACTGGTCGGGCTGAGCTGGTAATGGGTAGTCTTTGTATGGTGCTTCTCCGTTTTGAGTCTGATGTACCTTGTTAGCCTCTGCTGCATGGTGTCTGCATCTGCTCATTATTTATCTTTCTTGTCTTTTTCAGGTTGATGGTCTGGTTACATCTTGTGTAGATCCACAATTGATACATGAAGGGAAGTGGGGGGTTGTCTAAATTACATTACTAATCTGCATTACACCGCCTCTTTCCATTGATTATGGTGGGGGGGGGAGGGGTTAAGGAGGTCTATAGTGCAGGGCAGTTTTACAGGATGTGTCTAGGAGATTCATCCCTCTTATATGCCTTTCAGACGTAGATGGACCAGGCAAGGGAAGCCATTCAAGAAGAAATCGATCTAGAAAAATAACTAACGCCAGTGGATTCATCGGTATTTCAAGAGGCAGAATGGTTCATACACATGAATGCAGTGGTCAAGAGAAAATGAGTGTAACTGACATTATCAAATGCACTATTGTCACTAACTGATATATAGTTAGGTTTTTCCAATTTTCAGTTAAAACCTATAAAAACAAATCTAACCTTTCTAAAAGGCAAATTGCTTCATCGCTTTAAACAGGGAATCAGATTTTCCAGCGCCCCTACAAACTAAAATGTTATACGCTATCGAAAGAAAATAATTCGAAGTTTATTTGTATTTTCTAGAAGACAGCACCTTTAGAATACTCCATGATTAATCTACTTGCATGTTGATGTTTAGGGCATTAAAGTATTTTTTTTTTCTCGTTCTGGCCTGCCATTGTTAAAAGCGTACTGCAGTCAAACATGCTTATGGTCGCTAGAAAATTGAGAAATAAAAAGTGAAAATTGAGACCAAAGTTAATGCAGATGTTCTCAAATTTGTACATGAATTGAACTTTTTTTCTCTTTCTTGCAGTTTGAACGTGATGTAATGATTTGGAATAATAAGAAGTATGTCTCAAAACCTTTGTTGGTAAAAGAAGATTCTGCTATCCAGAGACACAGGCGCTGGTTTTCTCAATTTTATAGCGAGAATAGTCCAAAACTTTACTTTCAGCATGAAGGGATGGAGTGGTGAAGGAATATGGAAGTACTTTTCTTCAAAAATTAAAAGCCAAAGTGCGTGACTGGACTGCTTCTTCCGGAGAACTAAGTATGGTTATTCTCACAGATGGGGTTCTTGGTCCTCAGAGCGAAAAGTCGACAGATTGACAACTTTGGCAGCAACAAACTGCTTTCTACACAAACATTGAACGTCCTGGTGTTTACCGAGAACATCCGTCCTCAAAGCTGTTTATGTACAAAAGAGGCTTTGATTTGTTTCCAAGGCCCTTTAGCGTTAAACATAGTCTTAACTATATTTACAGCACGAGGTTAAAACACTAAACACCAACCTGTTTAATAGTGAGCCATTTTATAGCCTACTGAGAATTACGTATGTTTTATGAATCATTTAATATGTATTTCACTTCAACCGAACACATCGGATGGGGGGAAATCTGCTAGATGTGTGTGTGTGTGGTGCTGCATACAGTAAATATAGTACCAAACTGCGTGCATACATTTTTCTTCTTAAAGATGTATTACAATATTTTTATTGCACTTGAGAGCGTAATGGATACCTTTTCTGTTTAAGTCCAGTTTGGTCACTGAAGAATCTCCTAGAATGATTGCTAGTGTAAGTGATCTTACATGACCAGGGACATCGGGCTCCATCGATCCATTTCTAGGAATCTTTTTTGTTGATGCTTTTCTCCTGTGATTAGTGCCCTAATTACTATCAGATGGGAGCTCAATTTGATGCACTATGGATCAGTGTCGTTGCTATGTAGTAATGTAGATCATAAAGTAACTATGAAGAATGTGAGAGGTTGTCACCTGATGTCCCCGCGTAGCCTTTTTTCAATTTCCTTTTTGAGTTGCCTGTTCTCTTTTGGTTGGCTTCAGTATTCTGGAAAACATATTGTGTTGACTGATCTGGGCCATCAAGACACAAAATATCTCCAAACTAAGACAGCGCTACTACTCCTGTAGCAGTTCAGGCTTTTACATTCACAGTTTCCTTGGAGGATTACTTCTCTGTGCCCTTGCTTTGACGACATATATCTTTGTGTTGCAAGTAAGTGCATTATGTATTTGTGTTTCACACAATCGCTATTTCAGCATCAGTTTTTTCGTCTTATTTCTGGACGTCAGAACTCGTGGGTTTACATGTTTGTCTTTAAGCTCCAGACTTGCTCTGTATTATCAAGTGGGATGTTGACAAAGGGCAATGGAATGTAGAGGCGTGTTTGGCTTTTCCCTCTTGGCATTGGGAAAAACAAGTTACTAAATGTGAATTTCTGTTGCTATTGGTTGATTTAGATTTACGTGCCCCTTGACCTAAGAAATGGAACTGCCGATTTAAAGAACTCAGTCAAAAGCAACACAGGTGTTCATCATTTAAGGAGCATGGGAAATTACTTCCTACTTAATATCTCTAGCTGTAAAGCTATCCCTACCTTGGCACCAACTACATAAGCTCTTTGCCAGATGCAAATCTCAGCTTTACCTACCTTAAGTACATACGTTTATGTTTTTGTTCTTCCAAAAATGGCAGTGCCTACTTTTTCAGATGTTCTCTCAAGAGATAGCAAGGTTTTAGCATTGATATCAATTCCTCGTTTTCCCTTAATATATTGGTTTGGTGCCACCTGGTTTACTAATTCTAATTAACCATATCGTTGCCTATCAGAACGTATGGTCTGGTGCTTCTCTATTTTAGCTGTTACTCCTACCGTAGATAGAGCTCGTTATAGCTGGAAATAAATACCTGTTACTGATGTAAAGATTGTGAATCCGTTCATAAGAATGTAATTATTGACCGCTGTGTGTCTTGGGGAATGCAAGATATTGGGTTTTATTTTACCCATTTAAGTCTATTATAATGCCCAATACATTGTTGAAGTGCCATGTAATTTAAAATGAACCCATAAACTGTTATTCACCAATGTATGTGTATTGTATTGTCCAGTAATGTACATTTTTAAATGCTCGTTTTGCCTGCAGATTTATTTTTCTATATATAGTCGGTGTTATGCTTTAAATATGCGTCCTTGCTGATCCTCCTCCTAGTAAGGATGCCCCCTGTAAGATGATGCCCAACATATGCCAATCTATATCGGTGATTCAGTTTTTGACATTCTCCTTTCTAAATACATTGTCGGGTATTGGAGAGGAAACAAATGTATACAAAAATGTGTAATCATCAGCCTTGATGGCCTATTTAATTTTATTGGTTAGTGAATGGACAATTTTAACATCAAATCAGACTATTTATTAGCTTCCTTGAAATTAGTGTTTCTAAATATTATCATGTGAAATGGTTCAACTTAGGCAAATTTACCAAATTGTTGCAGGTTAAGGGAAAATGTTTTTGACTTTGCTTTCTTGTTACTTTATTTTTATTCTTACTAGGCTATTTATTGTACACCTAATTGTGTGCCTTACTGTACATTCAGCATAACACTTGAGTTAGACCAGCATGTGAAGTCTTTTTGCAACGTTACAACATATGGAGTTTTAAACAACTTTTCCATTAAATATTTTTGAAATTATGTACATTTTTAGATATTGATATTGTACAAATAAAACTATATTAAATACATAGTACTGGCCTCTGTATACTGCCATGAAATCTTGTATACATAGAAATGGTTAGATGGGGGGTGAGACATGCTCTGCTTGCCTGGAGGGTACAACCACGATTCACAGGTCCTACTGTACTTGTCAAGGCAGTAGAATCAGAGTAATATGGAAATACTATGTTTACTACAAGAGCTCGTTTGTTTAGGGGGGTGCCCAAAAGAATGGACAAGTAACTTTAGCAAAGCCAACAGTTGTGTTTTTTTTATTACTGATGGCAAACACACAATATCTCTCACATGGCAGTATCACTGTTTTTTCATAGACATACGCGTGCACACACACACACCACAGTGCTCTTAAGCACACAAGTGCTATATATAATGTTGTGAGTGCTGGTAGTAGTGGTGATATGGAGGTACTGGTAGTGGTGTGATTAGTAAGGCTGATGGTCGTAGTCTTGATTGTGGTGTGATAGTGCTCTTGATGGTTATAAACACATTACTTGCCTTCGGAAACGCCTTATCTGGTGGAGCCCATATGTAGTTCCAGATTCCTTACCTTTGAATTTCCCCCAGGGGACCACTCAGTGATCCGTAGAATTTTTGTGAGCAGTACCCCGGCGCACAATTAGGTGGTGTTGATCATCTCTGCCTCTGTCGTCCACACCTAATATGATGTTGCAGTTCCTATATAGGTGCCACTCCTGCACCCTGGCTGGTTTCTTTTCACAACTTTCCATGCCAGAAGTGCAGAGCCATGAAGAACACTGACTGCTGCTTTATCAAAATTAACGCCCTGAAAGAGGAGTCCCTGCCCCTAGAAATCAGTTAGCAGAGGAGGGGGAAGATGGGAAGGTCGGTAAGGAATCTGCAGCTAGATATTGTCTCTACCAGATAGGCATTAACAAAGGTAAGTAACTTGTACATCCCTTGTCCTTACCTTTTGAATAGCTACCCAAGCAATACCATCCCCAGAGGTGGGTCTGCGACCAAGATCATACCAGAAGGTCCTGCAGGACTGAACGGGCTACACTTCTCTATGGATTGGACTGTCCGGGCAGTAGTGTTTGGTAAACATGTAGAGAAGCCCACGTTGCCGCCTAATAGATATCAAGGACTGGAACTCAACGTGCTAACGCAGTGGTCATGACTCTGGTAGAATGAGCATGCAAACCTTCAGGTGGTTGTTTTTTGGCCAGTGCATAGCAGATCTTAATGCAGAGTACTACCCATCTGGAGATGGTCTGCTTCTGTACTGCCTGACCTTCTTCACACCCACATAACCGACAAAGAGTCATCCACCCGGAACTCTTTTGTGCAATCAGGGTAGAACACAAACGCTATTTTTGGGCCCAGGCAACGGAGTCGCTCCTCTTCCTTAGAAGGGTGTGTGTAAAAAGTAGGCGAGCTGATGGATTGGCACACATGAAATGGCGTAACCACTTTTGGCAGAAAACAAGCCCTAGTGCGAAGCACCACTTTGTCAGGATAGATGCAAAGGTAAGGCGGCTTAGATGACAATGCCTGCAGCTCAGTCACGTTGCAAACTTATGTAATGACCACATGGAAGGCTGTTTTCAAAGTGAGAACCTTGGAAGGACAATTTCGAAGAGGCTTGAAAGGAGGGCACATCAAAAATGTCAAACCCAAATTCAGATCTCTTTGGGTCATAATGAATGGGGATGGATGAAAAAGATATGTAAGACCTTTTAGGAACCTATGTACAATAGGGGACTAAAAAAAAAAAAAAAAAAAGAAGATTGGTCAGGCAACCTCAAATAAGCAGAAATAGCAGACAAATAACCTTTAAGAGTGCCCGTAGCAGACCCCCCTGCTGGGCCAGGGAATGGATAAATAGGACCTCAAAGAGCGGATCAGAAACCGGGTCAGCAGACTTGTCTATGCACCATGTCAAATTTCTTCCAACGACCAGTGTATACTGTTTTGGTAGAGGGACGCCTGGCTGCTAAGATTACATTACAGACTTCAGGAGGAAGGTTAAAAGCTTTCAAATATTGTTTCTCAGTTTCCACCCAAGAAGGCAGAGTGGACCAGCTTGACTGCAGAACTCTCCCCTGCTGCTGCAACAGAAGATCCTCCTGAAGGGGCAGTCTGATCTGAGGATTGATGGACATGCTCGGGATGCCAGATTCTCCGGGTCTAGTCCAGAGCCACAAGGATTACTTGGGCCCGGTTGTTCTTGATCTTCTTGAACTCAGTGCAGAAGTGGTATGGTGGAAAGGCATACAGCAGGCCTGAGCTCCACTCGAGACGAAAAGCGTCTCTGAGCAATTGCCTCCTTGGAAATGCCAACGTGCAAACTTTTGACTGTGAAGTCTCTGCTGAGGCAAACCAATGTAACCAAGGTGCTCCCCACGGCTGAAAGAGACCTTGTGCCACCTCTGGCTGGAGATACCATTAGTGATTCGCTAGGCGTTTTCAGCCGATTTGTCTGCTGTAGCATTCAGAGAGCCCACAAGATAATGAACCACCGCGCATATGCCCTGTTGGGCCAGCTGCGTCCAGAGGCAGTCTCTCTTGACAAAGGGTCCACGACCCCACCCTTCCCTGTTTGTTGCAGCACCACATGGTGGTGGTGTTGTCCATGAACACCTGCACCAGTGAAGAAATGCATTCAGCGCTAGTCTGATCACATGGAGCTCCAACAGGTTGATGTGGAGTCTGGATTCTGTCGGAGACCAAAAGCCTCTGATCTCCACCTGTCCCAGATGATCGCCCCCATCTCAGGAGTGACGCATCTGTCACTTTTGTCAAATCTGGTTGGGGAATGGAACAGGATCTGACTCAACCGCGGTTTATTAACCACCACTTCAAATCTTGTGCAGTTCCCTCCAAGATATGGACCTTGTCAGAGATTCTCCTGATGATGCACCCACTGGAACTTGAGGTCTCACTGCAGAGCCCGCATATGCCATCTGGAATGTGTATACAGCAAGATGCAGGAAGCCGTGAGGCCCAGCCTCGGTCAATCTAACTGAAATCCAGGATAGAGGATTAAACAGCCTGAAAATCCTGGACTCGCAGCTCTGGAGGATAAACATGAAACTGCACTGTGTCTAGAACCGCTCCGATGAAAGGGAGCATGTGTGAGGAAGTTAGGTGCAACTTAAACACATTTATAGTGAACCCCAGCAAATGCAGGAGGTCTGTTATAGTCTGGAGGTGGTGTTGTGTAGCCATTTCAGCTATAGGTTTATACACCTTATTTTAGCTAACTAGGCTTGCTGCTGTGCACTTCAACCTAGATATGTTTTATTCTAGCTTCGTTATATTATTTTAATAATAGCCACATTTGCGGGCTTGTTTTATTGTCTCTATCTAGTTGCTCCTCGCCTAGGTCAGCACTGTATTCTTAAACAAGACATTTCTTTCACTCTGTGCCTTCTACAAGCTGCAGTGAGATAGGTTGCCGCAAAAGTGGTATGTTTTGTCTCCAATGTTTATAGAAACATACACACACTTACATGGGGATCCTTTTATGGAACATCAGCATTTTCATTATAAAAACACTACTTTGACCCATGTATGTTAGAGGGTGATTCCAGCCAGATGACCATGACTGTATGCTGTTTGCTGAATACTTTGCTGCAGCTGCTTATGTAGACTACAGGCCTCTTGCTCAGGTATGAGGGATAATGTCTGCCCAGGGGGAACCTGAAGGGCAGAATTAGAGCTCAACATGCTGTGCTATAACATAGCTTAGGGAGGAACTACCTTTAGAAACCCTAGTGACAATATGGTAGTGTTAGTCTTGTTTTACTTTACTTGTCACCATTTTAATCCTGTTGTGCGTCATCGTCCTAGTTATTACAATACATGCTTTATTCTCTAAGATGCAGCTACTTCAAGAAAACCTTATAAAACTTTATCCTGCCTCTGATTGTCCTTGCATATGTGAGACTAATGTAACTGAGAGAAACAGATGAGGTCTGAGTGACAACGATTCCCCTGAGGAGTCATTTGTCATGCGCTCAGTTGCCCAAATCATCCCTGCGCTTGGGTGGAGATGAGGCACTGCTAGTTAGCTGGAACATTTCATCACTATACACCTGCAAACATACCTGCACAATATAGTGCATATGCATATCTAGAAATACCTTTATCTTATCAAGAACATAATAATTGGCTTGATGGCGCCCTACTACATACAATACTACATGTAAGGTTAGGTCCTCTAAGTAATGATGGTCCTACCTGGCCTTTATTGGCCACATATACACACATACCCTGATGCAGCAACCTTGACGGTAGCTGAAGTCCGCCACTTATATGCTGAGCTGACAGAAATATATAGACGATTAGTACATTTTTTAATGCAAACATAAAATACAAACTCAGCACGTACTGCCCTGGCGCAACCACATGCAGTAACATCAGGTATTAATCCTGTGAATGTACATTCGATCATTAGTAAAGTACCCGCAAACCGAGAAGCAGTTACGTTTGGTTAGCTCAAAAAATAAATGCACTGGAAGTAGTATTTCCCCATACGGGACCTCAGGATGAGCATAGAATCTTAACTATGTGCTTGACATTTGGAATGGTTCCCACAATAGATAACTGCAATACTTGGAGCACGATATTTGCCACAACCCTATACTACCACACACTGTACACTAACACTTGCCCATCCACAGGAAGAGTTAAAACAGATTCAAGATGAATACGGGGCTGCCCCAGCCCTGGACTTGGGGGGTGCAACTCATGGGCAATTTTTCCACAGTATCTTCAATCATATTAAGTAACCTTAAAGGGGAAGTAGTTGCACTAGCAGTGTGCATGTGGCCCTGGGGCGTTCCTCCTCAGGATCAAGAGCGTGAGCTGCCAAAGAGTATCGCGGAGACCCACTCTAGTATTGGTCGAGATAGTCTGAGGGCCAGACCCCCAAAACCACAGTTTCAGGGTAAACCTAATAAAGATACTACCAAGCAAGCTCCTGAGGGTTCTAAAAAACGCTGGGATAAAAAACAACAAACACCTAAAAAAGAAGGGGGAAATCTCCCCATACGAAGACCCCACAGAATAGATATAACCTTAGAAATAGAGATTATATTAAAATGCCTGACATATCAATATACTGATACATGCCAATCTCGTTTCTTTCAGGACTCACTGGAAAAATGCAGAGAGAGGTGGGCGGTCAGAGCGAAGAAACCAAGACAGGAATCCAAACGCTCTACAGAAGTTTCTGTCAAAAAGAAGAGAAACTTCCCCAACACAAGACTCAAGCCACTCGAGAAGAGGGCTCTGTTGAAGAACAAGGAGTAGGTACTAGCTCTGCTTGACAGCGCAGCAGAGGTCACAATAGTGCGCCGGAATCTTCAAAAGCATCTGGAAGTGAAAGCAACTGATGACTGCTTACAAGTTGAAACAGCGGACATGCGTGTCTCAACGCCTGACAGGGTGTACAAAGTAACGTTACAGTTACAAGAAGACATTGAACACACAATCGATGCAATCTTTTGGGACCGGGTCGTAAACATGACATTCTACTGGCCTAAAGGGATTGGCCACTTGATTTTGTCCGTACTTTCCCATACGGGAAAGAGGTTATCAAACCTTCTTTTTCCACCCTTGTTCCAGATGAGCTTGCAGAGTCCTACCCCATTGATTGGGCACTGGCGCAGGCACTAGCGTTCTATCGCTACCACGTAGGGTAGGATAAAGATTCCCCCCCCATCATGTCATTCCAATTAAGAATCAACCCCAACCTCAACCACAGTATCCAAAAAATCATGATGGCAAAGCACCTGTGAGGGATATCCTCACACAACTATAGTACTAGGGCATAATCAAACCCTATGTCTCACCAATGAATAATACTTTGTCAGTAGCTAAACCGGACCATTCGTACAGAATAGTCTTAGACTACAGACACTTAAACAGTCATACATGCACATATGCTATACAAAACTTCATAGCACAGCACTTATGAACAACATAGTGCGCAAAAAAATCAAAAACAACTCTGGATATTTCCAACGGTTTCTTCTGCCAAAATATAGCGCCTGAGAGTAGAGACCTAACAAGTTTCAGCGCACTAGGCTCTCTGAAAAAATTCTGTTGCTTACCACAGGGGTACAAGAACAGTCCAGGGCTGTTCACGGCTCGTGTGACTTCAATATTGCACGACATTGATCCTGAAGCATTGTCCTATGTAGATTATATCTATCTTACGGATGATGAACAACTGCAACATCTAAAATGGGTAGCCCACATTGTTGTATGATTTGCCATATTTGGCTATAAATTTCACTTCAAGAAAACAAAAATAGCCTTCCTTAGCGTCTTGTTTCTAGGATGCAAATTATCAAGTGAAGGAAAGAGCCTAGTGCCACAATTCTTAGGAAAATGCGTGCAGTTACAACCTCCAAATACCATTTAAAAACTCCAATCCCTATTGGGTTTCTTACATTTTGGCAGAACGTACATCCCAGATTAATCATCATGCATAAAACCCTTATATGACTGCATACGTCCTGACTTTTCCAGTAAATTCTGGACAGTTGAACACACATGCATTCTCAGAGCTTTGCAAACAGACATGCTTGCAGCACAACACCTTCCCACAAGGGACAATAAAAATACATCTGGTCATCCGAGTAATTGCTGGTATCATTGGTTTCACCTATGTAACATTCAGTGAGGGTAAGGCGGTCCCAATTGCATACAAGTCACATCTGTATTCAGGAGCAGAGCAACGCTTTGCTCCCACCGAGAAAATCCTCACTGCTGTTCAGATGGCTGTCATTAAAGAAAGACCACAAGCCCAGGGGAAACGCATAATTGCCGTATCTCCAATCCCAGCCCTTGAGGCTGTTACCAAAGCCAGGTTTCCAAACGCTAAAGCATTACATCCACAGTGGATCCAATGAGCAACGTCTCTGACAGCCACTGATGTTCACTATATCTTTGACCCAAAGTTACAAACTCAAGAATTTTTGCAATATGAACTAGAATACCCAGTTGATCAATATCTAAGAGTCATGTACACTGATGCTCTGCACAACCCGCTTTGGCACAAAGCATCAATACTCCGCTGCTTGCACAGTCGTAAGTGGCTTTATGGAAGGTAGTAAGTTCTATCCACAACATACTTTCATGCAAACCCTAGGGGATTACACTGCACAACTAGCAGAGCTAAAGGCTCTGGTGATGGCACTGGAACATACGGATCCTGACCAGCCAACACTGATTGTCTATGATTCGTACTATTGTGTCCAGTCCCTCAATGAATATCTGCATTAATGGCGCTTGAATGGGTTCAGAGAGTCCAAAGGTAACGCCATCAAACACAGACTCCTGTGGGGGAAAGTAGCGGATCTAAAGGAAATGCTACCAAATGTCCATGTTGTACATACACTTGGACACCAGCGTGTTGGAATACACGTTGCTGGAAATACGCTGGCTGATGAAGCAGCCAAATCAGCAGTTGCTACGGCTTCTGTTGCTGCAGTAACTCATTCTAGAACGAAACTGGACAATGACATATGGGCTGCCATAAAAGCCACAGCTGAAGGCACGCCTTTACCAAAAGCATTCCCTGCTAAATATTCCTACTGGTTAGGAGGCTTCCTAGACGCAGAAGCAAAAATACCAGGCGTGGGAGTTTGAGTAATTCTAAAGACCTAAGACCAGAGTTGATCAAAGCAGCACATGAGGGAGTTGCTTCTGTCAATGCTGGTGTGGGGGCTACAATATCATTATTGCAGGCCCGTTCTTGGTGGCCAGGTGTATAAAAACAGACCAAGCAGTATGTCCTTTGTTGTGATATCTGCCAACAAATTAAGGGCTCCACCGTCAAACACCCACCGCAGACACCCCTCCTTATTTCTAACAAAGCTTTACAATGTGTGTACTTAGACCATTGTCGTCCCCTAACACCGAACAGTGCATACAAATACATCTTAGTCACTGTTGACTCCAGCTCCAGGTTTCTATTGGTGTGGCAGCAACGCTCAGCTGATGCTCGGACTGTTATTAAAGATCTGGAAGTCTTTATCAGCACATATGCAGTTGTGGCTTTCCACTCTGACGAGGGCCCTTCTTTTGCCTCACGGGCATTCAGTGATGCCATGCCTTCGCTAGGGGTCCAACTCCATTACTCATCTCCATTTCATCCTGAGGGAAATAGTGTAGTGTAGCGATGAAACTGAGATTTAAAGCAATACTTAACAGCCAGACTATTAGGTACGGGTCATAGTTGGCTTGATCACCTGTTTGGAGTCCAGAGAGCACTTGATAATCTGCCTAGAAGGTCCCTGGAGGGGTTGTGCTTCATACGAGTGTCTGCTTGGAACTCAAAAGTATATTCCAGATCTTGATGGTCCTAGCGTGGAGGCGGCAGAAACACCTTTTGATATAAATGAAGGTGTCACTGTCTTGCAGGAATTACAACAGTTCCGTGATGACAACCGTTCTGCCAGTGCTGCCTCTGTAGGAACTAAGGATGTACCAATAACATCTACCGGCTGGATTCCAAAGATTGGAGATCTAGTACGTGAAAAAGTTGCTGTGAAAAAGGAGTTTGATACTTCCTATTGTGCACCTGTCCCAGACCTGGGAATACACAGTACCAGAACTGTTATTCTACCACCGCTGCCTGGTTCTAAAGTAACCTGCGTTGTCTCCATCTACAATGTCAAGTTACACCATGTGGCTGATCCTGCACAGCAGACCAAGAGTAACAACTAGTAGTTCCTGAATCCCTTTCACTACTGGTCATGATGTCCATCAATAAGTTTTAAGCAGCAACGCTGACACCTCTCCAAGCTTGGGGAGGGTGTAAAATGATCTTGCATTAGTTCCACTAACATCTATTACAAAAAGCAACACAGAAATTGGTGATCGATTTGACTCGACTTCTACACAAACGGATGGCATCATTTACAGTGAAACACTGCGGGAGATCCCTACCAGTTCTCATCCTTCAAATATGGCTCCAGTTTTTGCACGAACTGCTTCTGGATGCTTTGCCGACATCAATTACACCTTTTTAGACTCATTTGCCTCTTCTACACCTGAACTGCCAAAAACACTTAAGCTGATAAATTGGCTTAAAACAAATTACTTCAGGTTTGCATGGAACTATGTGTGGCTTTCCTTGACTCTATTAGCTTTCCACCTTTTGGATTTTTTTTTTCTTTCTTTCTATTAATTCATGGCCATTACCTTCCTGAACGACCAACAGTTGAACTGGTGGATGATGTCCTAAAACCCCATTTTTCTTCTCACAAGGTCCGCAGAGACTTGTCTTTCGTGAACATTTCCGCTATACTAATTCCTGATGGGATTGTTTGGTATAAAGTCACATTTGATATATAAGGCCCGACTGAGGTCATTCAAAAACCATGTGTTTAAACTTTCTATGAATGATGTAATAATACCAGGAGTTGTTTCTGATGTCTGGAATGTAAAAACAGTTGATTCCATGATGACTGAATTGCAGTATTTGACTGTATTTTAAAGTGAGGGGTTTATCAATCCAAAGAAAATTATAGTGACATGTTCTGCTATAATTATTATGGATACCGTTTCATTCACAGAGTGAGTACCCCAAAGACTATTTTTAATTACACACAATGGGAACATTGTCCAACTCCACCTCAAGGGAGTTCTAAAACTCTGGAAAAAGTGCATGTTTTTCTGGGCACAGTGTTAAAAATGCTGAGTCATATTATTTAAAATTGCCATTTATGTAAAATGTACATATATTATTGACAGATACAAAATTCATTTATTCAGATTCCTTTGTTTACAGGTTGGCTAAAGAAGGCTTTGAATGTTGGTCGAAGTCGATTGACTTAAAAAGTGTGTGGGGAACAAACAATTGGCAAATGAGGAGAAAGGAAGCTTTGTTTAGAGCATGCCTGATAACTGTTGAGATGATATTTTTAAATGAAACTGTACCACAGATAGTTTGTTTAGGCTTAGCAAAAATTAAGGATTTGAATGCGCCCAGTATACCTGCCCCTGCAAAATTTGACAAATGGCAAAAGTATATCAATGCAACTGAAAGTCAGCTCGATGAATGGGTCTAAAATGGCATGTTTAATGCTTCACTTTCACATCCTGGTGGGTGGTTATTTTGGCCAATAGATACCAATGGGTGTCATAAATGTTTTGTAAACTCCACAGGGCTTTTTTTTAGAACAAGTAGGCCAGACCCTGCAATGTGTCATCTGAACATGCGGGTATAGCAACAACATACAGTGTCGAGAAACTATGCCAGCAATGGTTGAAGAGTTCCTCACTAGATGCTGTTAAAGAACACCTCCATCTCCTGTCTAACGATACTGACTTACAGGATTTCCTGTTAGGCCCCAGAAAACAACGCAGAAAGCACTTCTTATATGCAGTCTATAATGAAATTTGGAAGCTTTCCCAACAAGAAGCAGCCACTCAAGGCAAATAGATCAGGAAAACGTACAGAAGGCAATAGGTATTGTAGATAATGGGACTACTACCCTGTCCGACCAGATATGCACCTTAAACAACATTGTTTAGTCTGCAATAGACATAATACAAAGCGACATGTCTTCTTTACACCAAGGACAGAGTCAGCTAAGGTCCACTATGCAGTTGGGTTGGACACTACAAACATGGAAGGCAGGTCGCGTTCCCTGGCAACACATTTAGCGCAAGGGACATATTTTCTGCACTTAATTTAAATCGACAACAACAACTAATGGCTAAGAAAAAAGCGACTTATGTCATGGTTAATATTGAGAAATTAGAAAAGTTGCTATTTACCGTGGCTGAAATACCATCTGCTGAGTGGTTAATACACGGGGTCAGTAATCTGCCTATTTCAACATTTCAATTCACATCTGCTTCAATCACATTACAGTGGGCAGATATAAAAGGCTAGGAGACAGTTACGTCCATGAGGTGTGGGAGCTACCATTCTCGTATAAATGTCTCAGTGGCAAAAAAGAGGTCTTTCATAGTGGTAGTGAATGAGAGACTTCTGTCAGCCATTCAGTGGTTTGTAAACAGCTGTCCTTGCGCGTGGCGTGTAAAGCTTCGGCAGCAAAATTGGCTTGTTATCTGAAGGGAGTCCCAGTCCCCTTGATTAGACCTGTGTTCCAGCTATGTGCGCCTTAATAGTGAGAGCTTTTGTGGGATGCAAGCCAGAATAGTTTACATAGTTTCAGTCTCCAAAATTGTTACATCCTGCAGGGAATGTACTTTTTCCTCCTACTGGACAGAGGGAAGTAGCTGAGATTTGGCCCCATATCGCTACTTCAAATGTGAATTTTGACAAGTTGAGCAGAATCGAGGATTTATGTGGCACTCACATCTGCACGCGAGACCTATGCGCTTCAGGTTGCGAGGTCATCAGCAGAGACACAGTCCCTTTTAAGTACTAACTTTCCGAGACACTTTGGTGAACTCGTGGGACGGATATTTAATGCGTCCAGTACTACTGGAATCGCGAATTTTTTCAAGGCTGTTGGTTCTGGTTTTGTTCACACCTTCTCCTCTTTATTTGGCTTAATACCTTCAGCTATCCGCTCAATATTCTCCAGTATTTTGGGGGGATTTCTGATAACTTTGGCTATTATAGGTGGCATTGTGCTATTGTTACTTTTTCTGCGCAATGCCTGTCCCTTTCCAACAAGGGGGACAGAGGGCTTCCACCAGCGCAGATGTGTCAAGAATGCATGATGCAGTACTTTGGAGCACCACTCCTGGAACGATTGGAGTGTGACCGGTCTCTGTCATTCAGACCGGTTTTACATTGGCTCTGGTGCACCTTTGAATGTGCAATAAAAGTTTGTCTTTCTACGCAGGGCTTTCTTTCACTGGACGCTGATCTTTTGATGTTCTCGCTGAGGGCTCATTGCCAGACATGCACATTAAGGGTGCGTTTGCTACGGGAAGCTGTTTATGAGTTGCCCTTTGTGGATTCTGCAGCTCTAAACTCACTAGTGGGCACACCACGGAATGATGCTGCCTCAGTTGGAGCTCAGGCTTTGGAACACGAATGCTCCTGGGTTTTCCTTGGCGATGAACTTCCTACTTTACCACCTGCCGAAGTGGAGGATTTCCTGTCTTCAATTATCCTGAACTCAATTGGCGATTTTCAGAATGACTCAGACTTTTGAAATTCAGCTTTTTTGGTGCCTCAATTAACATTTTAAATTGTCCTTTTACTACATGCTCAAGTGTCTTTTGACTTGTCATTATTGACACTCCCATTTACATGCCTTAGGGTGAATTCTAGTAGCTTGTAAATCTATAGTTAGCCTTTGATCTACCTTTGAACCGGCAAGGGGAGGGTGTTGTGTAGCCATTTTAGCTATAGGTTTATACACGTTATTTTAGCAAACTAGGCCTGCCTTTGTGCCCTTTAACAAGATATGTTTTATTCTAGCTTTGTTATATTTTAATAGTAGCCACATTTGCGGTCTTGTTTCATTTTCTCTATCTAGTTGTTCCTCGCCTAGGTCAGCACTGCGTTCTTAAACAAGACATTTCTTTCAATCTGTGCTTTCTCAAGGCTGCAGTGAAATAGGTTGCAGGCAAAAGTAGTAGGCTTTGTCTCCAGTGTTCATAGAAACATACACTCTTACGTGGGGATCCTTTCTTGGAACATCAGCTGTTTTATTATAAAAACACTACTTTGATCCATGTACGTTAGAGGGAGATTCCAGCCAGAAGACCACGACTGTATGCTGTTTGCTGAATGCTTCGCCGCAGCTGCTTATGTAGACTACAGGCCTCTTGCTCAGGTATATGGGATGTTGTCTTCCCATGGGAAACCTGAAGGGCAGAATTAGAGCTTAACATGCTGCGCTCTAACATGGCTTAGGTAGGAACTATCTTTACAAACCCTAGTGACAGTATGGTATCGTTATTCTTGTGTGTTACTCTCCTTGCCACCATTTTAATCCTGTTGTGCGTCATCGTCCTAGTTATTGCAATACATGCTTTATTATCTAAGATGCAGTTACTCCGATAAAACCTTATTGAACTTTATCCTGCCCCTGATTGTCCAAGCATTCCTGAGACTAATATAACTGAGAGAAATGGATGAGATCTGAGTGGCCACAATTCCCCTGAGGAGTCATTTATGCCATGCACTCGGTTGCCCAAATCATCCCTGCTCTTGGGTGGAGATGAGGCATTGCTAGTTAGCCAGAACCAACCCCGATTAGGCTGACAGGCATCACCTGGAACAGGTTCAGACTCAGTTCCCCCTGCAGTCCAGGTGATTCTGCCACCCAAATCCAGTAGTCTCATTAGGATAATGAGAGCCTATGCAACAATGGGAAACGACATCCCGGGGCGAGCCCACCTTTAACAGCCAGTCATCGAGCTAGGGGAAGTCTAAAAACCCTAATCTGCGCAGATGAGCTACAACCACTGCCATCACCTTGATGAACACCTGAGGAGCACTAGTAAGGCTAAAGGGGAGCACAGTAAACTAAGGCCCATATTTATACTTTTTTGATGCAAAACTGCACCGGCGCAGTTTTGCGTCAAAAATATTACCGCCGGCTAACGCCATTTCTGGCGCAAACCACAGGTGTAAGTCTTTTTTTTTTTTTTACGCACGTCGCAGCGTCAAGTCGTAAAGCAAAACTACGTTAACGTGGTGGAAATGACTGTGGGTCGATTTACGACACCGCACACCGGATATGCAGCGTTTTTGACGCAATAGCGTCAAAATTCCCACGAACACAGCCATTTCAGCAGAGGAGAGCCAAAATGGATCCCAGATGCCTGTACAGACCCCAGGAAGATGACAACAGACCAGGAACCAGTCAGGAGGACCCACACAAGAATCAGGACAGTTTGAAGAAGAAAAGAAAGCATCGCTTCAGTGCAGAGGAACAGGAAATTCTGGTTAAAGAGGTGACGGAAACACCAGCACCAACTGTTTGTCACCTCAAAGTTGCCAATCAGTAGGAGAGAGGCAATATGGCAACAAATTGTTGACAAGATTAACAGTGTGGCAGAAGTACGCAGAACAGTCATCGAGTGCAAGAAACGCTGGCATGACTGCAAGCGCAGGACCAAGGAAAAGATGGCCAGGAACAGGAAGGCAGCACTGCAAACTGGAGGTGGGAGTCCAGCACACCAGGTGGCCCTGGACCACATGGAGGAGATCGTCACAGGGATTCAAGGACAGGACAGGACAGCGCAGACTACCAGGAGACGACACACATGCAGGGTAAGTTGCATGGGGAATTAAAATACACAAATGTTAACTGTAAGCGGTGGGGGATACGGACCACAAAATGTATGGAAGTCATCATATACATGGAGTGGCATGGGTAAAGGGGTATGGCATGAGGGCTGGGCCTGCACAGAAAGAAGCTGGGGCACACCATTACACAACACCAACAACAGTCCCATGGGGGCATGCTGCCATGCCAACGATGGAGCAAAGGTAAAGCCACGCCAGGAGGGAAGGGCACAACGTCAAACTGACATCCCACCACACGTCAGCCACTATACCCCCTACAATAACTAGGGCCCAATTAACAACCTCTAGTCATACCGACAACTGGAATGTAACAGTGACAACAGTTGCCACTACCACC
This sequence comes from Pleurodeles waltl, assembly GCF_031143425.1. Taxonomy (NCBI): domain Eukaryota; kingdom Metazoa; phylum Chordata; class Amphibia; order Caudata; family Salamandridae; genus Pleurodeles; species Pleurodeles waltl. The sequence goes on along the minus strand of NC_090445.1, from coordinate 1,571,600,004 downwards.
TCCGCTCTGTGTGCAGCTCAAGTAGCCAATGGCAGTAATGTCCCCATGGATCATACACACCTAAATTAGAGGGTTGAGGATGACAACTTCAACAATCCCCTGAAACAAGACAAATGTTCCAGTCCTGTCAATTGTGAATGCCCATAGTTGCCGCTAACATCAGCCAATGTCATCAACATTAGGAGCTACACAGCACTAAGGACACACCCATGCTGCATATGTCAGGGTCCATCCTGTGCCTGGGTCACAATGCAACATCCCAAATGTCATACCGCTCAGACAACAGCATTGAGGGGGAGGACACATGTAACTGGTCACTGACATACACCTGCACAGTCAGAGGAGGAAATAGGACACTGCTACGACAATCAGGGCAATCCAATCTCCACACATTCCCCAACATCAGCTGTTTACATTACCAATGCTAACATCCATATCGTGCCATAACAATGCTATGCCTAGGACACGCTACATGTCAACTACGTATAAGTGGATGTAAAAGATCAGAGACTGGGGCAGGTCCAGATTGTTAAGTGTGCTGCTAGTGCCATCAGAGCACCCACAGCCAGTGAAAGGTCTCACCATGAGAATGGATGTAGATGGAGGCTTGAGTAGGACAAGAAGGTGGCAATTCATTATTTGGACTAAAACAACACTAGAGGAGATGATGCTGACAAGTATAATAACTTAACACAATACATGTGACATGCAGGTGGGCCATAGACCTGGGAGAATGCCCATCTGAAAGACTGGAGCAATGAACAGGAAACAAGATCACAATGTGAATTCATCACAAGGCAGGCATGTCACATCACAAATGCCACAACACAGACACACTAATTGTACCCTATTTAATTGCAGAAGACGATGGATTTCCTGCGGATATGCCTGTCCAGGAATACCCTGATGACATGGATGACGAGCTGACAAACATCCCCCAGCAGACCATCCAAGATGTCCTTGGAACCCTCTAGACCCCACCTTCAGTCACAAGGAGCAGCACAGAACAAGCAGCCATCGCAGAGGATCCACCCACCACCCCAATTGTAAGACCTGCCAGCTCCAATACAGCTGAGGACTCAGACGACACAGACACCAGCTTTGAGAGAACTGTAGTTGGAGTACAGTGAGAGCTGGCCAATGAGGTGCGGGTGGGGATGCAAACTATGGGAGCCAGCCTAGAGGGGGTGCGTTCGTGCATGATGTCAACTGAAGAACAGGCAGCAGCAATGCAAGGGCGAACAACTATGTTGCAGGAAGTAGAAAAAAGGCTGAAGGAAATCAGCACAGCTGTAATACAGTTGATTCAACACCTACAACAGCAATCCTGTCAACGTGTGCACGAATGCAACATTGAACCCCTCAGGGCCGACCTGGCTGCCTACCATCATGATGTGGCTGCTATTCTTAAGAATCAGCAGATCCTCCTTGCAGCAGTACTACCCTTAAGACCTTCACAGGTAGCAGCGACCGGGATGTCTGACTCCACGTCTTCTAACACGGAGGTGTATGTTTCCCCTTCACAACTACCACCACCAAGAACAGAGGAGGCAGCACACACATCAGAAGAAGGAGACATGGAACAGATCACCTTCACACGGAAGAGTACCCGGAAGCATTAGTCCCTGCCACATGGCCAACTATTACCAAGGTCCAGCGCTTTGTAACATGCCAGTCTTACAACAACTGTACTCAATGACTGTTCTGCAAACCACTGTTTATCTTGTCATCCTGCCCAGTGATTGTCTCTCACTTACTCATTGGCAAATCCTGTCCCTCTGCACTGTCTGACACATCACCCCAGCATGTCAAAAGCATTTTCCTTTACCACTTGTGGTGGATCACAATGGAAGATGTCACTATAATGGACTCGCAATCATGGCCAATGTACATATAGCACTACAGCACTTTTCAATAAATAGCACTTACACAACAACTTTGTCTCTGTGTAATGTGACACATCAACTGTGCAGTAGATAACTGAAATGTGACTCCTGTCAAATTACGTAGCTTGTCAATACAACTGTCCTGAAATTATGTAGGCAGATAACTTTGCACAGTGGCCAGGATTGCATCATACTCTGCCCTTCCTGAGGGTAATATCTGATGAAGAGAGAAAACATACACCATCATGCTGTGTTGGACAGAATAATGCTTCCTCAAGGGATATCTAAGTCATCAAATAGTGGCAGCAAAATGTTGTCACCGTGCAATACTAACACATATAACAGTGCCCAAAAATCTAAGCAAACACTCCAAAAACTGCATGAATGAAGGTGTCTGAGTTTCCATCCAAATAAGTAATCCTGCTGAACAGTGTCACAAATGATGTCTGTGAGTCATGAAGACAATACTACAAGAGTGCTTACGACCACTCACCTTATAAGGGTATCCTTGCAGTCAGACCTAAAACAGTTCCCCCAATATCAAATCTGGAAGCACTGTTTGTGACTTTGAAAACATACTTATTGACAAAAACACGTTGGGATCCATATTAACTGTGATTGGTGGTTGCAATGAATGGTGGAATCTTTGCAAGGTAGCTCTGGGGCAGCTGCCAATCTTACAGCTCAGTTGGGATTTGTTTGTAGCATAGGACACAAATGTAATAGAACAAAATTCATGTACACTTATGCCAAGGCCCTTATCAACAAGCATTTAACACATACTGTAAAGGGTTCACTATATATTTATTAAACGGTAATAACAGAAGAGGAAACTCGGGGAAAAGTCTTACCTACCCTAATCTACCCTAACTACTCATTACCCACAACTGTCCCTAAGCTAAACTTACTTATCACATGTAACAAAACGTTCTAAACATCAACTCCCCCACCCCCCCTTATGAGACGGGACACATGGAGGACAACAGATACTAACCTAAACACATACTATCCTATACTAAACAAATATATGTTTTTTTGTATTTTTTTTTTTTTTTGTAAACGCACAAGAACCCCAACATAGCCCCCCACCCACACACTCAAAAAGAAAAAATAGAAATAATCAGGACCCCCCACCCACTAACATTAACTAAGCTAACAGCCTATACTAACCTAACACTAAGCCCAGTAAGCATAAGAATAAGGAAAGAGGAGGGAGGGATTCATGTCCATTTTAAAAGTCTAGAGGTTGGCCCTCCGGAGGGTCCGCTTTATGGACCGCACAACCCTGTTCATATGGCGAACATCCCACTGCAGGTGACTAATTGTCCGTAGGACACAGTCCATTTTTCTTTCCATTGCCTGAAAAGCTGCAGGGTCAACTTTAGCAGCTGGGGCAGTGTGGGTACCAGCTGAGGATGTGTGTGGGCGTGTAGAGTCTATGCCTGTGGGCTGCCCTGAAGGTGTTCCACTGCTAGGGCCTGGAGCAACGGCAGACGTTGGGACAACAGTCCCAGCTGTGGGTGGTGCCACCTGGGTGGAAGTGGTGGTTGTGCTGGTGGTGGCTGTGGTGGGCAAAGTAGGGCCACCCTGTGGGAAAGCCCTCCATGCTCCGGAGGCCCATTCGTTCCGGTATCTTCGGGCCATCTGTCTGAACCCCGACTCTACCAGCAGGATATGCTGGTACCTCATTGCCCGCCTTTGGAACTCACAGACCTGGATGGGTGTCATGTTCGCAGCTGTGAAGACAAAGGCAAACAATTTACATTAGGAACTGCCTTGTGTGAAATGGCACAAGAAGTAAATCAGACAGTACATCTACTGTACTTGTAACAGTTCATATCATCCTACAGATCATTGAAAGTCCCTGAGGAAGTACATGGCAGGGCAGCCTACAAAGGTCATATCACATATAGCACATCCAAACCCTACAAGATGGGTAACAACTGGCATTAATTTGGCATCAGAGTTCTACCAGTTGTGAGCTAACAATTATGCTGCACATCCTCCGCCAATGCCAGGACTACAAATGTCAGTGTACGGGATGGAAATCTAAAGCCACATGATCTGCAAGTTGTAAATGGACTTGCTAGTATAGTACTCATGTGCTATACCTGAGTGTGTATACTAGGTTCCGACCAAAGATTCACTGATTTACATGTCTGTGTAACATACTGGTAGCATCGGTCCTAGGTACACTATTCACAAACCCATGCCTGTGTTTGAGGGTGGGGGGGTGGAGAAACAACTAACAATTCCAAACAACATGGACACCCAGGATTCTATAGAAAGCTGGACATGTGTTTGGCTCTACACACACACCACAGGTAAAGTCTATCAACAAATAGGAGACAGCAAACCCTTGACCAATCCTAGCGCCACACATGTCAGGAAATGCAGACTTTGTCCACATCATATACTTCCAGTAAGGCATGACTTACAACAGACAGAGTTGCAAGAACACCCATGATCATGATTTGCATGCACACCTAGGCCATTACACTCAAGTGCCACATACTTGTAGCACTACATGTGGAGCTACATGCTGCTAGGAAGTTCAACCTACAGTTTAATAAGTACTTTGGTGAATAGGGAAGCAGAAGTTTGTGGGTAAGCATTTTGCAGTCCCAATCTGGGAGAATGTGGGTCTGCAGGCAGACTAAATCGGAGATGAGTTCCAGTGCGACTCTTGTTGATACAAGTGTTATCCACATGACTCACCCCAGTTCTCATTGCGGGGCCTACAGGAATGACCTACAATCCCTAGATAATACAATAGGATACGCATTGGCCAACTAAAAAATGGTGAGAAAATGAAATCCCACTCATGGAACAAGACAAATGAAGGGCCAGCGCTTCATACTTTGCTATGTGTTCAACACACAGGAGTCCATCACACATGACCAGCAAACACAACACATAACCGACATATCAACACTTACTGGAGTTGTCGGGGTCCTCAAATGAAGCCACCGCTCCCACAGTGTAGGGTGCCGGTCCACCTGTAAGGAAGAAATGTGCTCAAAATCTGTTCTCTGACCAACAATTCCAAAGACAAAAACTATGTGTAAGATGACATAAGTAATTAAAGCCATTCAGACATGATGATACTGCATCCCATATAGCACGGCTAACATGTACATAGCATGGGTCTCCTGTGACAATTCTGCACACATGCAGTGGCCCTAACTATCATGTGGTGGCAAACATGCTCCTTCATTAGTGAGCAGAAATAATAATGGAGTGTAATCGTCTCATCATGTGCATCCAAGAGAGACATCCAAAGCCTGGTTACTTGAGGATTGCATTACCAGTCAAACAGCCTATGTGGCCATGACACATTTATGACACATAGGTACAATGTACAGAGGGGCAGGGACTTTTGTAAGCCCTCATGTTGTTACAGTTTCTTCATTTGATGTGGCCCAGCTATGGTGATTTGCACCAAACATAGAGATATGAACCCATGTGCATACCTTTGGACTGCCATCCCTAATTGGAATGTGGCACTACAAACTCCAAATACCAGTGTAAGATGTTAGCTGAGGGCACCTTACACCTTTTCCCGATGTTTTCAAATCCAGATCTGACATGTATCCAAAATGATGGAGGACCACAATAATCCCTAACATTCATAGAACTTCCAAAAACGCTTTCCTTACACACTCACTAGACACACATGAGACGTATGTCTGGCCCACATTGCTATCATCAATTGACGTGAAGCCAGCACTCATTTTCTGCATCATGTAGCTGCATCATGTAGTGTTTCTAAAGTCAGTCTAGCTATTGCGTCAACAAAGGTTGCCAATATTTTTGTAAATCTATACTTCACTGGCAAATGTGACCTATATAGACATGATTGGCTCCTATTTTGTGTTGCCGTCTGACACAAAGGCGGCACCAACTTACATTAAGCAAAAGTATTCTGTAAGTTTGCAGAGCACGTGCTTCTTGACAGCTAGCAATTGTGGTCCTTCACATAGTCCATCAATGACCCTGTATGTTTCCACAGCAACTTAGCTGGCAGATATTGTACAATTCATCTGATGTCACTACAGAGCTTTTAATTGTGCAGATTTACATGATTTGTACTCACCAACAGGGCCACCAATCACTATTCCCAGGTGGTCCAGCAGATCTTGCTCCCTGGTGATGAGGTCAGCCCAGCAGTGCTTCAGCTGGTGGTCATTCCTCTGGCTCCCATACACACGCTGCAAGTGATGCAGCACCCCCTCACCCCACCGGACCTCGTCGTGCCTCAGTGTGATACCCCTGTATCACCCTGCCTCGATCATCAGTGGGAGGAAATGGCACACCAGCCATATAAACCCCCCCAAGCTCCTCCTCACCCATCCTGCCAAGACATGGCCTACCCAACATCTCAGCACTGAAAAGGGGAATAGGGGATAAAGAAGAAGAAAGGAGAAAAGGGGGAAAGTAGAAGTACAAAAAACAAGTAAACTTAACAACTAAAGGAGCCCAACTATCCCCAAACTAGCACTACCCACAACAGACTCCTACAAACAACAAATACAATACAATACCAGACAATCGTAAACAAAACACACTCACAGTATACAACAACAATATTTATTTCACAAAGTAACAAGTAATGTAGCACACAGGACACAAAAGCACAATATCACTGGACAACACTCTGAACACAGCCACACTGTCTAGAAGAATCACAGACTGCAAAGTGAAAGTGAAAGTACACCCACTGTACATAATCTGTAAACAGGATATCCTATTACATCACTTCCTGCATAAAATGGCAGCTGTTTTTTATCATTATGCGTAATATTTTTTCCCGCATACAGATTGTGCGTCATATTTTTCGACGCACAGGAGTGAAAATTAGGCCGCATCCAAATAATTGTAAATAGTCTTTACAATTATTTGGATGCGGCCTAATTTTCACTCCTGTGCGTCGAAAAATATGACGCACATACTGCATGCGTGAAAAAATATGATAAAACGTCAGAATTTCAGGGCATGATCTGGTTCTGGGTATTTTTTCCATTTTAATGTAATGTTACATTTGGGATACAACTGAGATAGGCTGATTGCACCCACTTTTGGTGTTGATGGTGTATGTTCACATATGAGACATCATACTGCAGCGGACCATGACCCGCTACTTCCTTAACAGGATTTTGACGCTTGGCTGACGCACTAGATGGCCATATGTGTGGCCTACATATATGTATTGCACAATTTGGGCATGTTTGGCATCAGGAGAGGATAGAAAGATGATGCACATGAGTACAATACCTCAATGCCTAGGGCTCAATGTGTGTGCAGTGGCTACTAATGTATTAGTCCGACCCAGTGTGTGTGTGCGCATCACAAGATGCATTATTGCAAATATGCTTGTATGAATGTGAAGTCAATGTGTCCAAACCTTAGATGCAAGTCATTGTGGAAATGAGAGAGGACATGTGCTAATCATACATGTAGCAACATCTGTGTAACATAGACACCACAAATGACAAAGGATGCACCAGATAGATGGCAGACGCTTGTTCATGTCAATGGTCCACAAGTTGCCCATCCCATGTCCTAGATTTTTGGTAACTGCTTCCTAGGCACTTGTTGGTGAACCCACAGTGAGTCAGGCACATGCACAGATGAAGTGGGTACCATGTCATTGGCCCAGACAGCCAAAGGTGAACCACAAATGTAATATGACGCCACAATTGTGGTCATATGACGGAGCCACAACTCTCCAGTGGCAGTGGTGGACCAGCAGACGAGGCAGCACGTGTCCACATATTTCCAGTGATCAATTGCACAGAGGTGTCTTGTTCATGTGTGTGGTCCAATGTTGATCCTGTATATTTTTAGGGGTGTATGTTGTCACAGTTAAATCCAGGTCTCATCATGAGTCAGTGGCAGCTATTCCTGTTTCTACTGAGTATCCTTCGGAGAGCAAGGTGAGTTAAGTCGATGAGGACATGAGAACCTACATGGGGATGGTCCCACCCTGTCACTGAAGACGTGCTATGAGACTGTCAACAGGGCTACCTTGGTGTGCTGAGTGAGATAATGTCTCAGGTGTCATGTTCCGGCAGGTGTCATTACAGCATTTGTACACAGGTTGGCCTCTAAAATTCCCACTGCATCTGGGAACATCATAGTCTCTGTGCTGATTATTCTCGCAGCTATTCACCACGCATGGCCCATCAATATGTTGTGAGCAATGTGATTCAGCGTGTGAACTGTCAGGGTCCTAACATGTGTGGACTTTTCATGGACATTATCCAGGTAGCTGGTTCTGCTGGAGGCACCGTACCCAATCCCTGCATAAGGCCCTGGTAGACTGTCACACTTTGTCATTCATGCATACATGAGACTCAGACAAGGGATGGGCCATGATTTTGGTATTCAAAGACAATTTAACAAATATGGTACAATTAAAAGGCAGATGATGCTATACAATGTATTTGGGTATGCATTGATGAAGCACATGACAAAATACCCTCTGAGGAATGTGAGGTTTGGTAAAGCAAGTGTGGTACATATGTACTATTGTTTGTCTGTGTGTGTAGAGGAGGGAATATCGGGGTACACATATTACTATTCCAGGGACCTCTTCAGACAGGTGGGTTGTGACCAGGAGCATGGGTGTGTCAGGAGTTAGGAAATGGGCTGACATGTACATGGAATGTCATGTGCGCAATGCTTGTCATATGTGTGGCACTTGTGCTGTCTATGTTCTGCTTATATGGAACTCTAGTCACAGATAGTCCTTGCAAAGGTTGGATGCAGTTGGACTTACTGCTGTCAAGGGTCTGGTCATACATTCCTGTTACCAATGCAATAGCACATCAACTGCCTCATGTATGAGGCTTGTTTTCCCCTTATTGAGTGATGGTGTCTTAGTTGTGTGCCATATGCTGCGATGAACCATGTTTCCAACATGTATGTGTGAAATAGGTGTTGTCCTCTGCTATTGCCCTTCAAAGGTGAAATGTACAGGATATATGTCATTTACAGTGTTTGTGTATGTGACTGTTGTATGATACGCATCACAATTGCTCTGGGATTTTCTGTGTCCTGATCGGTATATCAGCTATGCTCCATGAGGCTACACTCTTATTCTGATAGTTAGAGATAAAGGTGAAAAAAAATGATTAGCCAGACCATGATATGGTGATTATTATCTGTGTTTAATTACATTAGTTAATACAGTGGTGATGGTGATTATTTTTAAAAGAAATTGTTCACAATATGTTGGCGCCTACGCAATCCAGCAGCCGTGTTTTGTTGTTCCCCCTCATGTTGCAGGCCAGCATCCTTCTCTTCCTCCTCTTCAGGCATGTGTGGCTCTGGTTCCAAGAGGGGAATGTTCATTCTTATGCAAATGTTGTGCAGGATGGCACATGTTAGAATGGTCTTACAGACCATTTCAGGGGAATATAGGAGGCTACCACCAGTGATGTCGAGGCACCTGAATCTCGACTTGAGGATGGCGAAGGTCCTCTCGACTATGCTGCGTGTCCTCCTATGTGCGTCATTGTAGGCACGCTCTGATGCAGTGCTTGGGCTGCCAAATGGTGTCATTATCCATGGCTGGATCCCATACACCTGATCAGCTGAAAGAGAAAATGATTGGGATCATGTTGATGTAGCTTGCCCCGTTAATATCACCTTGCATAGGCAGTAGTTGTCTTGTGTTGTCTGTGACTCTTTTGTGTTATTGTGTTGCTTCATAGGCTTCTAGGATGTACCATCTGCATTGTGTTGTTTCCTTGGCTGAACGAGTGTTTGGCTGCTGACCGGTTGTCAGCAGTATGTTTTGGGATTTGCAGTACAGTGTGCACTCCCTAGCATTGTGACTTGTGATACAGGTGTCCCTCTGTCTTCACTGGGGGGTGAGATGATAGTTCCATACACAGATTCATTTTGACAGTGTTGTTAACACATTCACATCTATGTACCCTGGATATCCCATACCTTTAGACTTATGCAATGGATTAATATAAACATAATTGAGATGCTTACATTTTGCAAGGTGACAATTAGGAAAACCACTCCAAACGTTGTGATCATTGACGTCTTAACATTAGTCTGTACACTAATTTCAGATGTGTGACAGGTTCAATGCTGACCTATGAAACATGGCTAACGAAGTCACGACCTCAGTGTGTTCCTGTCGACATGTTGCTGTTGTGGTGTATGTGTTGTGTGTCCTAGAGGGTTGCTGTGCAGTGTGTATATAAGTAGGTTTCTGTACTTACCAACAACTAGTCCATTGACATATCGTCCATCCTGGAAGTGTTGATTGATGGTAGAGTGACGGAAGATGAATGAGTCATGGACACTCCCAGGATATTTTGCCACGATGTTGGTAATCAATCCTTGGTGATCAACAATGGCCTGCACATTGATGGAATGTGTGTGCTTCCTGTTGCGGTAGAGGTGTTCAGTTGCAGCAGGTGGCACAAGGCGTACATGTGTGCAGTCGATTGCACCAAGGACGTGTGGGAAGCCACTAATGAGGTAAAACCCCTTTTTTGTTTCCTGCTGCTTCTGCAGTGTGTTAGGGAAACAGATGTGGCGGGTGTGAGTCCAATGATGGCATCCAGTACTTTGGGCAAAAAGGCAGAAAAATATGGCTGTGATATTCTGGCAACCAGGGCACCAGTTGTTTGAAAAGAGCCACTTGCCAGCATGTGAAGTACAGCTAGCAGCTTGGTTTCTGTTGGGATGGTGCAGGGTGTCAGCAAGGTGGGTGCCAACTGTGGCTCAATGTTTCGCAGCAGCTGCTGAATGGTCTGCCAGTTCAACCTGTACCTCTGGATATTGACATCTTCCCTGAGGCCATAAAGGGTTGTTCTGGTGCGGAATATCCTCTCCTGCCTTCTGCGCTGCCTTTGGAGTCCCTGCTGGTGTTGTGGTAGCTACTGTGGTTGTTGCTGGGCTCTGCGTCTGCGTGCACGCTGGATGAGAAGCACTTCCATGTCTCCCTTTTGCTTTTCTGCTGCTCTGCTGTTGCTTCTGTGTGTTCTGATTAAATACAGGTGTGTTTGCCCCATTTTAATACCTGCCCTGACCCAGGCGTTAATTTTTTATGCAAATCGGGCTGTGCGTCATTTTCCGGCTCCGCCTCCCGGCCGTGCACCATTTTTGCCCGAAAGCATAAATACGACGAATGGCCGTTTAAGTCATTTTTTGGGACCGGAACGCCTACCTTGCATATGATTAACGCAAGGTGGGTTGCCGTATCCAAAATATTATGCACACGGCGGGATTTTGACATCTGCGGGCTCAGGTGTCAAAATGTAAATATGGTGCAAGGTTTGCGTTGAATGTGCGTCAAAAATTTTTACGCACATTCGGCGCAGACAGAGTATAAATATGCCCCTAAAAGTGCTTGTGGCTCACTGTGAACTGCAAGTAACATCTGTGGGCAGGCAGAGCAGGAATAAGGAAATAAGGGTCCTGCAAGTCCAACGCTACCATCCAGTTTCCTGGGTCTAGAGAGGATAGAACCTGAGCCAGAGTGATCATCTTGAACTTCTCCTTTTTGAGAAAAAGATTGAAGGATCGAAAGTCTAGAGTAGGACAGAGGCCCCTGTCCTTTTTGGGTACCAGAAAGTAGTTGGAATATCAACCATGACCTACTTCTGGCACAGGAACCCTCTCTACAGCTCTGTTGCACAAGAGAGCAGTAGCTTCCTTGCGGAGAAGGGACACGTGATCCTCCGACATCTAATCGTAGGATGGTGGCATGGATGGAGGGGGTAGTCTCGAAGGGAAGGGAGTAGCCCCTTTGGGACTATCTGCAAAACCCACCTGTCGGACATGATGGATTGTCAGCAGAGTGGCTGATGCTGCCTCCCACTGCCCCTATGTGGAGGAGAGTCTGACTATGAAGGCTCAGAGGCTGCTGTGGGAGGTAGGGGTAGATGGGGGGGAGGGGGCTGGACTGGACTGGCCAGATCCCTACCTCTCTGATCCACAAGGTTGGTGGATCCCACGCCCTCTGCCACACAGAGGCTGGGCAGCATGCGCAGCACAGTGGCTGGCCGGGAAAAGATGCAGTGGGAGGCCCCTTCCTTAGCCATGAAAAGGGCAGAAGGCAGACTGAAGGGGACGAGGACCTGCCACGATGCTCAAGGACCTGGCGGTAGCTCAAGAATTCCTGAAATGCTGAGTCTGCCTTGTCTCTGAAGAGGCAGGTGCCTTCAAAGGGCATGTCAATCAAAGCACCTTGGACATCCCCTGAAAAGCCAGATGTCCTCAGCCAGGCATGTGGCACCTCGAGACCACTTGACGAAACTGCTCTGCCTAGTGAGTCAGTGTTGTCTAGTCCCCAACGGAAAGTGAACTTTGCTGCATATCTCCTATCAGCAGCAGTCTGGGCCTCTTCCGGGACCTGTGGCAATACTTGCAAAACTATATCCCACAGTGTGTGGGAATAATGGCTCAAAAGTCATGCAGTGTTCATGGACCCCAGTGCTTGGTTGGTGGGGAAAAAAAATCTTTTTCCCAAATGTATCCAGCTTTTTGGATTTCCTATCTGGGGTTGCAGATGGTGATGCACCCTGGGAAGTGAAGGCTTAGATAACCAAACTCTCAGGGGTTGGGTGTTGCATCAGAAAACTTGGCCTCCCCCTGGAGCGGGGTGATGGTGGCAGGTAATTGGCCTGTTCCCAGGAACTCCTGTGCTGGGATTGGACAAGGTACCCAGTAGGCCATCCATTAGGGTCTCATTAAACGGGAGCATAGGTTCTGAGAAGGAAGCTCGAGGTTGAAGCACCTCTGTCAGGAGGTTAGGTCTGATGGTAAGCAAAGGCGACTCAAGGTCCAGGACCTCAGTTGCTCTTCTCACCACCATAGAATAGGAAGCTCCATCCTCCGTAGCCATGGTAGGGGGGAGAAAGCGTGCCAATACTGGGGAAGTATCCAGTCCACTGGCTTCACCGAAGCCTGTATGCCAGTCAGTAGGTTCCTGGAGCTGGTATTCTAAAGGGTCCATTCTTCACTATAACCTAGCCCATAAGAAAGGGGCTCAGGATCTGACATAGGAGGCAATGTTCCTGCTTACGTGGAAGTCTGTTGTATGATGCCCATCCGGCTCAACGTCTGAGTCAGGATAAGAATGGGGATGGTGCCGTGTAGGTGGTGTCAAAACTAGCGTCGGGGAAGGTCAGAATGGTACAACTGATGTTGGTCTGGATCCATTGGTACCCCTCAGCACCGAAGCCCTTGGTGGGGAACCCAAAGGGGGGCCCCTTCTGACTGCAGGGCTCGAAGGCGCTCCAGCAGTGTCTGACTGGTCAAAAATGAGGTGCATGGCCTCATAAACTCTTTAAATTGGTCAGGGTCACTCCAGCTTCCAGAAACTCTGGGAGGTGCGGAGTCAGCCTAGGCACAGGCTCTGCAGAACAAGTTCTAAAACGTCAACACTTCCTCACTAATCAGTCGATGGACAAGGAGAAGTCAAAGAACGCTTCAACTTCTTAGATTTCTTCTTGTGCCCTGACTTACCTAATCTCTCTGAGGATTTGGAGTGGGGCGAGGACAATGGAGACTCCACGACCAATCCCGGGACCTTTCGCTCAAATGAGATATCGACTTCTGCAAAGTTAAGCATTTGGTTGCCATCAGCTTCATGGGCCACTCCCTGAAAGCCTTCAGATGCATGGCCCACACTCTGAGTACAACTTTGGTTGTGGTTGCGCTCCAGGCACCAAAGACACAAGAAGTGCGGATCCGTCCTGGACATCGCCTGATGACCGGAACCACAGAGCTTGAACCTGTTTTTTTTTGATGCACCAAGAATACAAAACTCAAAATAATATTTGACAAAAAGTAAAAAAAACACCTTTAAAAATGTCTATGGAGTAGCTCTCTTGGGACCAGCGCAAACTGTTGTGGAAAGAAAAGAACTGATTTGAGAGCACAAGGGTGCGTCTATATAGGAACCACAATGGCATATTCTGCGCAGCCCAGAATGGACACAGAATGGATCAACAACACTTAACGGCACGCAGGGGAGCTGCTCACAAAAATTCTTCAGATGCAGTCTGGCACCTGGGGGAAATTCAAATGTATGACTCTGCAACTTAAAGTCTTTATCAGATAGTTATATTGGCTGTGGGGGTGGTATTGTGAAAGTGCTTCTAATAATTACAGTAGTGGGAATGCTACCATCGAGTTTGGTATCAGACATCTGCTATTCAGCAACAAGATGCTCAAAGCAGTGAGCATGTGCTTTACAGATACACACAATATGTTTTAATGGTGGTGATGGAAAAAGTGTTGGCACTTTTCTACATCAAAAAAGGCAATAGATGGATTGAGGCTAAGTGTGAGTCTTTAAAGACAAGAGCCCTAATAGTCATATAAACCTAGACAAATTACTTGGGGAAACTCCACACAGGACAAGGTTCAACTTACAACCAGTAATGTTTCTTTAAAGTTAAGAATCAAATACAGGAGGCAGTGGTTAGTCAATCAAATTGAAATCCTCAAAAATCCAAATAACTGTAAATTGGCACTGGAAACTGTGCCCTAAGATGGTCGATAGCCAGAACTGATTTAAAAAAGAATAAGAATTAATGAGCATTTGTCATAAGGACTTCTCAGCAAGAGAGAAGGAATATAGGGGGTCATTCTGACCTCGGCGGTAAAATGCGCTTACCGCCAGTCAGAAGACCGCCATAACACCGCCGCGGCCGCGGGAAACCGCCACGGTCATTCTAACCCGCAACAGGCAAACCGCCAAAAACCCAACATCCACAAAAGTCCGCCACACCAACGGCCAGCGAAAAACTGGCGATGACCAAACCTCCACCGTCACGCCAACAGAAATACGCCCATTCCATTCCGACCCACGAATCCACGCGGCGGTCTTTCAACCGCGGTATTCCATTGGCGGTACACACCGCCGCGGTCAAAATACACACACAGCTCCAAAACTGCCACATTGGTCATTTTGAAACACACACACCTGATACACATACAAACACCACTCCCACACACCCAACACAATATAAAACACACACCCACATCACCCACAAACCCCTACGACCACCATTTATTGACTAAGGCCAGAGAGAGACACCACCAACTAGTACAGAGCATTCACAGGCACATTACACCATCATTCACACAACATCCACGCACAAAACACCACACACCACCACACTCACCACACTCATCACCACAAACACCACCCCACACCTCATCCACACCACCCCATGGCACCCCAAAGACACCCCAGGTTTTCAGACTCTGAACTCAGGGTCATGGTCTAGGAAATAGTTCAGGTAGAGCCCCAGCTCTTCGGGGCACAGGTGCAGCACACCACCATTGCCAGGAAGATGGAGCTATGGCAAAGAATAGTGGACAGGGTCAACGCTGTGGGTCAGCATCCACGAAATCGGGACGACATCAGGAAGCGGTGGAACGACCTACGGGGGAAGGTGCATTCCATGGTATCCAGACACAACATCGCGGTGCAGAAGACTGGCGGCGGACCCCCACCTCAACCCCCAGAATTTACAACATGGGAGGAACAGGTCTTGGCGATCCTGCATCCTGAGGGCCTCGCTGGAGTAGGCGGAGGAATGGACTCTGGTAAGTCTAATCTCAACTACTTCATCCCCCCCCACCCACCGGCATGCCAAATCATACCCCCACCCTCCCTCCCCACCCCCACCCCCACCCCCATCACACATCCTCCTTGCTAATGTCTCACCATCACAACCCACCCATCCCAACACCAAGCCCTGCATGCGACTACAAACCATGGACACCCATCACCTAAGCATGCCCACTTCACATACCCATCCCCCTCCAAACCACCGTCACAACAGCCCCCACAAGGGAATGCCAGCACTGGGGTACACGGGCACCCACCCATTGCACGCTATGGCACACACAAAAGCAATAACCATACTCATATACCCCTGCAGGACCCGAACGCCACGACACCGCCCAGGAGGGTCCAGAAATGTCCATTCCACCCCCAGAAGAGGCCCACAGTGATGACAGCAGCTCTGTCTCCCTGGACCCAGATGACCAGCCCGGCCCATCGGGGACCTCGGGACAGTCGGTTCTCCTCACACAGCCACAGGCCACAGCAGACCTACCCCCCTCTGGGAACACCAGCACAGCACCCACCCAGCGGGCCCATGCCTCTGTCTCCAGGACACGTCAAGCAGCGGTGTGTCCACCACTACAGGACACCCAGGTTAACCCATCACCCCAACAACAGGGACCTGGGGGCAGTGGTAGTGGGCACACGGTCCAGGGGACAGAGGCCCAGGGAAACAGGGGAACTGGGAGGGCTGCTGTGCGACAGGGGATGGACAGGCCCAGGGAACCCACTCTCCACGAGGCCCTCTCCTCCATCATGGGAGCATACCACCGCTCCCAGGAGACGATGGCGACGGTCCTGGCCAGGTTCCAGGAGATCCAGGTACTGCAGGAGCAACAGTTTATGGGGTTCAGGGAAGAACTCAGAAATATCAGTTCCGCAATGGGCACCATCGTTGTGGCTCTCAATCAGATTGTCAGCACATTGCGGGACCATGTGGCACCACAAAGGGCCCCCGTCACTAGCATGGACCAAGAACAGGCTACCACCTCCGCCGGCGCTAGTGGACAGGAGGCCCCGACACAAGAACAACAGGCCACCAGAACCCCACCCCCTGCAGAAGGAGAACCACCCCGCAAGCGGGGCCTGAGATCTAGGAAGAAGACCGAGTAGGATGCCAAGACCCCCGCCAGGAAAGGATACCCCCTGATTGTCATCCCACTGTCCCACATTGTTACCCTGTCCAACCTTATACTGCCCCTGCTCCACCTTCCACAGGCATATGGACAATGCACCTGTGAGACTGAAAATCTGGACTCTGCCATGGACATTCCTCCACCATCACCCATCACCGAATTGCAACCATTTCCCAAAATTTAACACTTTAATAAACACACTTATTGCACAAAAATAATCTGGAGTCTGCCTGTATTTTTGAACAAATGTATTACACAGAACCGTGCCTAAATGTGCAGTTACATTGTGATGACAACATACCACTGTCACACAGCTGTAGTCCATGGGGAAACAAAGCAGAGGTCACGGAGTGGGGCCCACATCTCTGAAATTGGAAGGGAAAGTCACAACTCAGTCAACATACACTGGGGGGAAACTCAGACAGAAGAGAGGCAGGAGACTTTAAGTAAAAGTAAAATGCCGGTGTTGATTCTTACCTGTATGTTATTGAAAATACTGCTGTATTACTGTGTCCCTGTTGTCTGTGTTGTCCTCTTCGTCTTCCTCCTCTTCACTCTCTGCAGGCTCCACAGCTGCCACAACACCACCATCTGGACCATCCTCCTGCAGGAAAGGCACCTGGCGTCGCAAAGCCAGGTTGTGAAGCATACAGCAGGCCACGATGATATGGCACACCTTCTTTGGTGAGTACATTAGGGATCCACCTGTCATATGGAGGCACCTGAACCTGGCCTTCAGGAGGCCGAAGGTCCTTTCTATCACTCTCCTAGTTCTCCCATGGGCCTCATTGTACAGTTCCTCTGCCCTTGTCCTGGGATTCCTCACTGGGGTCAGTAGCCAGGACAGGTTGGGGTAACCAGAGTCACCAATTAGCCACACACGGTGTCTCTGAAGTAGTTCCATCACGTAAGGGATGCTGCTATTTCGCATGATGTACGCGTCATGCACTGACCCAGGGAACTTGGCATTTACATGGGAGATGTACTGGTCAGCCAAACAGACCACCTGGACATTCATGGAATGATAACTTTTTCTGTTCCTGTACACCTGTTCACTCGTGCTGGGGGGGACCAAAGCAACATGTGTCCCATCAATTGCACCAATGATGATGGGAATATGTCCAAGCGCATAGAAATCACCCTTCACTGTAGCCAAATCGCCCACCTCAGGGAAAACAATGTAGCTCCACATGTATTTCAGCAGGGCAGACAACACTCTGGACAACACCTTGGAAAACATAGGCTGAGACATCCCTGATGAAATGGCCACTGTTGTTTGAAATGACCCACTTGCCAAAAAATGGAGTACTGACAGCACCTGCACTAGAGGGGGGATCCCTGTGGGTTGGCGGATGGGTGACATCAGGTCTGGCTCCAGCTGGGCACACAGTTCCTGTATAGTGGCTCTGTCAAGCCTGTATGTCAGTATGACATGTCTTTCTTCCATTGTCGACAGGTCCACCAGCGGTCTGTACACGGGAAGATTCCCCCATCTCCTCGCAAGTCCCAGCGGACGGTGCCTAGGAAGGACAACATGGAGCAGAGTCAATCAGCCCACAGGTACGTAACCACAGCTTGCACAGTACACGATTCTCAATGCATTGAATGGCTTGTATGAGTGTTGCTGCAAGGCCTAGGTATGTGTGACGCAGTAGAAATTAAGATATGGGGGCCCTTGAAATGGCGGCTGCCTGACCTGTGAAGTGCGACAGTGGGATGTGAGGTCAATGCGCTGGCGTGGCACACCGTGGCGGTAGGCGGTCGAAGACCGCAGCGCAAAGCCGCATTGGTTAACATTGAACCCTATGGGTTTCAGGAGCCAATGAGGATGTGCGCCGGCGGTCGCGGTACACACCGCTGCGGTACGCACCGCCGCGGGCGTGACCGCCATTTTCTATCTGCTTAATCACTTGATACCTGATCATCCACAGGAGAGGACCTATACTGCAAGTGCTGCTGTGACCTCGGTCTGGAAGAGACAATGGCTGCTGCGACTGGGGAAAGGGCCCCTGCCTTCACTTCTGAACAATCGGAGAAACTCGTGGATGGGGTCCTCCCCCAGTATGCGCTACTCTACGGTCCTCCAGACCAGCAGGTAAGTACACTGGGACCATGCTTTGTGGCCAATGCCTGGGTTGAGTGGGGTGAATGAAAGATGGTGGGGAGGGGAGCGAATGAGGCATGCATCAAACGAAAGATGAGAGCATGTGCCACATGGCAAGGGTGGGGATGGTGGGCCACTCACATCGAGCATGCAGAAGGTGATGTTTTTTTTTCTCCCCCTGCACATGTCACATAGGTCAGCGCCCATCAGAAAGTCGACATTTGGCGTGCCATCGCCAAGGACGTCCGGACCCTGGGGGTCCACAACAGACGGGGCACCCACTGCCGGAAGAGGTGGGAGGACATCCGCCGTGGGAGCAGGAAGACCGCGGAGGCTCTGCTGGGGATGGCCTCCCAATGTAGGAGGGGTGCCAGTCGTACTTTGACCCCCCTGATGTCCCGGATCCTGGCGGTGGCCTACCCCGATTTGGATGGGCGCGTGAGGACATCACAGCAGACACAAGGGGGTGTGTGCAAGCACATTCAGCTGATTTTGCGCACATTGGAGGTGTCTGGGTGGGGGAGGAGGGCTGTGGGTATCCCTAGGCCAGGGCGTTTTCTGTAGGCTAGGCCCCTACGTTAGGCATGGCCCTGTACCCCCGCCCCCCACCTCTGTAGGTTGCCTAGTACAGCTAATCATGGCCCTGTGTCACCTATGTGTGGAGTTGTTGTCCATAGGCTTGTAGGCCATGTCCCACGGATTGAGTAGTGTACCCCAAGTGCGCTGCGTAGTGCAGGGGGCTTCTGTGTCTGTCCTCTCCGCCAACGGTGTCGCCAATGCATGCACTCAACATGTCTTTGTTTCTCCACCCCCCCCCCCTTTTTTGTGGTCTTCCTGTTCATGTGTGCATGAGCATCATCAGGCGGAGGAGAAGTGGCATCGGAGCACGAGGGAGCTGCATCTCACATGGCCATGGAGGGCCATGCAACTGACTCTGATTTCACCAGTGAGACGGAGGGCGAGGGGAGCTCCACAGCGGGGACACGTGGTGACACCAGCGACACAGACACGTCCTCAGAAGGGAGCTCCCTTGTGGTGGCGGCAACATCCGTGCCCACCGCAACAACAGGTACAGCCGCCACCCAGCGCGCCAGCTCCGCCCTCCCAGCAGCCCCTCAGCCTTCGCCCCGTGCCCGCTCACCCAGGAAGGTGGGCATCTCCTTCGCCCCAGGCACCTCAGGCCCTGCCCCAGTTACCCCTGCTGCCCTCAGTGAGGAGGTCATTGACCTCCTGAGGACCATTATTGTTGGGCATTCTACCCTTTTGAATGCCATCCAGGGTATAGAAAGGGAGGTGCACCGGAGTAATGCATACCTGGAGGGCATTCATTTGGGTCAGGCTGCCCATCAGCGATCGTTCAACGCTCTGGCCTCAGCACTGACGGCAGCCATTGTCCCTGTCTCCTGTCTCCCTCCTCCAGCTTCCTCAACCCAGTCCCACTCCCCTGTACCTCTGCCTATCCCAGACACACCATCAGACCAGCCTGCACACACCTCAACACCCAAGGGAAGCTCATCCAGACATAAGCACCACACATCACACAAGCAACATCCACATGCAGACATGCCAACAGCCACTGCCTCCTCTGTGTCCCCCTCCTCCTCGTCTCCCTCCTCCCTCTCTGTGACGTCTCCACTCACACTTGCATGCACAACATCTTCAGCCACTACGTCCATCACCAGCACACCCACCAGAACACTCCGCACACGTGCAGTCACCACCCCCACTACCATTTACACGTCCCCTGTGTCCTCTCTCAGTGTGTCTGTCACCCCCTCTTCCAAACCACACAAACGCAGGCAGCCACCCACCCAACAGCCATCCACCTCACAACAGCCTCCAGCACAAGCACCTGCACCCAAAGACACCAGACTTCACTCTCCTACAACCACATTGTAGTATATATGCATGTTTTACTTTTGTTATTTGTTATTTACATTGTTATGTTTTGATACACTGTGTTTATTTTTGTTAATATGGAGTTTGTTTGTCGCGTGGCAATTGGAATCCTCTAGGGTTCTAGAGCCCGAGGAATGCCGAGCTCGGCATTGGCACTTTGGTCTACGTCCTGCGTGTGTGTGCCTCTGCCTGCCGTGGACCCGTAATAAATATACGCATATCTTTCCTGCTTCTTGTATTCAAATTATTTTAAGAAGATACCAGCGAAGCTATACCACACACATCCTCTTCCTCCACTCCCATACCCACTACAACTACCCGTCCCTGTCTTACTAAATTGCTTTTCCTTTCCAACCTTGACCTCTTTCCATCAACTGACCCACCCCTCCATCTCATAAGGCTCCAATCAGCACCTCAGCCATCACAAAACCTGGACCTACAAAGACAATAGTCCAGAGGATTTTGGAGTCCACCACCTTCAAGCCCAGCTACTTCGGCTAGGAGTAAAGAGACGGCCAGCCCACCCCCTGCAAAAAAAGACAAGAAAGCCAGTGCCCGGCGCGAGAGGCCAAAGACAGCAGGCTCAAAAAGCACTACCCTGGCACCGTCAGGGAGTGGGGTGCCACCTGGCACACCGGCAAAGGGAGGAAAGGGCCACAGACGAGCAGGGAAGGGTGGCAAGGGCAGCACGCCCGACAAGTCCGTCAGCAGGCGAGCTGCCCAGGAGGGCCCCGCCAGCCCCAGCCCAGCTGCCCAGGAGGGCCCCGCCAGCCCCAGCCCAGCTGCCCAGGAGGGCCCCGCCAGCCCCAGCCCAGCTGCCCAGGAGGGCCCCGCAAGCCACAGCCCAGCTGCCCAGGAGGGCCCCGCCAGCCACAGCCCAGCTGCCCAGGAGGGCCCCGCCAGCCACAGCCCAGCTGCCCAGGAGGGCCCCGCCAGCCACAGCCCAGCTGGGCAATGAAGGAGCGCCAGCCACAGCCCAGCTGGCCAATGAAGGATCGCCAGCCACAGCCCAGCTGGCCAATGAAGGATCGCCAACTCAAGCAACGCTGAACATGGCAAGGTCTGCCAAGGCAAGCACCGCTGAACAGGGCACCGCCATCTCAAGAACCGCTGAACAGGGCACCGCCATCTCAAGAACCGCTGAACAGGGCACCGCCATCTCAAGAACCGCTGAACAGGGCCCTTCAAGTCAAGAACCGCTGAACAGGGCCCTTCAAGTCAAGAACCGCTGAACAGGGCACCGCCATCTCAAGCACCGCTGAACAGGGCCCTTCAAGTCAAGAACCGCTGAACAGGGCCCTTCAAGTCAAGAACCGCTGAACAGGGCACCACCATCTCAAGAACCGCTGAACAGGGCCCTTCAAGTCAAGAACCGCTGAACAGGGCACCGCCATCTCAAGCACCGCTGAACAGGGCCCTTCAAGTCAAGAACCGCTGAACAGGGCCCTTCAAGTCAAGAACCGCTGAACAGGGCCCTTCAAGTCAAGAACCGCTGAACAGGGCACCGCCATCTCAAGCACCGCTGAACAGGGCCCTTCAAGTCAAGAACCGCTGAACAGGGCACCGCCATCTCAAGAACCGCTGAACAGGGCCCCGCCATCTCAAGAACCGCTGAACAGGGCCCTTCAAGTCAAGAACCGCTAAACAGGGCCCTTCAACTCAAGCACTGCTCCGCTGGGCACCGCCGTCTCTGCACCGCTCCGCTGGGCCCTTCATCTCAAGCACAGCTCCGCTGGGCCCTTCATCTCAAGCACGGCTCCGCTGGGCCCTTCATCTCAAGCACGGCTCCGCTGGGCCCTTCATCTCAAGCACCGCTCAGCTGGGCCCTTCATTTCAAGCACCGCTCCGCTGGGCCCTTCAACTCAAGCACTGCTCCGCTGGGCACCGCCGTCTCAAGCACCGCTGGCCCATTGGCAGAAGGGGCAGGCCCGCATCTGTGTCGGGCAGGGCTGCACGAAGCACTCTGTGCACCATGCCTCCTCCAGAACCAGTGGAGTCTGTAATCCACTTGTGAGACTGTGGCTTTGCACACCCCCGGATGGCACAGTGGGCAAACCACCCACTGTAGAGACTTGTGAGACTGTGGCTTTGCACTCCCCAGGATTGAACAGTGGCCAGGGAGGCCCCTCGTGGATCTGGCGTCGTGGACTCATCTGGCTGAGGTGCCCCCCCTTCCCTTCCCCCTGAGGTGCCTGTAGTTTTGCTATCTGATGCCCCTGCAGTGTTCTCTCCATTGGAGCCGGGTATCCTGTGTGGGCTTTGCCCATGTGTTTAGGCCCATTGGCCCACGAACAATGGCTGATACCCAATTTGGACTGGACAGTTTACATATGTATATATAGTTATAAATGTTTGATATATTTTTTTACTTAGCCGTACAATATACTTCATATTTCATGATCATTTTTTTTTGTCTTTGCATTCTTCCGGGGGGTTTGGGGGTGTCACTCTGAGTTGTTGCTCTGCATTGATGTGTATGTAGTTGTGGGTGAGGGTGAGGGTGGGTGTGTTGCGTATGTGTGTCCCCGTAATTTTTTGCCTCCCCCCTCCCCTGTGTCGTAGGTGCAGTACTCACCGTTGTCTTCTGCGCCGGCGTTCGTGCTCCTGGTAGAGGAGCAGGAAGACAATAGCTGGTAGGATGTGTAGTTCGGGTTCCATGCTGTCCAGATTCCTCGTGGAGTGTGTAGAGGTGAGCGTTTTCCGTTCGTAATGTCTGTTTCCGCCGTGTTTTTATCGGCGGGGCTACCGCCCTTGAAAAGGTGGCGGATTGGTGGGTTGTGATAGGGTGGGCGGTACATTGTCTCCCGCCTGTCTGTTGGCGGTGACCTCCGCGCTGTTTGTTTGTCCTGCCGTGGCGGTCTCTGTTGGCGGTTTCCGCCAGGGTCAAAATTCCATTTTTTTTACCGCCTGCCTGTTGGCGGGTTGGCCGCCGCTTTAACACCGACCGCCAGGGTTGGAATGACCCCCATAGTAAATATTCTACATTCTGATCAATGATGTGAAGTCTACTTCTGAAGAGCAAGGGGAAAATCTCAAGCTCATCCTTTAAAAGGAGAGTTTTTAACCATTTGTGGACAGAAAACCTGTACAGACACTATGGCTCGACATTGAAGTTACATATTACTACCCAACAGCAACACAGAAACCGCTTGACAATATGACTTTTAATGTAAATCTGTTGAATTATCCTGTATTATGCTCTTCAACAGAAGCGAAGGATCATTTGAAAATTTAAACAGCACTTTTTGTTTGAATACAGTTGTACATCCTTTCCCTCCAGGAACATCTTAAATAGAAAATAATACATTTTACAATTTTACAGTGCAAGAGTGAGCATAGAACTAACAGACTTTCCTAAATGTAATGAAAGATTGAAGGCCACGATTGAAGTGCCTTAGTGCACAGGCAGGGAAAGAGAAAACACAATTACGTGCTTTGCTTCTCAGACTCATTATAAATTTGGAGTTTGAAAACCCAGTTAGCCCTAGTTCAGTCAGCTCAGCACTTTGATATCAAACATAATTTTAAAACATCACACACACTCATTCTTTCTCAAACGCACGCACACACATCCATTAACAACACTCATAACATTCAAACATGCACACACGCACCAAACATTCATTTTAAAAGTTCACACACACTCATTCTTTCACACACACGCACATTCATTAACAACTCATAACATTCAAACATGCATACACGCACCAAACATTAATTGTAAAAGATCACACACACTCATTCTTTCACACACACGCACATCCATTAACAACACTCATAACATTCAAACATGTACGCATGCACCAAACATTCATTTTAAAACATCACACACACACACACACTTACCTTCAGCCTCGAGGTCCCAGGAGGGTTGGGACTGCTGCCTTCCCTCATTGGCTGACCTTATGTCAGCCAATGAGGGAAGGCAGCAGTCCCAGCCTCGTCACATAGTGGGATGGGGTCAGTGAGAGTGCTGACCCCACCCCACTCTGTGACGAAGTGTCACTGACACTCGCCCTGCGCGCTTCAGGGCTTAAACCTGAAGCGCCCAGGTCAAAATCAATGGGTGATGCTTTCCTCGTCACCCAGGGGAGGGCCTCGAGGCACCTTTGCTGAGCTGAGGAGCTCACGCCCATAGGAGCTGTGACCTCCTCAGACCAGCAAAGTTCAACTCAGGCAGCCAGGAGTCTGCGCAAATCGAGCATGTCTCACTCATGGTTGTCTGAGCTGAAAATGAAGAGTGTCTGTCAGGCTGACCTTTGGTCAGCCTGACAGACACTCTTCATGAGTGTCAAAAGGTGGGAGGGCATGGCCCCCCAGCCCGAAAGGACGGGCCACGCTTGCTATCGACTGCACAGTCGATGGAACTGTCTCAGACCGAAAAACTGATGACGAAAACCTTGTCTACGAAATCATTGCATATATCAACAACAGTTGCGGTGGTGACAATATCATAATCGACGGCAGATATAACAACAGTGGTCAGTTCACCATCAATGGCCCTCTTTTCGATGATTACTTCAGCAACCATCACACCACCGATCAAGAAACTGACGACTGCACCGTGGATGAAAGGAAAACGTTGTTCCAAAACCTTTAATGCCAGAGCCTATATCACCTAGTAAGATGTCACCTCTTCCACCAAGCACTTAACTGAGTGGAGAAAACCCAGTGGTTTCGGCCCAGTTTAAAGGTCAACGAAGACCTTCATGTTAAATTCCAGTAGTAGGATGAATATATGAAGGGTGAATATTTTTCTACGCAATTTGACAATTAAGAAGCATGCAAGGTCAGGCCCAATCAGTACCTTGAAGGTTATGATCCATATGAACAGAAAGTTCAGTACAACAAGGACATGATCCATGTTGCACGGGTTTTGGTTAAATACCTATGGCGTCTTTATGGCCAAGTGACAATACAGCAAGTAATCTTGCTGCGCTGCATCACAGGGAAAGGGCAGGAATGTGCCATATTTATCCCAATATGGCACATTCCAACCTTTCCCCAGCACTGGGGCACAATGGGCTGCCTAGCGCCAACACTGGCCTCTTGCACCATGGTGCAAGGGTGCCTCAGTTGCAGGTAGGATTGTTTTTTGTGGCGGAAGAGGCACCTTCCTGCACAAAAACAGTCCCTGAGGCTTTTTTTCCTCTTTTTATGTGTGCTGCACCTGTGCTCCTCACCTGTGGAGGCATAGGTTTTTGGCGCACTCCCAGGTTCACTACTTCTGGAAAATCTGGGAATTAATCCAGAATCCATGGATGTTGTCTGGGAAGACCCACCCAACACCCATGGAAATGCCTCACTGGTGCAGAGTAATGCAATGCAGTGATTTGGGCTGTGTTGCATTACTCAAGATTTAGGAAGCAACTCGGGCCACACAAGGTGGTCTTGCCCAGCTTCATAAATCTCAAAATTTTCAATTGCATCATTCTTGCACCACGTTGCATGGTGCAAGAGCAATGCAAAGGGGCTTGTAAATATGCTCCTAAAGGTTTATGTTGACAGATTACTTCAAAAGAGTTTCAGCGCTTTCAAAACCAGCATCGCCAAAACAACTTTGCATTTATCTACAATACCTGCTTGCTCGACCTAAAACTCCTTGCACAGCTCACACTCTTCCATCCTTTATAAGCCCTAAATCACAACTATTGTGAACACCGCAATTAAAACCATTTCACCACCAGTCAGTAAATTTACTTACTCTGGTGATTACAGAGAAGAGTGTGAAGTTCCTGATGACAAGGATGTAGACTTGGAATTTGACAACTACGTGGCCCGTATCTCCCTCGCAGCGGTCCACATCTGGATGACATTAGTGGGTTCCACGTACTCCTGGAAAGGGCTTCAGGCAGTTTGCTTACCTATTCCAGCCAAACAAACTGCTTTCTTTATGACTTCAAGGAACCTTCCTGGAAGTCTGTCAAGTTCCATAATTGATATTATTTTGAGTGAAGGTATCCAAGCCATGAAAAATCATGCTACAGTTTTGGCTGTCATACCTCATCTGAATAAGAAATATAAGGCTCCTCGAGACTTGCTTGCCTGTCTGATAAGACATCCAAGGGTGAAGCAATCATTGTAGCATCACTCAAGGACCTGTCCAAGCATACAGCACTCTACCAGACAGAGAAAGAATGCGTTTGGACATAATAGGCAATAGGGTATCTGCCATAGCAGCAACCACGGTCCTTAGTCATCCCTGGGTGCTATGATAGGCAGATGTGGTCAGACATAAACACTTACGTAGAATGTTTACCTGAAGACAAAAAAAATGGAAGCATTGAAAATTCTTCAAGAGGGAGAGCAAGCATCAATAAAGATGTTAGACTTTGTCTTGAAAATAGCACCATTAGTTTTAAACAACTAGCGGAAGCAACTTTTCTCCAGAGGCAAAGATGGTTAAAATCCACATGCTTCAGACTCTACAGGGAGTGCAGAATTATTAGGCAAGTTGTATTTTTGAGGATTAATTTTATTATTGAACAACAACCATGTTCTCAATGAACCCAAAAAACTCATAAATATCAAAGCTGAATATTTTTGGAAGTAGTTTTTAGTTTGTTTTTAGTTTTAGCTATGTTAGGGGGATATCTGTGTGTGCAGGTGACTATTACTGTGCATAATTATTAGGCAACTTAACAAAAAACAAATATATACCCATTTCAATTATTTATTATTACCAGTGAAACCAATATAACATCTCAACATTCACAAATATAAATTTCTGACATTCAAAAACAAAACAAAAACAAATCAGTGACCAATATAGCCACCTTTCTTTGCAAGGACACTCAAAAGCCTGCCATCCATGGATTCTGTCAGTGTTTTGATCTGTTCACCATCAACATTGCGTGCAGCAGCAACCACAGCCTCCCAGACACTGTTCAGAGAGGTGTACTGTTTTCCCTCCTTGTAAATCTCACATTTGATGATGGACCACAGGTTCTCAATGGGGTTCAGATCAGGTGAACAAGGAGGCCATGTCATTAGATTTCCTTCTTTTATACCCTTTCTTGCCAGCCACGCTGTGGAGTTCTTGGACGCGTGTGATGGAGCATTGTCCTGCATGAAAATCATGTTTTTCTTGAAGGATGCAGACTTCTTCCTGTACCACTGCTTGAAGCAGGTGTCTTCCAGGAACTGGCAGTAGGACTGGGAGTTGAGCTTGACTCCATCCTTAACCCGAAAAGGCCCCACAAGCTCATCTTTGATGATACCAGCCCAAACCAGTACTCCACCTCCATCTTGCTGGCGTCTGAGTCGGACTGGAGCTCTCTGCCCTTTACCAATCCAGCCACGGGCCCATCCATCTGGCCCATCAAGACTCACTCTCATTTCATCAGTCCATAAAACCTTAGAAAAATCAGTCTTGAGATATTTCTTGGCCCAGTCTTGACGTTTCAGCTTGTGTGTCTTGTTCAGTGGTGGTCGTCTTTCAGCCTTTCTTACCTTGGCCATGTCTCTGAGTATTGCACACCTTGTGCTTTTGGGCACTCCAGTGATGTTGCAGCTCTGAAATATGGCCAAACTGGTGGCAAGTGGCATCGTGGCAGCTGCACGCTTGACTTTTCTCAGTTCATGGGCAGTTATTTTGCGCCTTGGTTTTTCCACACGCTTCTTGCGACCCTGTTGACTATTTTGAATGAAACGCTTGATTGTTCGATGATCACGCTTCAGAAGCTTTGCAATTTTAAGAGTGCTGCATCCCTCTGCAAGATATCTCTCTATTTTTGACTTTTCTGAGCCTGTCAAGTCCTTCTTTTGACCCATTTTGCCAAAGGAAAGGAAGTTGCCTAATAATTATGCACACCTGATATAGGGTGTTGATGTCATTAGACCACACCCCTTCTCATTACAGAGATGCACATCACCTAATATGCTTAATTGGTAGTAGGCTTTCGAGCCTATACAGCTTGGAGTAAGACAACATGCATGAAGAGGATGATGTGGTCAAAATACTCATTTGCCTAATAATTCTGCACTCCCTGTAATTCCAAAGTAAAATCTTGGAAATTAAATGCTGCAGCACTTAAGACAGGCCTTTCCGAATAGATGATGAATCCATTTAAACCCATACACTAAGCCAGTGTGAAGTATCTTTCCTGGATACAGGCATTACTATAGGTGCTAACTTTGGCTAGAAGAGTTAGCAAAATACAATCTTTCATCTTCAAACAGACAAATTTAGGGATGATTACATTATTTTACAGACAAATTCCCGAGTCATTCCAAACGTTCTATTGCATTCCATTCAAATGAACCTCTGGTTTTAAAGACATTTTTCCCCCCAGAATCCTAAAGACATCACGGAAAAAACACTACACAATCTTGATGTTAATAAATGCCTTAAGCTCTGATTGGTGGAACTAGCAAAATCAGAAAAACAGATCATCTGCAGCAGCATATGGCACAGCTAATAATTGTTTTGCTTTGTTAAAACTAAGCATAGCACAATGGATTTCCACAACCATAGTATTGTGCCATCTTCCCTTGAATAGAAGAATAATGGCACATTCTTTACACTCTTATATAGCTTTGTTTGCTGGTGTATCTACGCAAGACATCTGTGAAGCAGCAACTTGGAAAATCCGATACACATTTACTCAGCATTATTGTTTGGACTCAACCCTACAGTATGATGCTGCAATGGAACAAACTGTGTATGGCATATTTTAAGCCTCATTTTACTATTTTCTAACCAGTATTCAGAATAACATTTAATGATGAACATATGTATATTGTTTAACTGCTTACTACTCTGATTCAAGCACGTTAATCTACGGAAGATCAAATAATGGAAAAGGAAAAATTTTATTTAACTGTAACAGTAGTGCTCCAATATTAGCATCTTTTTTAGATTGCCATATTACCCACTCTTCTTCCCTTAGAGATTCACCAATTATATCTCCCTTATTACTCTTCATACTTGTGCTGGAAAATCTGAAGTATGGTAGCCTCTGATGGGGAGTGGTTATGAGGGGGCTGCAACCTAATTAGCTGAAGTTTAGTTTTGTTTAATGATGAGAATACAATGATAAGGATGTTTCCTAGCCCATACAGGCAATGTATAACTTTGTAATACTTTCTAGGTATTCTGTAGGACATCCACTTTTACAACTGAAAATGATTCAAGCTTGTGACTATGATTGATGGAAGTACTAGAGAACTAGATTTACAGGTAAGTAACTTTTCTCCAGTCAATGCCTTTTGCTGTAAGCTCCTTCAGGAAAGGACAGTTTCATTTGCATTCTGACCTAAGTATTGCAGATCTGTCTTGCACATTCACAGAGCCCTTATTAGTGTGACCGCTGCACTATCAGGCTCAGTTTGTATTGCATTTTATTTTTAGGAATGTGTCACAAAAGGGAAGTCCCATCTTGCTTTGCGGAAACAAATACACTGTCCAATTTATGCTAAAACAAAACTCTTAAAGAACAGTGAAGAGGAACTTTAGGTTTTAAAAGAAAGAAAAGCTCCACACCACGCTACTGCAATAGTACAAGTCGGAACACCAATAGATGAATAACAGTAGAGACCTCAAATTAGCAATACATTTGGAATGGGAGCTAAATTCTGCTGTGCTGGAAAAAGTACTGTTATTGTTGCCGCAGGTGATTAAAAATGAACTGAGTTAAACGGAGCCAGGTTCATTGTGCCCTGAAATGCTGTCATCGTCACTCTGACAATTGCTGCTAAATAATAAGGAGAATGGACTTACCTCCCTCCTGCTTCCCATCGGTGTTTGATTCCTGCAGCAGCTTTTGATTTCTATAGAGTGCCCCAATCAAAAATTCCAATGTTGATCTGCAGGAGAGGTACTGGATCAGAGAATGTGGGCATCAGTTACCCAAAATGTCAGAGGTAGCCGAAGTGACATCAAACTCTCTATGACCTAAATTAAATCATATGACCTTTGACCCTGAATCATCCCAGGAAGTCATTTCACATGACAGTAATGTGTTGAATGTTCCATGGCTGACCCGTATGTGAGAAATTACCTCTAGTATGTCAGAGTCAGTACGATTCATGATTGCACAACTTCCATATGTCACAGTTCTCCCTATGCCAAGATTTTCCTCAAGTATGTTACCCGCAATTTCACAGGGTTGCTTTGTCTGCCAAAAATGACCTTGAGTATGCCAGTATTTATCAATGGGTACCTATCATGCCAAGAATTACCTCTAGTATGCCAGTATTTTGTCACAGCCACTCGTCAGTCTAAGAATTCCCTCCATTATGCTAATGTCAGTATTTTTCCCATGGGTATCTCTACAAGCCAAAACATACCTTTACAATTCCAGGGCCAACAGCAGACTCATAAACATAATGCCATATTCTGACTAATGCTTTCTCACTCACATGCTCTCATTCACTCTCATTTATTCTTACCCTGACTCATTTTTCCTCTTTCTCACTTGTACTCACTTCCTCATTCTAACTTACTTTCACTTTCTAACACATTGTTTCCCACTCAGATCCATTCTTATCCTCACTTATCCCCCCCTCACTTGCTTACAGTCTTATTCAGTCTCACTCAGTTGCACATATTGAGTTTTTTTTGAAAAATAAGAAAAAAGTGCTCTAGATAAAAGTGTCTTTTTTTCCCACTAAAAACGGCATCCACAAACGGGTTGTTGAACCAAAGTCACCCTCTTCACAGCTTTCAGGAACATGCAGAGCTGAATAAAAAAAAAGTACAAAATTGTACCACAGTTTTAGCATTTTTTTAAGAGGTAGCCTATTTTTCCTATTTTTTTTAGCTCTCATCCTATTTCCAGTGTGTGGGGAAACCAGTGTAAAACCCATGGATCATCCAGACAAGCTATAGATTTCTTAAAAGTAGGCAGACTTCTGGATTCAGTAAGGGGTCATATGTGTAGATCCTTCAAGGTTTTCCCAAGGAAAATAACTGTTGAAAAAAAAAAGAAATATTGAAAATGAGTGGGAAAAAGGGCATTTGTGACAACTATTTTGTCACGATGGCAGATTGACAAAAAGCAATATACCATTACTTCCATTAGACCCATCTGGTTGCAAGGATTTATTGGGTTTGTAGGTTCTCAAACAAACCAAGGTACCCCGAGCAAACGAATGAGCTGCACCGTACAATGTTTTTTCATTGAGTACCAAGTATAGACCAATTCTTATAATATCAAAATAGGCAGAGTGAAAAATAGGTATCAAGGAAACTTATGTATTTCTGAAATAGGCACAAGATATAGAGTTTAGGAGCAATGGATATTTGTGTATCTCTGAATTTGTTAGTATCCATCCTAGCGTATGATTTGGAGGGAATTTTTAAAAATGGCATCTTTCTTAAACGCTTGCTTACATTTGAAGGGCATAAATGCACTGAAATCCAATTGTAATAGCACATGTTCTAGTATTCTATGCCCATACAAGTCTCCTGATAAAAATGGTACCTCACTTGATTGGGTAGGCATAGTACCTACAACAAGAAACAGCCCTGAACACAACATAGACACATCACATTTTTCCACCAAAAACTGACCCTCTTTTTCCAATGTGTGTAGCTCTAGATTTTGGACCCTAGCTCAGCCGGAACCTACGGAAACCTAGCCAACCTGTACATTTTTTAACACTAGACACCTATGGGTATCCAGGGTGGGCTGACTTGCTTGGCACTCACCACGTTTTTTTTTTTACCCAGAATCCCTTGCAAACCCCAAATTTTCACTAAAACACATTTCCTCACATTTCTCTGATGGAAAGTTCTGGAATCTGTAGGGAACCACAAAGCTTCCTTCCACTTGGCATTCCTCCAAGTCTCCCAATAAAAATGGTACCTTACTTATGTGAGTAGTCCTGGTGCCCCTGCCAAGAAATGGCACAAAACACAGCAAGGACACAGCATGTTTTTCAAAAGAAAAGTGACCCTCTTTTTCTGATATGAATACCTCTAGATATTGTACCCTAGCTCAGTCAGCACCTAGGGAAATCTAGCCAATCTGTTCATTTTGAAAAACAGACACCTAGGGAAATCCAGGATGGCATGACTTGCGTGGATCCCATTAGGATTTTTTTTACCCACAATGCCCTGCAAACTTCAAACTTTGCCTGAAATCCTGCATTTTCCTTACAATTCCGTGATGGAAACTTCCGTAATCTGCAGAAATGCACAAAATTCTGTTATATTAAGTAATTTGACCCCTCCCCCAAGGTGGGAAAAGGCCCAGGAGTCTTGATTTGAATATGGGGTGTGGGGGCTTGAGTGGGGCCCCTTTCCCAGAGCCACTCCGGGCCCTGAGAACCCCAGGGCCAAATGCATATTCAAGGGGAGGCATATGCGGCCCCCCTCCCATGCCTCTATTGGGCCCTGGAGACCCCATCTCCTAGGGCTGAACACTAGTTCGAGGGGAGAATGGCATGCAGCCCTCTTCTGAGCCGCTAATGGGCCCCAGGGACCCAACCCCCTTTGACCGATTTTTCATAATCACAGCCCCCCTCACCTTCCTCGAATGAACTCTGGTAAAATTTGGCTTTGGTCCCCGCTTTAGAGAATGGGTCCCCTATTATATCAAGCCCCTATACCTATAGCAGCAGTTAGAGTTAATGGTGCTATGTCTTCTGAGTTCCGTTTTGGGAGGGGCACTAGGCAAGGCTGTCCCCTATCCCCTTTGCTCTTACCATAGAGTCTTTGGCATGTTTGGTCTGAGATCATCCTAAAATATACGGCTTCCAGGTTGGGAGAGGCGATGGAGTGGAAGGAAAATTTCTCTATATGCTGATGATATACTACTGTATGTGATGGAACCATCTGCCTCCCTATCGCAGATCTTTAAGTTATTTGAGGAGTATGGGAGCTACTCTGGTTAACTTAAGTGGGGCATCCATCAATACCCCACAGGGAGAGCTGGCCTTGCCCTCTCTGCCCCATTGCCTTCAGTGTACGCAGGTGGGCTTTAAATGCTTAGGAATATTTATGACACATATAGTGAACCTATGCTATGCCTGCTATCTGGGGAGAGTGGTGAGGGTATGCCGGATTGACATGGATAGATGGAAGTGTCTCCCCCCTTACTTTGGTGGGGCATACAGCCCTGATCAAAATGATCTCCCTCTCGAAATTGCTGTATAGTTTGCAAAACACATATTATCAGGTCGCACCAGAGGTTTCCACCACTAAAGAGAGGGACATGCTTTTCTTCCTGTGGAAGGGGAAACACCCTAGGATTGCTTTAAAAACTTAACAACATAACTAATATAATGGAGGATTGTCTCTCCCAGACCCAGAGGCATATTATTGGGTGGCCTACCTTATTATTATTAATGACTAGGTATTTGCCACCTGCACACCACCCCACGTTTCAACTGGAGAGATCTGGACATTGTGACTACATTACCCCTATGGAAGGAGGGGGAAACGGTTTCTTCTCCTGGCCATGCATGTGGCTCTGATAGTCTGGGGCAGGGTAACAACCCTCCTGGATTGGCACAGCTGACCTACAAGAGGGACTCCCTTGTGGAAGTTAACAATGGACTGAGTTGAAGAAACTGCATGGTTTTGAGACATGGGATTGTATTGGCATTTCTAAAATGGGGGACTTACTGGAAGAGGGTGATCTTATGCCTTTTGACTCTCTTCACCCAGTTTGCCCTAGTGAGACACAACTTTTGCACTATCTGCGATTAAGACACACCTGGAAGTCTCAAGGTCTCCCAGGGGAAGGGGAAGATTCCAGAATATGCCCCGTTGGAGGGACACTTGTTACTGGAAGAAAAAGGGGAGAGGGACCATATCATTGGCATATAAGTCCATAAATAATCACATGCCTGACTCCTTGATTAGACTGTGGGGCATATCGGAGGGCGATTTAGAGGAGTAAGAAGATGTTGATAGATCACGGCCCTGATTTTTCCAATACAAGATCCTGCATAGAGTATATTATCACAGGCAAAGACTACACGCTATGGGAAAAGCACAACACCCATGCTGATTGAGATGCCCCGGGGGGGAGCTGGCTCCTACCTTCATATGATTTGGGGGTGCACGTGGATCCAGAACTACTGGATAGAAATTGTGGATTGGAGCTTAGGGGGTGTTCTGCCCGAAAAAATACAGATGGAGCCCAAATTCATTCTCCTAGGCATCCCTAGTGACATAGACGTGCCCTGTGCTAAGTTACTGTTGGTGGCCTAGGGCTGGTAGGGCCAAAAGGGACATTGCTTGACATTGGGGTGTGCAAGACTGCCCAACGATGGACGAATGGAGTCTGGCATGGACACATTTGTGATGGCTGAGAAGGCTACCTATACTAACAGGGGTTGTCCAGAAAGTTCTGTAAGGTTTGGGGAACCTGGATGCAATTCAATTCTCTGGAAATTTAGATGGGGAGGGCACACAAAATGAGGAAGTACAGTGACAGGAGTGTGGAGGGAGGAAAGTGTGACTTAGATGAGTGGGCTTACAGAAGACAGCAAGCTTCTGCAACTGATTGGGCCCTTCAGTGAGCGTTGTTTGGGTTTGGGGGAGTTTGTTGTATTTCAGTATTGTTTTCTCTATTATGGGCGCTGGATGTATACTGCAGAAATACTGTATGTTGTTTACTTGGTTGCTTGATGTGCTCCTGAAAAACTGAATAAACATACAAAAGCAAAGTCCTGCAGGACCGAACCGGCAAAATGCACATCCCAACGGACCTGATTGTCCAGGCAGTAGTGCTTGGTGAACATGTGCAATGAGGACCACGTTGCTGCCTGATCAAGGTCCAAGACTAGAACTCTGCATGCTAACATAGCGGTTGCAGCTTTTGCCCTGGCAGAATAAGCATGCAAACCCTTAGGGGGTTGCTTTTTGGCCAGTGCATAGCAGATCTTAATGCAGAGCATGATCCAATGGGAGATGATCCATCTTTGCACAGCTTTTCCCTTCTTTTCTCCAACATCGCACAAAGAGTTGGACTTCCACCTAGAACTCTTTTGTGTGGTCAGGGTAGAACGTCAACGCTCTTTTTGGGTCTAGATAGTGAAGTTGCTTCTCTTCATTGGAGGGATGTGGTGGAGCATAAGCAGTAGGTAAGGTGATTGATTGCCTACATGAAACGGGGTGTGACTTTCGGTAGAAATGAGGCTCTAGTACACAGAAGCAGCTAGTCTGGATAAATGCTCAGATATGAAGGCTTTGATGATAAGGCCTAAATCTCATTGGCCCTCTGGGCTGATGGTATTGCCACAAGGAAAGACGTCTTGATAGAAGAAAGCCTGAGGGGACAATTATGGCTGAAAGGGAACATACATAAGGGATTAAGGTCCCACTGAGGCATGATAAAGAATGAAGCTGGAAACATGTTGGAATCCTTTCAAGAATCTGTTGATAACAAGGGATTGGAAGAGGGGTGGCTGATCTGGCAGCCGCAGGAAGACTGCAATGGCAGAAAGATAGCGATTGAGAGTGCCCAGAACAGAGCCCTGCTGGGAGAGTGAAAGAGTAAAGAGTAGAACCTGAGAGATGGGAGCAGAGAAGGGGTCAGTTTGTTTCTCCACAGGACCTGCCACTAACTTGGTCCAAAAACAGACATATACAGTCTTGGTAGAGGGATGCCTGGCTATCAAAATTATTTTGCAAACTTCAGAAGGAAGGTCGAAAGCTGTAAACTGGTGCCGCTTAATCTCCATGCATGAAGGTGGAGTGGTGACAGATGCGGGTGGAGAACCCTTCCCTGCTGCTGAGAGAGAAGAGCCTCCCGAAGGCCAAAGGACTGATGGTCATGTTCAACAGCTTGGGATACCAAACTTTCTGAGCCCAGTCTTGAACCACAAGGATGTCTTGGGCATGGTTGTTCCTGATCTTCTTGAGAACTCTGGGTAAGAGGGGTATGGGCAGAAAATCATACAGAAGGCCTCAGCTCCACTTGAAATGAGAAGCGTCTCCAAGCAAGAGCAGCCTTGGAAACTTTAGTACGCAGAACTGCTCACATTAAGCATGCTCAGCGGTGGCAAACAGATCTAACCAAGGCTCTCCCCACAGCTGAAAGAGAACTTGCCCCACCTCTGTATGGAGATGCCAGTCATGCTCTGCTAGGCATCTTTGGCTGAGTTTGTCTGCTCTGCCATTCAGACAGCCCACTAGGGGTCAGATTTATACTTTTTCACGCAAAACTGCATTAGCGCAGTTTTGTGTGAAAAAGAAAGGCGCGGCTAGCGCCATTACATGACGCCGGTCAGGCGCCATATTTATGGAATGGCGCTAGCCAGCAGTAATGCCCTGTTAACGTCCTTGGAAAGGACGCTAACAGGGTGGAGAAGGCGTAGGGGAAACTGGGGCTTGTGTGCTGAATTATGGTACTACACTGTTTAGAGGAAGAAAAATTGCCCCTAAGCAGTGTAGCGCCATGTTCTGGTGCACAACCCCCATGCACATGGCTCCTGTCTTAGTAAAGACAGGAGCCATGACCACCACCCCAATGGCCTTGCCCAGGGGACAAATGTCCCCTGGGCATGGCCACTGGGGCCAGCGTCATGCAGGGGGTCCCAGGTAGGGGCCCCTGAGAGGGAAAAAATAAAAAATAATACATACTTACCAAGACTTACCTGGGATGTGTCCCCCATCCTGTGGTGTCCCTCTGGTATGGGTGGGGGTGTCCCTGGGGCCAGGGAAGGGCAACTGTGGGCACTTTCCATGGTCTCTGACCATGGAAATATGCCTACAGGTCCCCTTATGCCTGCCCATACCCAGGCGTTAAATAATGGCACTAAGCAAGCTTAGCGCAATTATTTAAGGCCCCCATCTTCCCTGTGCTGGATTTTAGCACGGCGGATAAATATGGCGCAAAGGCCATATCGTCCTTTACTGGACGGAACGCCTACCTTGCATCTCATTGACGCAAGGTAGGTGTTCACGTCCAGAAAATGATGTTTCCATAACTTTGGCGCTAGACATGTCTAGCGCCAAAGTATAAATATGGAGTTAGGTTTGCGCTGAATTACCGTAAAAGAAATGATATTAATTCAGCGCAAACCAAGTATAAATATGGGCCGAGGTGTTTAACCACCAGGGATATGTCCTCATGTTCCATTCATACTCAGAGATGCATGGCCTCTTGACAAAGGGTCAACAATCCCAACCCATCCTGTTTGTTGCAGTATCACATGGGGTGGGGGTGTCCGTAAACACTTGCACTAGCCTTCCCTTGATGGAGGTTAGAAAGGCTTTCATTGCCAGACGGATTGCCCGGAGCTCTAGTGGGTTTATGTGAAGTCTGGATTCTAACAGAGACTAGAGGCCTCTGATCTACACCTCTCCCAGATGGCTGCCCCATCCCAGGAATTACCTTTATGTCACTACTGGCAAATCTGGTTGGGGAAGGCAGAGGGGTCTGCTGCTGACCAAATTGCGGTTTGTTATCCACCACTGCAGATATTTTGCAGTTCCCTCTGAGATCTGGACCATGTTGGAGAGATTTCTCTGATGCTGCACCCACTGGAATTTCAGGTCCCACTGCACAGCCTGCATATGCCGATGGGCATGGGTAATAAGCAGGATGCAAGAGGCCATGAGATGTAGCAGCCTCACTAAAATCCAGGACAGATGCTAAACATTGGTATCATAGTCTGTATATCCTGGGCTTGCTGTCCAGAAGGATAAGCCTGCAACTGCAACGTGTTTTGAATAGCTCTGATGAAAGGAAGCTTCTGAGAGGGAGTCAGGTGTGACTTTGGCATGTTGATGTTGAACTCCAGTGACTGTAGAAGGTTTGTCATAGTCTGGAGGTGGGAAATGGCAGCCTGAGGCAAGCCCGCCTTCAACAGACAGTTGTTGAGATAGGGGAAGATTGGCATCCTTGATCTCCGCAGATGAGCTGCAAACCTTGGTGAACACCCAAAGGGCGCTGGTGAACACCCAAGGGGCCCTGGTAAGGCCAAAGGGAAACACAGTGAACTCAAAGTGCTCATGGGCTACCATGAGCCATAGGTAATGCCTGTGAGCAGACGGGATGGGAGCGTGAAAGTAAGCATCCTGAACGTCCAATGCTACAATCCAATCTCCTGGGGACAGGGTAGACTCGACTTGAGGGAGCATGAGCATTTTGAATTTCTCCTTCTTGAGGAAGAAGATCAGAGGGCACAGGTCTAACATAGGAAAAATACCTCCATCCTTCTTTGGCACTAGAAAGTAGTGAAAATAACAACACTTACTTCTGGTGTTGGCATCCTCTCTATGGCTCCCTTAGCCCAGAGAGTTGCCACTTCATGGTGGAGAAAGGAGAGGTGATCCTCTGTCATCCTGTTGTAAGTGGGTGGCGTGGGTGGACGTGTAGTCACCAAGGGGAGGGAGTAGCCCCTTGGGACAATTTGGAAACCCCATTGGTCTGATGTTATAGACCATCAGTGGAGCAGGTGATGACGTATCCTGCCACCCACTGGCTACCCATGATGAAATAAGGGCAAACTAAAGGTGTTTGGAGGCTGTGGCTGCCGTGGGAGTGGTGGACTACCCTGACCTCTGGCTGTCTCATCCACGAGGTCTGTGAGTACATGTCCTCAGCTATGAGGAGGCAGGGAAGCTTGTGCACTGTGGTGGCTGGGCAAGACACAGCTGGAAGCCCCTTTCGTGGCAACGAAAGGAGTGAAAGATGGACTTGGGTTGGCTAGGATCCATGGATAGGTGCCAGAATCTAGTTGCAACAGTACTATCATTGATGTGCTCCAGCTCTGAGTCCGCTTTGTCTCCAAAGATACAGTGCCATCAAAGGCCGGTCATCCTCATCCAGGCATGGTGTTGTAAGGCCACCAACAATGAAACTGCTCCTTCTAACAAGTTTGTGGTGTCCAGTCCACATTGAGTCTTGAACTTTGCTGCATCTCTCCTGTCACCAACAACTTGGGAGAGTACGGCCCACGCCTCCTCCACGACCGACGCCGGCACATGCACAATCGCACAATCGTATCCCACAGTGTGTGGGAGTAACGGCCCCAAAGGCACGTAGTGCTCACAGATTTCAGGGCCAGGCTGGTGGAAGAAGACATTTTATTACCCAAAGAGTCCAGCCTCTTGGATTCCCTGCTGAGTGGGGTTGTAGGTAATGTGCCAGGATTTACATGGGAGGTTGAGGCCTGGACCACATAGCTCTGAGTAAGGAAACTAGTGTTCCCTTGGTTGGGGTGATGGCGGTTGGTAATCGTCCTTTTCACAAGAGCCCCTGTGCAGAGTTTGAAAAAGGCTCTAGCAGAACATCCGTGAAGGCTTTATTAAATGGGAGAAGCAGTTCTGAGGGGGTGACTATTGGCTGAAGCACCTCCATCAAGCCGTGACTGCCACTGAAGGCAACTAAAGTTCAAGGCCCTTAGCGGCCCTCCTTACCACCATTGGGAATGAGGCTCCCTCCTCAGTAGCCACTGTAGGAGAAGAGACCATGCCACTGTCTGGAGACTTATCCAATCTACTGGCATTCACCAGATCCCCACACCAGTCCAAGTTGGGATCTAGGGGATGGCAAGATTCAGTGACTCCTCTCATAGGAATAGGACGCGGGAACTGACCTGGGGGACATAGCCCAATCGGTCCCGGGATTGGCATCAGGTGACAAATCTCCAGCTCCAGCTCCATGTTGGAGTTGGGGATGAGAATGGGGATGGGGCGCTGCCGGGCAGTGTTGAGGAAGGTTGAGGTGGTATCACCGGCACTGGTGCTGTTGGTGGAGAACCAGCAGGGCCCCTCCCGAACCCACAGGATCCAACGGCGTGCTGGAGGGGATGGGATGCCAAAATATGAGGTGCATGGCCTTATAAAACTCACAGAGTTAGGAGGGGGTCACTTAAGCTCCCAGAAACTCAGGCAGGTGCAGACCCAGCCCAGGTGCTGGATCAACTGTAGAGCCAGGCCTCGAATGACGATGGTCCCTCGTCTGGTTGGATGACTTTGATGGATGGGGTGAAGTCCAAGACCTCTTCAATTCTTACTCTTCTTCTTACGGTGGGACTTATCTGAGTGGCCTGACTGCTTAGAGAACAATGAAAATATTGGATTTCTTCACTGATCTAGGGACCTTCCTCTTGACTGAGATTGAGGCCGTCTCAGTATTGCACGTCGAGCAGCCAGGAGCTTGAGGAACCGCTACCACAAGGCCTTGGGGTTCATGGCACGGTCGATGGAGGTCTTAATACCACAGTGGCACTCTAGGCACCAGAGGCAAAACAAGGTGCAGATCTGTCAATGACATTGGTTGGTGACAGGTGCCGCAGGGCTTGAAGCGGGCCTTCCTAGAGTAAATTCCTGCCACACCAGGAGAAAAACTTCTAAAAAAGTCAAAATCAAAAAAGTTCACTGAAATAGTGACTGGTGGGGAAGCTCTCCCTGGATCTGAGCTGACTGGCACGGAAAGAAAAGAACTGATGTCAGAGCTCTGGGGTATCGCTTGTATAGACAGCATGCATTTCCCTTCTGGCGCAGATGACGCCACGTGGAGTCGAACAATGCCACCTACCGGCATGCAGGGGTCCTGCTCACGAAAACAAATCTGAATTCCAGCTTGGGGAAAATTCAAAAGGTAAGGAATCTGCGGTCAGAAGTCCCTATTAGATTACATGTTTAATAGTGATATTAAAAGGAAAGTAGTTAGGCCCATATTTATACTTTTTTGTGCCACATTTGCATCATTTTTTTATGCAAAAGCGGCGCAAACTTAAAAAATATAATTGTATTTTGTAAGTTTGCGCCACGTTTGCATAAAAAAATTACAGAAATGTGGCGCAAAAAAAGTATAAATATGGGCCTTAATGTTTAATATCAGACTCTAATATAGATCTGCAAAACTGACCCACATACAACCCCTTCAGCACTTGACCCCCGGTGTTAGTGATGGTAAGTACTCACAGGCTTCTTAAAATGGGTGTGTGGGGTGTGCAAGCTCAAGACTCAACAATTAGTCAACAGTGGTGTAAGTGATTCTCCAACTCAATGCTTTATTTTGGTGAAGAAAAGTATTTCAATACATGTGTAAATATTAACACAGAACAGTCAACAGGTACAATCACTTTACTGGTGCTTGGGCTACTGTGCCTTGGACCTTGGTCTCTACCCCCTTTCCCGGCTGAACTCTCCTTCTGGGTTCAAGCTCTTTAGGACAGATGTCAAATAGTCCCTATGCTGTAGTTCTCACCACAGTGAGGCCCTCCTTTGTGGCTGCACATGTACTTCCTCCCTCTGATGGGAGGAAATGCTACACCTAGAGGTTCTTCCTGCATTTGGGTAGAGACCAGGGAAGAGGAGGCAGCGAGTCAGACTCCTAGCAGGTGTGCAAGGCTCCAGTGGTGATGCAAGCCTCTGTCTGTTGTGGTTGGGCCTTGGGGATAAGAGATCACAGCGGCACAGTCTGCCTCCGGCACAATCCTTGATGCAGTGCAATCTGCTTCGGTCAAAGTTTCTTGATGCAGCAACACAGTCCACTCACAAATATTTATTTGATATAGAGGCACAGTCCACTCAGACAGAGTTCTTTAATATACAGGTACAGTTCTTCGATGCAGTGGCATGATCCACTCAGCCACAATTCTGACTGCCACTGCATCAAAGAATTGTCTCTGGGCACATGATGCCACTGCATTGAAGACCCACAATGGAGGCCCAAAGAGGTGTGAGCTTTCTGCACCTTGTTATCAAAATCCACACTGAGACGTGATCAGGGAAGAGACAAAAGGCTGGACTCATCTAAAGGGGTGCGTTTGACCTTAACAACAGAGACTGTAGTCCCACCCTTAACTCCATTTACCCTACAGCAGTGCCACAGGAAGACTAATCAGCAGCTCCTCTCAGGAAATGGCCTAATTGAATTTCTAAAGGAACCTTCTCTCCTTTCTCCCAATTTAACTGTCTGTGTCTCTTTCGTCCAGCTTCTGGACTGCCAGCAATAGACTTCCATTGACTGGGAATACAGCCTCACCTTCATCTTGTGCACATAAATAGGCCAGTTGTTTCCAAAATGTAACAACAGCCAGTATCTGTGTTAATGTATGGTAGAGGAACTTTACATGAGTGTGGCAGTGGGTCTCCACTCCGGTGACACAGGTATAAAAGTCTGGTCACCACAATGGATTCACAAGACACACTACACTGCCAGCCCTGCTCTACATGCCAAATCTGTGACAGCCTCAGGAGGCAACTCGTAGTAAACGAGAGCACGCTCAGTGTGCCACTCCAGGTTAGAGGACAGGTCGAGGACCTCACTTATGTCGAACGATAGGCCTAGGGATCCCAACTCACATTGGATTAGTGTAAAGCTAGAGCTAGAAAAAAAGCAGGCTACCAGATGCTCTCAGTTGGCCACACTGTGCAGGGGAACATGACTACATTCCTGTCCCAACACAAAGCCTCACATGCTTGCTGTTTCACTTACACTGTCTCACATATACTCACACTTTCATTCACAAGCTTGATGCTAGGGCTGCAACCTCATCAGTCCTGAATAACATTTTCCATAGAAACCTTCATGCACCAGCTCAGAAAGATTTCATGGAGTCAAAATGCTTCTCCCTTGGGTCATCATTTTTTCTACCATAATAATAGTCAATAATAGTTTACTATCACACAATAGTTTACTATCACTATTATTAGAAAAAGGGGGCAGAAAGTACAAAGGCTGCAGCCCCAGTGTCCATATGAGGGAGCCACCCCTACTAACTTTTCTAATTTGGTATGGGGTTCTAAAAGACACATGGGCTATTCCTCAGGAACTACAACACTGGAATCTGATGGTCTTGAATTTTTATTTGGAATTATATTGCACAGATATGCAGTCTAGAAGATATATATATATATATATACATATACATATACACACACACACACACACCCACCCACACACACACACACTGAAAAAACAAAGGTTACAGGGATGTTATAGTTAGGTTCATGTTTTACCCACCCAAAACCATAGAAATTCAGCAGTTCTAGTTATACTTATATTAAGAATTTATCACTTGTGGCCTAAAGTTACTCAACAGCATGAGTTATGGTTTCTTCAGATTCTTCAGTTAGTTTCTTGAGTTACTCTGAGCCAGGGAGGCGTTCCATGGGTGTTGTGGTGGGTTTTCCCACACAACTCCCATGGATTTTTATAGTATCGCAGATTTACTTAATCATGTAAACCTAGGGCAGTGGCGAAACCTTACGCCTCCCAAAAGCAGGTGGAACAGGGAGAAATCAAAGAAGTTATAGAAATTCATCTGTTATAGTTAGAGTTACCTCAAGTAACCATAACTCATGGTCTAAGGTAATTATGACTTGCGCCTTCACCAGGCACTGCTGATTACCCCACAAATTACAGTACTCATGACATCTTTGATAACAATATTGATAATATCTGATATTTGCAGTAATATTTTTGATGAAAAAACTGTGCATGGCGGGGGCACTAGTTATAGCTACCTTAAGACACAAGTTATAGTTACTTGAGATAACTCCAATAAGTGAATTTCTATGGTTTTGTAAGTTTAAAATGTGAGCCTAACTGTAACGTCCCTGTAACCTTTGCTTTTTAAGTGAATTGCTGGTTTTTTTTAAATTCTATTTCCTAACTATA
Source organism: Pleurodeles waltl (assembly GCF_031143425.1). Classification (NCBI taxonomy): domain Eukaryota; kingdom Metazoa; phylum Chordata; class Amphibia; order Caudata; family Salamandridae; genus Pleurodeles; species Pleurodeles waltl. The sequence goes on along the minus strand of NC_090445.1, from coordinate 1,571,555,824 downwards.
ACGTCCCGGTAACCTTTGCTTTTTTCAGTGACTATATATAGATAAAGATATGTAGATATATGTATTAAATTACTTACTGGTGGTCACCAGTCAGTAGTTATAGTCAGAGGTGGGCAGTAAACTTCTCCCCGCTGGCAGATTTGAATGAGTTTAGCCCACTCCAAGCTCCACTTAGAGCATAGAGTTCCGGCAAAACTCTGCTTACGCTACGTGGTGGAGTTTACCGTTCATCCATAGCTTTTGCCCGCTATGCCATTCTACACAGGGGACAATAATATGCACATCAGAGATGTTCCTGCACTAAACAGAAATGAACGATACAGCTGAATGTCTGGTCAGAGACACCTACAAGGGGACAAAGAACACAATCCATTTCAAAATGGCCACCAGTGCCATTGAAAATATAGAGAATAGCCTGGCCATAGATGGCGGCCTCTCAGACAGCTGTGAATAGAATGTCATATTTTATCTGCCAATCCAACCTGCTACTACATCATCAGCAATCACCGGAAGGTGTTTATTTGAGCCACTCAAGTCCCAATTGGGGGCTCAACCTGACTGTCAGAGGATGCTGGGGAAGCCAGAGCTCAGCTTTGTAAGGTGGGTGGCCAAAGAGTGGAGGGTCATCACTATCCAAAACTGCAAGTCCCAGCATGCACTTTGGCAACAGTTTTAAAAATATCTACTTCCAGACATCCCAGAATGCTCCACGCAAAGGCTTTTCCAGTCCACAAGCCACTGAGTACAGTCTTTCATTTATACATCGCGAGCCTAATATCACCCATTCATGTCCGTTGTATTTGCCGCAGATTGCCTCTATATTATAATTGTGCCTGCTACTGAGGTGGATTGAATTATCTGCATCACTGATAAATGCACAGTAATGTCTTGTGAGTGGGTGCCTTAGGTGAAAAAGCCTCTATGTCAATGAGACTTGTGCAGCGGCACTGTGATTGACGACCGTCCTCTCTTCCTCTGCGTTGTGTGTGTAGCTTAATCATACACACTCACTCAAGGTGGGCAGGACTGCACATTATCCCATGGAGTTTTTTTGTGACTCACGGAATTCCACAAAGAAGAAATCAATGAGTTCCGCCCAACCTTAGTTACAGTTAGGACCTGGGGCCTGCTGTATGAAGCATTTTACCGGTTGCAAACGGCCCACCGGCCCGTTTACGCCCAGTAAAATGTTTTTTCTCATATGCCAACCCTATTTTGTCAGTAAGTAACCTAATACCGACTTGCAAAATAGGGTTTGCGAGCTGCTATTAGGAAGAGAAGTGTCAATGGCATCCCTTCCTATTAGCGAGTGGCAATGGTATGTAAGATTGTTTTGCAACCGGGAACCTTTCATTTTTATTTTTGAAAACGCATCCCGTTTTACTATAAGGTAAATGGTCTGCATTTTAAAAAGTGCTTTATTTAAAAGCAGTAACAGACATGGTGGTCTGCTGACACCAGCAGGCCACCATCCCTGTGAGTCCCTGTGAGTCCCAGCCATTCCCAAAGGGTTGCAAATTGCGACCTGCCTCATGAATATTAATGACCAAATATTAATGAGGTAGGTCCCCTGTGACCCACTTGAAAATCGCAAACAGTGTTAAACACAGTGTAGCACATAGCAGTTTGAGATTTCCTTATAGCGAATTGCACCAAAATCACAAAACACTTTTTTCTACATCTGGCCTCTAGTTTCCAATAAAAATGTGTTTTTTGACTTGCCAATATCTTTGGCACTGTTTGACAAATCTTCCTGAACGTTTCCAAAACAATTGCTTTCTGTAATCTTGTTGTGCATGGAAAGTTTTGGAGTGATCCGTCAAGCAGGGGCCAAGAAAAAGGGGGGGTAAAAAAAAGTGCATTACCCATTTAAATTCCCATTTTAGACGTAACAACAGCCCGAATCTCTGCACGGAATTACACCAAATTTGGCAGGAAGGTAGATCTTAGTCCAGAAAGAGTTCTTTTTGTTATTTGGTGAAAATCCATTCAGTAGTTTTGTAGATATTAAATCAAATCCAAATTTGTATATCTAGGGCCATGACAAATTCACGAATACTGCTGATCCTGTGCGGAGATCTGCTTGCTTGCTTACTTCAACCAGGAAGTGATGGCAGCCATTTTGAGACTCAACGTCAGCCGAGTCTCAAAATGAGAAAAAGAAAAGGGGGCAGGGTACCATTACTCTAACCCCCCTTGCCTTGGTCTAGAGGTCAATATGGACCCCGTCAGGGCTAAAAAGCTATTTTTTTTTAAAATAACAGTGAAAATCATAACTATTCACAAATTTCACTGTAATTTAAAAAAAAAAAAAAAAAACAAGCACCGTCTCCATCACTTGCTTTTAATTGTGTCCCTGGGTGGGTCAGGTCCCAGGCGCATTGCGGGAAAAATAGGAGAGGGGGTGCATGAGCCCCCCTCCTAGGGCTTATTAAAGCCCCGGAGACCACCCGTAGCAACATAATTATAACATGCAGAGGGGCCGCATGTCCCCCCATGACCCGGAGACCACCACCTCCCCGCGGCAATCACCTATTATGTATGGAGCATGACTGAGCTACCACCCCACAGCCCCAGGGACCGCTTCCTCCCTGAGGCAATCAGCATATTGTTTGGGGGCCACATGGGACCCCCTGCAACCCCGGGGATCTTGCTGTGGCAATAAACATAATGTATGAGGGGGCTCCATACCACCACCTCCCTAGGGCAATCAATATAATGTATGGAGAGGCTACATAGTCCCCTGCGCCAAAGGGAACCACCACCTCCCCAGGGCTCAAATAACTTAATGTAAGGAGTTCATCGCGGATCCCTGGCCCAAGGAACCCACCACCTCCCCAAGGCTAAATGCAAATGATGGAGGTTGGCTGCATGGCCCCCCTCTTGGAGCCATAGATGGCCCTAGGGACTGCCACCCCCCAGGGCCAGCTCCTGCAACCTCCTGTGGTATAAGTCTGCTTTCAGCAAGCGGGAACGGCCATACAATTCCCACTTGGTGAAAACTGAGTTTTCATCTCTTTCGCTGCATGCAAACATGCATGTAGGGAAAGAGATGAAAACATTGCTCCCGTAAGCAAGGAGTTGCTATTTAAAGCAGCTCCCTACTTGAGAGAGCAGTGCCGGCTCCCGCAGGAGACTGGTGCCAGCTGGGACCTCCGGGCATTCAGGCTCCCCTGTGGTCTCAAAAAGACTAAAACAATAATCACATTGGCAAAGTAAGAGACACACAAGGTCACTGAATACATTTCCTTGGCATCCTTTACGCAGCTGTACTGTAGGATATGTACTATACATTTACTTAACAAGGTCGCACTACCTAATTTGCCAGAGGAACTATTCCAGTTGGGCAGACATTTTGAACAAAACAGTGGCCTCTTCTTGAATAAATACACATGGCAGGATTCATTCTGGCATGATGCTCATTTTACAGTAATTAAACCTCAACGGGAAGCACTTACAGATATAAGCAAAGCAGGTGCTCAAGTTGAAGCTCCACTTGTATAAACTACTGATCACCCACATTTCTAGTGCATGGTCAAGGCAAAACATATTCACCTTGAAAACTGAACTCTAAATCTTGATGGAGGTGTTTGCATCCTTGCTTTTTTTTGTGTGCAATATCTCGTGTAGTGACTGTGATAAGTGGGTTCTTTCTTGTGAACTGCTGCTGAGAGCCAACCCACACCATGTATGACCAAGGGCTGTGCCTGATCTGGCTTCGGAGGGTATACGGGATTGGCTGCAGGCTCTGCAGCCAACCCCCGCCGCCTCACAAGGCCAAAGGCCATGGGTGACATGGAGTTGAGTAGTTATAGAGAGATAGCTGCAAGGCCTAGCTCTGTGGCCAACTCCTGCTCCTACAAAAATCATAAAACAAAAAACATAGAAATTCACTTAAAAATACCAAAGGTTACAGGGAAGTTATAGTTAGGCCCACATTTTAAACATAGAAATTCACCTATTATAGTTAGAGGTATTTCAAATAACAATAACTCATCTCTTAGGGTAACTATAACTCGCACCCTCGCCATGCATTGCTAATTTACCCGGATATTACATCACTGATGACATCTTCTATGACATCACTGATAATATCGATGCAACATTTGCAATGAAATTATTGATGGAATAACTGTGCATGGCGGGTGTACGAGTTATAGTTAACTTAGGGCACGAGTTATAACTATAGCAGGTGAATTTCTATGGTTTTGTACGTTTAAAATGTGAGCCTAACTATAAGGTCCCTGGAACCTTTGGTTTTTTAAGTGACTATATATATATATATATATATATACATATATATATATCTTCACACCAGTTTGACAATTGAGTCAAAATTGCAGCACTCACAGGATTACAGCAGGTTACTTTTATTTCATGACAGCACCCCAAACAAACTAACACCAACGCGTTTCGACCCTCACGGTCTTGATCACGGTAATTAACCAATCCATTACAAGCACTATTTATACTAATCCTCTAAGTCTAAGCCATGCCCTTAAGTGGCATTCTGGGAAATGTAGTCTATACAATGTGTGTTATTTCTAAAGCCAAACACAAAGCCTATTACACCCTAACGTGTGTTTCATATACAAACAAAACTAAGAAATAAATAAAAATAAAGACTTAGTGCACATAAACAATACTATTGAAGAAAAATGGACCGAACATAACAACAGCTATTCTATTCATCATTCCAGACTATTTTTTGTACCACTTTACACTTTGCTTGCAATCCCCCGTCAACAATGTCCATAGTTGTTAACAATTTTTATTCCAAATAATTTCTCTTTTCCCATTGCTCTGTAGGGATTCAATTCCCAATTACCATTTCACTTATTTCAATTAATACACCTCATTCAATTTTCCATTAACAATGGAAATTAATCCATGTTATACAACCAGGTTTTAAAGATGACAATAGAGTTCCTCATCGTGATTTATCCCAAATGGCATCTTAGTCTTTAACCTAATAATGTATCTGGATTCTAACCGTCTTATATATATATACGTGTGTGTGTATGGGGACTAGCACTACTTATGAATATTGTCCACATGACCGACTTTGCTGTTTGCTGGACTGCATGATTCCAGACCAGGAGCAACCTAAAGAAAAGAGGCAGCCAATGAGCATTCTCAGAAATGAAAGATGAAGCGCTAATCAAACTGCCAGCCTCGCTGTGGTGGTCTTACCGCCATGGACCTGTCGGTAAAGCCTGCCGCATTACAAGTTGTGGGGTTTGGCAGAAGCCAAACCGCCACAACGCTGCCTGGCCTGCAAGTGCGGTCGCACCAATGCGGCTGGAGGTGAGCTCCTCCAGCCCGGCGGCAGGCTTCTGCCTACCGGACGGATTACGAGGCTGCAGACCACCAGGCTTTCCATGGTGGTCACCCGGCACGAAAATCTTGGTGTTAACGCACCCAGCGACAGGAACCCATATTCCTGTCACCGGCACATGCACCCCACACGTCCACATACATGCAGACACCTCCCCCACCCGTCCACACACTTACATACCCCCCCACTCCTTCATGAACATATACATTCACACATACACCCCTCCGCATACGCATACATTCACACACACCCCCACTCACTTGCAGACTTGCACACATGCATCCCACTCACATGCATCCTAATACAAACACCTACTCACTCGCACCCCGACACACACCCTTCCCCTCAGCATACATGCAGACACACCCCCCAACCGCATCCATACATCCAGACATCCCCACTCGCTCGCTCACAAACATGCACTCAGACACTCCCATTTGCACACATACATGCACACACCACACCCCCACTTACACACATACACGCACACACCACACCCCGATTTACACACATAGACGCACACACATGCACCCAACACTCCCCTCCCCCTTTCGGACGATCACCTTACCTTTTCTGGTGAGCTGGTCGTCCGGGAGGGGATGGGTCCTGGCGGTTTTGCACCGCCAGCACCACCACCCCAGCAAGACTCCGCCAATCTGTATTACGGCTCATAATACGGCAGGCGGAGTTTTGCTGGCATGGCGGTACTGGTACTGGACCAGTCGGACTTCCACCCATAAATGGGCAGAAGTCCAACCACAACTCCAAATATGGCGGTCAGCATACCGCTAGCACTGGTGGTATGCTGGCTGCAGCAGCTTTGGCGGTCTCTGAAAAAGACCACCGAAGTTATAATGAGGGCCTCAGTGTAGAAACTGAAATTCATAGGGTTCTACTAGTGCATTCAGAACTTAGATGTGGGCTGAAATTAATATCTTTGCTGTGATGCTCCTCTGTTTGCTAACTAAACAGAGATTATGTGTGGTGGCTCGTTATGCAAGGTAGTTGGATGATGTAACCTGGCTGGATTTCTAAACATTTCATGCAGTGCAATAAGGGAAGTTGCTGCACTGTGTTGAGTCAAAGGGGCAAAGTAGAATTGTGCCATATTTTTGTAGAAATGGTGCAGTTTTGCTCCATTGGTGCACTTGCACACTTTGGTCTGCCTAGTGCCAAAGCAGGTATCCTTGCACCATAATGGAATTGTGTCTAAATTATGGTCAGGATAGCTCTATGCAGGAAGTAGTACTATCGTGCATAAAAACTAAATTTGGAAGCTTTTCTTCATTTCATGTTTCCTGCAGAATGCAACACACATGCAAAGTGGAAAAAGCGAGAACTAAATCTATTTCTCCTAGTAACGCCAGAAACATGCAGGCACGCCGTTTTGGTGCAAACCCATGTTTATAACTCTTTGTAAATAATGTACTGCGTCAAAATCCTTGGTGGAGTGGATGGGAGCACCATGCACCACCCATGAAATCGCTTCCATGACACACAGTAATTGTTACTGTGGGTTTTTATTTATTTAGTTTTTTTAACAAGGCAAGTTGCGCTGCTTTGTAAATTTTGCACCGGATCTGTGTCAAAACAATTAAGCAAACCTGACATAAAATCTTTGAAACTAGGGGGAGCATTTTATCTTATTGAGACAAGGTGTCTTGTGATGCATCATTCATGTGTGTCACGTTTAGCTACTTACATCTCACAGCCCCCTTCCCTCCTGATGTTAAATAGCTGCACCTGGAATGATTGGTATGAAGTTACAGATTAAAAGAATACTTAAAGCAGTACTCTTTTGCAGGGTAGCCACTGTGATCTGTTTGTTCTTTAAAGTTGTGCTTAGCTGATAAGTGTGGAACTGAGATGAGTAGAAATGGATCTGTGAACTTGAGATTTAATGGGAAATGTTTGATTACTGCATTTGTTTCTTTAAATTGTTTTCGACGAACCCAATTTAAGCTAGTTTGGAAAATAAATACCAAAACAAAGCCGGAGCGTGGTGACGGCGGAGCAGCAACTGCTGATATCCTTGTATTTTATAGATACTGACATCAGGGCCAATCAGTGCATCTACATTCACAGCCAGCTCAACCCTCAGACCTGAAGCAGGAATGCCTGGAAAGTCTGCTTCCCCTTGGGCAACGAGAACTTGTTTTAATACCAGTGGAATAAGAGGGGCATGATAATACTCAAATTGCTGAGTTCCATCCCAGTGGTACCACCATGATGTCCTCCCTTCCGGCTGGAAAAGGTGTGCCAGTCTTTTCAAGGTTCGCAAATCCTTCACTCAACGATCAGGGCTGACCTAGCTCTTCATCAGGAGCAGTCGAGAGGGGGTGTGTGGCCATATTTTCCAAGATTGCAGACGCACACTGACAGATCTCCGGACCCGATGGCCCAATTCCTTCATTAACCCATCCGAGCCCATTAGCAGCATCTACTCACAATGGGCACAGAGTGGGAGTGGCGGCGCCTGCTGGGCACACCACCGACTCTCCCTGGCGAATGCCTGTGGGCCTGTATGGAGCCTAAGCCAAGACCAGAGTAGTGCCATGTCTGCGGAAGTTGCAACGTCGCAAATGAATGCGTCCTCTCTCGTCTTCCAGCGTGACTCTGGCAACCGCTTACTGCTGTGCGGACTGCTCTACCTGGTCTAGATCCTAGTGGATGGCACTATGGAGCAGCTTCACCCACCGGAGAGGGCCCCTTCCAGAGCATGACCTGCGGGTCCTGTTTTCCTTGACCTGGAAGCTGCAGCCATACCTCCACCCCCTATTTGTGGCTGCCTTGACTTTTCACCCTAACTAGCAGAGTTGGCATTACTGGCTCTCCAGGCTCTTGATCACTTGTTGGCTGATGCTGGGCTGAGCTGGTGCACTTCGCCACAGTGCTTCAAGCAGAATGGACCCCATCCGATAAGCTCTGAGATGGATGGAGGACCGGACCACTGCACTCACATTGGCACCCGTGCCCACTGCTGCTGTAGACTGGATACACTGAGCCTGTACCCTCAAGAGCCCTCATGCTTTTGGCACATTGCGGCTGCTCGGAGTCTGGGCTGACGATTGACAAGCTCCGACACTGTCCAGATACAGCAGGTGAGTGCCTATTGAGTCTGAGTGAGCTTTGACATTGCTACTCTTCCATCAACATCTCACTATCTTAACAATGGGTCGCTACTAATCCGCTAAAACCCAAACGCACTCGTCCACACCTCCACCTGATGCCGAGCCAGCAATATGAGTGGACCGAGCCCCTCTTCCAAGGCCAACAACCTCCCAAGTCAAGTTCAATGTAAATCTGAAGGCATTGGAGACCTCCCATGCATCTGTGGAGGCGGAGATTGACTCAGTTGTAACAAACATTGGTCTCCTCAGGGATGACCACAGCAAACTCGTTGGCAGGGTAACTGAGGCATAGAACACGATGAAGGTGCTGCGACCACATGCACCATAACAACAGACACAGATGAACTATGTTCTGGACTGGCTCTGCTTCTTGGAGGGCAGGAATGAAGACGCCAAGGATCATGCCTGCTGGAGCCATATCAGGGTAGTGGGCTTACTAGGCAGTAAGGAAGGATCAAACATGGTAGACTTTTAAGAGAATTGACCCAAAACTTTCACACCTGCGTAGTCCCTCTCTTCATACTGGAACGTACCTACCAGGTGCCTACTTGGAGGCCCCTGCCGGGCTCAACACCACGGGCTGTAAGATGTGAGCCTAACTATAAGTTCCCTGTAACCTTTGTTTTTTAAGTGAATGTGAATATACATATATTCATGTTCATTAAACGCATGGATGTCACTGTGGATTGGTGCCTCGGCTGTTGTTTTGTGTGGATATATATATATATAAATATATATATATATATATATATATATATATATATATATATATATATATATATATATTCATATATGTATATATATATTCCAGATATGGCCAGAATACACCACTACAAGGGCAAGGATGCTATTCTTCGCAAGGCCCGGCAAGTAACATCACCCCACTGTTGAAGTTGATAAAGTGTTCTGGTGTTCCCCGACCATACTCTGGTGGTGCAGCATCAACAGGCCTCCTTTCTGAGGGTCAAACGTCTGCTCGGAGAACTGGGTCTGCAATACTTCCTACTGTGCCCATCAAAGTTAGATTATCCACAACCAGAAACCCACTTCTTCTCTGACTAATCTTCAGCCTGGGTTTGGCTAGAGCGCCAGGGTGGACTTAGTGGCATCAGTCGTCCTGGGTTACCAGTGCTAGGAACCGGCCATCTCCAACAGCAGCACACCAGGTGGCTGCCTGGTCAATGGCTGGCTCTGACACAGCATTCTTAGTAAGCATGGGATGACGAGTGCTGAGCTGCACGGTTGGTCGCTACTTCACTTCGAGACACTACCCTGAACACAGATCTGTGCAACTCTTCCACCGAAGATGATGCCTCCCAACAGTCACCTCTGCCCTGCTCTGAAATGGGATCCCTTGCGACCCTCTTAGCAGATATTGCCAGATGTGCCAGTGCAGTTCCCTCTTCTTTTTTGGAGCTTGGCTTGTCATTCCCCATGTGGTGCCAAGGCGTCCTCCTGAGCTTTTCCAGATGCCTCCTCCTGGAATAGCTGCTTCTATAGTACTCCCTAGGCGTCCATGTTTTAATTGATTGTGTAATGAGTTCAGGTCTTGTGTCAACTCTCCGCTCCCCCGCCCCTTGAAGAATGTACTTGAGCCTGCTACTCGAGAATTGTTTAAGCGTTGTAACTTGTTTGAATTTGCAGCCGTTTGCTGCAGGTCCTTAATATTTTATATATTTGTTAATGCCCTACTGGCTTGCTGAGCCAATGAATAACTGTGTATGGACCTGCTGTAGGAGGCGCGAGGGCAGCAGAGAAGCGGGGTGATCCCACACTACACCAGGGGACTCCTCTGAGCCCCTTGGCACTATCCACTACCTTCAGCACCACCATAACCCTCCCTACTAACCTGCACTGCCTGTCTTGGAATGTACAGAGGCTCGCATATGATATTCAATATATTCCTACATAAAGCAGCAAGGTGCGCACATCATCTTTCTTCAAGTAACCCTTGTTTTCTACCCTCTCAGACACACTGTCAGGCTGAGCAAGGATAGAGAGGATTTTTAGGGGAGATTTAAATTGTGTCCTCAGCATTCACTTGGCTTTATTGGATTACCCTTCACCGGAGGCGCCTACTACCTACGTTGCTGTGCATCTTGCACAAATGCTCTCACACTGGTCACTAACAGATGTCTGGAGGTGACAGTACCCAACCGCTTGGCTTTACTCACACTATTCGCCCTCCCACGACCTATAGATCCGCCTTTACCATGCCTATACCTCCATTGCTCTGCTCACTGCCTGCACCGACTACGCAGGCACAAAAATCTCAGACCACAAGACACAAATTGTGGATTTCTTTTGGGGTAGGTCACTCCCTTCAGTCCCGACCTAGCATCTTCAGTGTGAGACATTGACCACATCATCCACTACTTCGAGGAGAACCAGAACACTGCTTCAGTGCGAGGAGTGAAATGAGAATCCTTCAAGGTACTGACAAGGGATCACCGCATCCGCACGATAGTGGTAGCACACAGAGTTTGAGTGAAGTGTCATAGAAGTAGAAAAGTCTCTGACTTAACTGGAACAGGGAGTAACGCTGCAGGGGTAGCCACGTTAATGACCGCCAGCGCCAAGCATAATGCCCTGATAAAGGAGCTGTGCTGCTTGAACTATGGTGCATACACCTCTAGGTCGCATGCAGGGGTGGCAGGGCTGGAAAGTAGCCAGGCTCATACAACAGGATGCCCAAGCCACTCCCACTATATTCGTACATCTCCAACTGGACAAGACTCTGTATGCTCAAATTGACATACTGGACCTCTTCCACAATTATTACTCAAATTTATACTGCAGAACTCATAGGTCTACTACAGGTGCTGCTGTCCAATAAAAAACTTTCTAGCTATTGCGTCAAGAATTTTCAATTCTATTAAGGACACGGAGGCGAGGATTATGCTTTCTCTTTCTTTACTGACTTAAACAGCAGCCAATCAAATACAAGTAACAGAAAAAACTACACATCCCAGGATGCCTAACATCCTATCACATGGTCCAATCACTATCCATGTCCTCTGTCATGAGTCCTTTGACCTATGATGTCACTTCCTCTTTCTTTGGTCAGAACAGGTAAGATCAACTTGAAAACAAAACTTCTTACGCCATCCCGAAATCCGGAGTCATGAACTTCTTCTTCTTACTGGAGATCCGACTCCTGGATAGCTCAACGCCGGAGAAACAACCAGGTAAAACGTTAAAACCAAACTTCCCTGAAGATACGAATTTCAGGAATTCTTCTTATCAGAACCTGTAACAACAAACAGGCAGGTAATATCCCAATAAAATTGAAATGTCTCAAAATCTCTATAAGTGACAATAAATGGGAGGGATAAATAACAATAGATCATAAATATACCCAATAATTGATATTCAATATTCATTGTATATAAGGGGGGGATAATCCTCGCCTCTGTGTCTTTAATAGAATTGAAAATTCTTGACGCAATAGCTAGAATTTTTTTTATTCTATGTCAGGACCGGAAGCTCCGATTATGCTAGTATAAAGCTGTTCCATTTAGCTACATCCAATACTGGTTTGTGATAAAACTTATGAAAGGAATTTTCTGAAGACCAATCTGCTGCCTTCATAATGTCTTCTAATCGGGAACCTAAGGCAAACGATTTTGAAGCCATAGCACCTCTAGCAGAATAGGCCCTAAAGACAGAGGTATCTATACCTGCCTCACTCATCAACCATCTCATCCATCTGGCAAAAATGGCTGAGGTAACCGGTTTAAAAGGTTTTTGCAAAGAAATTAACAATTGACCTTTAACATCTTGTCGAAATTCTTCCGTGACAACTTCATAATCCTTTAAACACTGAACTACACATAATTTTGAATTTTCAGTATAAACTGGATAGGATACTGACCTGTAATTTGTTTTAGTCCTTCTTGTCACTGAAAATGTGACTCCTTCTGGTGAAAAGGTTCTGCCTGCTAAATCTAAAGCTCTGACGTCAGAAACCCTTTTGCAAGAGATAAGACATAAAAGCATGGTCAGCTTGGCTGAAAGCTGCTTACGAGACAAATACCTGTTGGTAGGCCAAGAATCTAAGAATTTTCAAATAATGCTAACATCCCATAATACAGAATATTTAGCTTGAGGAGGTTTAGAAAGACGTATACCCCTCAAAAGTTTGCAAACTAATGGATGTTCTCCAATGGGTTTACCTTCTAGATGAGAATGTCCTGCTGAAATAGCAGATCTAAAGTTATTGATCGTCCGATAAGCCAAACCAGAACTAGCTAGTTCTGCTAAAAAGTTAACAATCATACCAATATGTGCCTCCACTGGATTGGCACCCCTTCCATCACACCAACTAGACCATCTGCGCCAGGCTGAGTCACATCTCTTATGGGTACTACCAGCCCATGCCTGTTTAATGTACTCCGCAGCTTGTTTCGAAACATCTGGGGTACTCCATCTAGACCTGAAATTAACCAGGCTAGTAGAGTCAACTTCCCTGACAAGACCAGTGGATGTTGAAGGCCCTCTGGACTCAAAAGAAGATTCGGACGAGGAGGAATTAGAAGAGGAGAGGCACAGGCTAAATGAAGAGCAATGGGGAACCAAGGCTGTCCTCTCCAAAATGGAGTCACCAGAACAATCTCTGTCTTCTGTCTCCGCACTTGAGACAAAACACTGGCAATCATCAGAAATGGAGGAAAGGCATAACCTTGAAACTGGGACCAATCCTGAAGAAAGGCATCTGTCTTTATTGCACAAGGGTCTGGACGCCAACTGTAAAATTTTGGAATTTGGCAATTGAGTCGTGAGGCAAACAGATCCACTTCGCAACTGCCCCATTCCCTGACTATCTGAGAAAAAATCAGAGGATCCAATTTCCAGTCGCTGAAGTCCGACAGGTATCTGGAGTTCCAGTCTGCTATGATGTTCTGGTCCCCAGGAAGGTATTCCACTATGACCACTAGACGTTGAGTTAGGCAATAGTGCCAGAAGTCCTTGGCAATCTCCGCCAGGATTCTGGATTTTGTGCCTCCTAATTTGTTGACATACCTCACTGCTGAAACATTGTCCATCCGTAAGAGTATGCAACAATCTGTTTTCTGCGGGGAGAGACTCTTTATGGCAAAGGATCCCGCCAGAAGCTCCAGGCAATTGATATGAAGGGTTTATTCCCATTCTGACCATCTGCCCCCCGTCACTAGGGAGTTGCAACGAGCTCCCCAACCCCATCTGCTGGCATCGGATTCTATAACTACCTCTGGGTGAGAGCCGAAAATCGCCCTGCCATTCCAAGCTTCCATGTGGTGAAGCCACCACTGAACCTCTGATCTTATTTCGGCAGTCAATGGGATTTGTTCTGAATAACTCAGACCCTGTTGTAGATGTCTGATCTTGAGTCTTTGAAGTGCTCGATAATGTAGGGGTGCAGGGAAGATCGCCTGAATAGATGAAGCTAGTAAACCCACTACTCTGGCTATATTCCTCAATGAGACGTCTGACTGAATAAAACCGATCTCAATTCCCTCTTGATGTTGCGTATCTTCTGAGAGGGAAGAAGAAGTTGACATAAAATGGAATTTATCTGGAACCCCAGGAACTCTATCACTTGAGAAGGTTTCAACAATGACTACTGCACATTGATAAGGAAACCTAAGTCCTGTAGGAGACTGATGGTCCAATCCAAGTGTGAGAGTAGGACTTGAGGGGACTGGGCCATCAGCAGAATGTCATCCAGATATATAATCAATCTGACTCCCTTGGCTCTGAGCCACTCCATCACAGGTCTCAGAAGCTTCGTGAAGCACCAAGGGGCTGACGATAGACCGAATGGAAGGGCAAGAAACTCCAAACACTGTCCCTTCCACTGGAATTGTAGAAATATCATGTGGGGAAGAAAAATTGGAATCGACTGGTAGGCATCTTTTAGATCCAGCCGAACCATCCAATCCCCTTCCAAAAGGATATCCCTTAGCATGTGGATGCCCTCCATCTTGAAGTGTCTGTATAGGATGCAATGATTGAAATCCTTTAGGTTCAAGACTAAACAGTGACCTCCTCCTTTCTTTTCTACTACGAAAATAGGACTGAGGAAACCGTAAGGATGGGGAGAAGTAAACTGTACGGCTCCTTTGTCTAAGAGAGCTTGCACTTCTTTGTCTATAAAAATTTGATTTGCTTGGGAAAAACACATTTGTAACGGAAGGGAAAGTTGTATGGGAGTACTGATGAACTCCAGCCGAAAGCCCTCGACTGTTTGGAGAACCCATGGGTCTCCGGATATCCGTTTCCAATTTGCCAAACAAGATGCTACTCTGCCCCCAAGTCTCACCTGAGAGAAATTAATAATGCTCACCTGTGAAACTTGAGTCCTGAATGGCTCCTTGTTGCCCTCTGCGATGGCCCCTGCGGAAGCGGGGACGTCCTCCCCTGGGACGTGTGGGGTAGAAGGTGGAGTCTTGATCCCCGTACCAGCCACCTCTGCCTCTCGGGTAGTAGTTTTGGGGACTGTTATAGGATCCTCGGCCGGACATACGTCCCCCGTAACGACCGGCCCTGACAAAAAGGCCTCGTTTAAAAACCTTCTTGAGCAACATTTGTGCCTTGTCAAGGGAAGAAAAGGTGGAGCAGAACTTAGCCAAGTCTTTGATAAAAGAAGATCCAAAAAGAAGTCCTTCAGCCGAAGGGCCCGCTTCTGAGGTCGCAAGATCCGATAACTTAGGATCAATGCGCATTAGCACAGATTTTATGCGTTCTGCAGAAATAGCACAATTAGAGTTTCCTAACAGGCAAATAGCTCTTTGTGCCCATCCTATAAGAACATCGGTGTCCACCGGGGATCCTGATTCCTTGGCTACATACGCCATCTCAAGGATCAAAGGTCCCGAAAGATCGAACAGTTTGTCTTGGCAATTACGCCAGGATTGGTCCAAACCTTTTTTGGGGTCCTTAGCAAATTTCCTCATAAAGGTGACCATGGTGGGGTCTATTTCTGGGGTATCAGAAACCTTGCCCTCTAGGTCAGGTCTGGGGCACTCTGCTTTTAAGCGTGACCTGACTTCCTTATCAAAGCTTTTCCGCAAATTGGAT
Organism: Pleurodeles waltl; assembly: GCF_031143425.1. Lineage (NCBI taxonomy): Eukaryota > Metazoa > Chordata > Amphibia > Caudata > Salamandridae > Pleurodeles > Pleurodeles waltl. The sequence goes on along the minus strand of NC_090445.1, from coordinate 1,571,540,296 downwards.
TGAACATATTGAGCCACTTCGGGAGGGGGAACCCAATTTGAGGCTCTGGGGTGAATGATTTCTGTGGGATCGAAGTCTAGCACCTGGCAGGGAGGGGGCGCTTTCTTAGCTTTTTTGCTAGGCATAGGAATGTCGAAATCATCCGAATCATCAGAGGAGGAATTTTTATCAGAGGAAGAGGTAAAAAAGGAAGTTTCCTTTTTTGAGCTGTAATTATGCTCGCCACTGCGTTTCTTACGCAGTTTTTCGAATGCGTCTGCGTGGACACCACTAACCTCTGCCCCAGGTTCCAAATCTTTTGCTTTGTCTTTTACTTTTTTAGGTTCGTGTAGTGGTTGTTGTCCCTGAGTTGTCCCTGAGTCCAACCCTGTGATCGAGTGAAGTCAAATAGTTGCCCTGAAAAGGGACCCAGAGCTCTCACCAGGCCATCATTTACAGATTGTTGAACCCTGGTATCAAGGGCTTCCACCAGATCAACTTCAAGTTGATTGCCCAACTCCTCTTTATAATATTCTGCTTCTTGGTCATCCCACTGAGCCATGACCAATGTATAAAGGTACCAAAGTCTTGAAGAGAATTGCAATCAGGGATCAAACAGGGGGAGTGCAAAAACCCCAGTTCAGGCAAGGAAAAATGAGCCCTTTATTTAAAGTGTGGAGGGAGCTGCCTGAAAGGCACTCTCGGCAATAGCCTAATTAATATTTTACAACCCAGTCAGTAGATCTGCTGGGTGTCAGGGAGCAATTGAATGGGATAAATGGGGGCACACAGTCGAACACGCAGCACACTCGAGCCGATCGTTTCCAAAATTGGAAGGAGATCGGCTCGATAAGGTGCGCGCGTGCGTGCTAAAAATAGGAAGGAGACTGCCAGCGAGCAGATCCGCTCCCGCTCCCACTCCACCAGCAAAACGGACTCCAGAACTTGGCAAAACGCCAAGAAAACAAAGCGCGAGGACGCTTAAACAAGTATAATAAAAGCACGCTGAATCGCGACGCTTAAAACAATAATTCTTATAACGATTAACATTAGAAATAACACAATACGATGAGAGAGAATAAAAACGTGTACTTATCTGCTGCGAAGCAGCAAAGAAAGAGGAAGTGACATCATAGGTCAAAGGACTCATGACAGAGGACATGGATAGTGATTGGACCATGTGATAGGATGTTAGGCATCCTGGGATGTGTAGTTTTTTCTGTTACTTGTATTTGATTGGCTGCTGTTTAAGTCAGTAAAGAAAGAGAAAGCATAATCGGAGCCTCCGGTTCTGACATAGAATTTATTGCACCCCTCTTGCTCCCACACATACCTGCAGATCACCAGGAAGAACTAGATAGCCCTACAATTGAAAAGGAAATCAAAACAACCATTCGTGACCGGACAGTGGAGAAAACCCCAGGATTAGATGGGCTCCCACTCGAATATTACAAAACATTTGCTGCTCAATTGGTTCCCCGTTTGACTGTGATGTTCACTGAAGCCCTACAAATGGGTGCCCTATCTCAAGAGCGAGGCTCTTTTTGTCTCAATCCACAACCCTGATCAAGAGCAAATGCAGTAGTCTTCCTACAGACCATTAGCAATACTAGGCACTGAGAAACAAAGTCCTTAGTAAAATCCTAGCAGACAGATACTTACAAATACTGCCAGGCATTATCCATTCCCACCAAAATGTTTTTTTGTTCTGGGATGTACCACTTGTCTCAACAATTGTAGCCTACTTCATGTTATGGATAGAGTTTCCTTTAATTTACCCTATTCTGCCTACCTGATGTTGGACCTGGAGAAGGCATCTGATACATTGGACTGGAACTACCTTTTCCAGGTTTTCACTGGAATATTGGTTGATGGATGACTGCTTGCTCTTACTCGACTCCTGTATGCTGCCCTCTCCTTGCAAGTCCAAGTGGGTAGACTGATATATATATATATATATATATCTTCCCCTTTTCTCAGGGGCACAAGGAAAGGTTGCCCCATCTTCTCTGCATGTCATAATCTCAATGGAGCCCCTTGCAGTTTGGCTCTGGACCGAGGTCGCAGCATAGGGCATTCCTCTGCATATAATGAAATGGCACAGAGCATGCCATTTCATTATACACAGATGATATGCTGCTTTATCTTAGACACGTTCGTACTGGGCTTCCGACCACTGGTCCGACCTTGCTTTAATTAGGACATGCAGCTGGCCTGCTGATGAATTGGGGAAAATTATTTGTTTTCCCATTTAGGAGTGATACTCTTCATCTACCAGTAGATATTGGAGGAGACGGGTCCCCTGGGAGGAGCAGACATTTCGGTGCTTGTGTATCAAAATCTACCACATTGAGACTGACTTATACAAAGGAAACCTGGTCGGTGCTTAATCAGAGCTGTGGGCCCAGATTCAAGTTTGGAAAGTACCCCCATTGGCAACCACGGGTAAAATAGCCTTATCTAGGATGGTGATGCTTCTGCTGTTACTCTATTACAGGTGTCTCCAACTAGTAGCTCCCAGGCCCCTTCAGAGTAGCTCACAGCCTTAAGTTCATTTTAAATAAACACAGGGTCACATTTTTCCTTTGCTGAGGGAAGGCTATGTTTATTTTACATCATTATCTTCAGGCCGCAGATAGCAGGGCCTTATACAGAGCAGTGCTGAAATCAGAATTAGGACCCAGGGCACAGAGGTGAACAAATGAAGCACTGAGGTATTTAACTCTAGAATAAAATTCCTTGTCAACTCAGGATTGGAGGTGAGAACAAAATGATGTTTCTTGAAGCTTTTAAGTCGCTTTTAAGTCAGAGTAAATTAAAAAGAAACATTACCTTATGATTAAGTTAACTATTCATTTTAATTTTCTAAAATTGTTTTTAAAAGTGTTGCATTTACAAACTGCAGACCTCTTGCTCCCAAAGGCCAGTAGAACACTGTGCCCTATTTATAACTGTGCAGTATTTATAAATATATGTATTTTGTTTAAATGGGAAAATGTTTAAATGGGAGAAATGTAAAGTGCAGAAAAATGTTCCACATTATGACATTTTTTGTACTTTAGAAAAATTGTTGTATGTTTGTGTTATACATGTAATGGTGCCACACATGACAAAAGGGCTGTCATGTACCACAAGTACATACGATAGAGGCTCACAGTTACCCACACATATATATCTCATTTAAACGCACAGACGTTAATACATTTCCAAAGACCATGCTCTCACTGACACACATGGCAGTCCTGTCAGTGCCCCTAGTCAAAATATTTTGTTCAAGCAACAGTATCTGGCTCTACGGACATTAGAGTTAAAGCCAATGAAGCTGGGCACTTTGGTGTCTGGTAACATTAAGTGAATTATTTAGCCTTCAGTAGCTCATGATGATTTTCACTGATCAAAATTAGCTCTCACTACAGAAAAGGTTGGCAACCTCTGCTCATTACTTCTCGAACATCCTCACCCTTCCAAGGTAGTTCTTCCAATAGCTTTACAGCATGCTCAGTGATTTCATTTACAGGTCTGGACGCCACCCTGTAGCACTGAACAAACTTCAGCTGCCTGTAGGCCAGAGTGGACTGGGTGCTTCCTCCTTTAAGTAGAATTATCTAGTGGCTCAACTCCAATGATTGCCTCACTGCTTGCCAGCTGCTTTCTATGGGATGTCAGATGACGCCTGGGCTTGATGAACCCGGAGGCGTGCTGCAGCTTCTCTTCCCTAAGACTAAATTACAACCTGCAACCCCTAGATCGGTGACAATCATCAGATGATGCATTATTGAGTACTCCAACTCACACAACACGTCCTTCTATATGCCCCCCAGATACTGGTCTGGGGTCTGCCCAGAGGACCAGGACTTGTGATAATATGTATATGTATGTGTATACCCTCAGAGACCTCTTCTTAGATGGCCATTTTTTTACTTTTCAACAATATATGGCAGAACATGGCATCCCACCAGGGCAATTCCTAATGTACAGACTGCTCCAGCAGATCTTCTGTATTCTGTGCGCGAGTCCCCTAAGAGGAACCGCAAATCCATGCAGTGCTCCAAACATTGCTAGTAATGGGTACTGGTCACCACTTAATTATTCGGTTATTCAAAGCCCTAATGGAACATACTCTCACATGGCTACTTGAGTGCTGGGAGGTGGACTTTGGGAAAGGGATTTACGATTTAGGTGGATGTTTGCTCTGAAATATCCTAATCATGGGGCATATTTATCATGGTTTTGCCTTGCCCATCTGCGGCGCTAGGGGGTGCAAGGGTGTCGCAAAACATAAATTAGATTTTTCGTGCCACTCAAGGCCACCTTGCATGGCCCTGAGTGGCTTGATGAATCTGCAGTAATGCAAGGCAGTGAAAATTGCTGCCTTGTGTCCCCAGGGAGGTGTTCCATTGGTGGAGAGTGTAAGTTCGCACTCATCCACCCATGGATTTGGCACATTCCCAAATTTACCAACACTGATAAACCTGGGAATACGTCAAAATGCTATGCCTTCTCAGGGGAGGCCAATGAGGAGAAATATCTTTATTTCTTCTTTTGGTTTCCTCTTTCTAAGTGTGCTACATTCTGCAACACACTGAGAAAGAGGAAAAATCCTCTGAGGATTGTTTTTGTGCAGGAAGGTGCCCCTTACTCCACAAACCAGTCCTGTCTGCAAGGCAGGCACCCTTGAACCCTTACGTCTATTATTCCAAGGGTCTGTCAGAAGACCTGTGTAAACACGGGATGCTCTCTGATCCTAGTGGCTTTGGCCTGTTCGCTCCAGATTTAGTACTTGGACTTACTCAACCTACTATTGACAGGCAAACCTCCCACCGATCACACAGCTTGAGTTAATGGTTCCTGAGAAATTGATCTTTTAACACCTGGTCATTTACCTTGAGAACAAAAAACAAAAGGCAACAATGATTTTACTTAGCTGCACATCCCTCCTGTTCTCCTCAAATCAAATTGTACATATTTGTGGTGCTCAAACACTATAACACATCTGTTGCCACCACATGTAAACCAGAATCGGAAATACAAAACAGATAATCATAAATCAAAAAAGAACAGTGGAGCACACCATTTGTAATAATCACATGAATAATTACATCAGCTGCACAGATTCGATGAGTGAAAGAAAAAAATCAATACCTAGATATGTGGGTGTATATCGTCTTGGTACTTATTATCTTTAGTGATTCCATTAGCAAAAGTACTTATAAATATTCACATTCATAGTTTATATAATTTCATACATTTACATAATTTTAAACAATTTGAAAAGCAAACAACAGTTCACACAAAATTTCATTTGACAGTGGTTGTAAATCTCAGATGTTTCTTTGTAGATTCTCAGCCAATGAATGTAGACTTCAGCCGACAAGTGTTTTGTCACATTCCAGGGCTTTCTCAAGGCTTATTCCCGTTCCTAAGTACATCTTAATTTCAAAGAATGCAACACTTAAGCTTTGCTCAAAATGTGTTTAGTAACTCTGAAAATGTTAAGGTATGTCTCTGGTGTGATTGGAAGGCCTGATGAAACGTGAGCCTGCACAACCTTGTGATTTATGTGCACGTTCATCCGACCCTCTGTCAAAAACAGGGACATCTTTATTTTAACAAAGTGTCGGGACACCGGGAATGTCCTTATAAAACCTGGACTGTCTGGGCAAAACTGGGACATATAGTCACCCTAATGTTCGGCATCACGGTGGAGTTCATTCAGGCTCACCCAAGTTGATGCACATCCTTTTTTCCAATAGTTGACATCTGTCTCAGCGTTAGACTTCCGGACTTCGAAGACAGAAGTTCTCCATTTTCACTCTGCCGCCATTTCAGAGTACTAAAGAGATTTTTACTGTGTGTACTTTTTAGGGTCGAGCGCAAAGATCTCTGTCCCTGGAGTAATCTCTCTATAGGCTTTTATCCACGCCTATGTCACTCCCATCAGTTTGGTTGGTTTGTGGGCTTATCTTTTAAAATTCGCTTGATTTCATTAGTGAAAGTCATGCAAACATCATGCCTTTTGAGGTGTTTGCGCCACTCTGTAACCACTTGTGCTACATTATCCCTGCGCCAGGCATAATGCATGCAAAGGGGGTGTTCTCCCGTTTTGTGAGCCGGAAAAATAGCGAAAGGAAACCTATGAGATTTCCTTGCGCCATTTTTTACGGGACCTTTAATGCCTGCTAAAGAGCAGGTGCTAAAAGGGGGCTTCCATTCTTTAGAATGGGGATCTATGTACTCTGCAGGAGTAGCTCCAATATTTTCACATCAATAGCATCATGAGAAATTACACTATTGCCCCCTTGTGCCATGGTGCACCGTATTTTAAATACGACGCACACATGGTGGCCGTAGGGGGATGCCAAGGGGTGCAGGGAAAGTAGCACTGCACTCGGTGCAGCGCCACTTTCCATAAATCTGCCCCTTTTTGTTTTCTTTTGTGTGTCTGCTTTGTGCTGATGGCGGCCTTAGGCTTGCTTATGTGAAACTTTTACTTTTCGGTTTATGTGGCAAGAAAAGTCTGGTTAGTTATGTGAAACTGTTTTACTTTTCATTTTCTATTTATGTTTTTCGTTTTCACTCTATGTGTCCCAAAGCTTTGTTAGCTGCAGTAGACCAGCCTTTATGGCCTGTGCCTGGAACCCTGACCTTTAGCGTTGACCTAGTGCAGCACGCGCTCCTTGCCTTTTAAGCCTGAAACGCATCAGCATCGGTCCACAAGCTCTCAACGCGCGTAGCGTTTCTCTTCCTGGTTCTGCGGCATGTATCTATATAGATAGGTCATTTTATCTGCAGAGATCTAGCACGTTCATAACACACTGTGACATTATTTGGTTGTGTAAATACTCATATTAGACATATATAAATGTACACGGTATTAGTAACTCACGTAGAACAGCATGCAGCTATTAACATTTTCAGAATGTTCCTCCTTGGGCAAAAGAACACGTACCTCTCCAAAAGAGTGTTAGGTTTTGTTTTACCAAAATGCCCGGCTATATTAAAAAAAAAAATAGTCTGAATACCTCGAATGACTGATTCACACTTAAAACAGTGAACGTAGTTCCCAGACTAGTATAAAAAACAGATAAATACAGCAATCTGTCCACTAGATGGCAGGTTAAGCACGTAAAACAATACTGCACTAACCTTCAAATTGCCATGGCCCATCCAATAAATGTGGAAAACTAATACACACCTTGGACTTTTAGTGCAGGGTCAAGGCATATACTGAAGCTCCCCTTATTAATAACCTTGAATGAATTACTCACGTTCATCTAATACAAGCCGACATTATGCCAACAAACAATAAATAAATACCCTCGTCTTTCAGTAATGGAGGCAAGCCAGCAGATGGAGGTAGCAGACCTGAATAAGCATTCATAAAGCCATTTCTTTTTGCTCTTAAATCTATTTTTTTAGAGTCCAGAGCGTAAACGCTCTAGAGCCTGTTGTAATCTCTCTGTGGGCTTTTAACCATGCCCACTCTTGCTATTCATTCTTTGTTGTGCTTGTATTAAATGCTTAATTTTTATTGGTGCATTTTGTGAAATGTCCCTCCTTTGTGTGCTGAGTTCCCTCCCCTGGCGTATTAACTAAGTGAACCCTCCAGAATATTTCTGTTGGCCATCACACTATGTCACGCTTTCTCCTGTCACAGGGTGTGATGGCCCCTCCTCCGGTTTAGCTTTGCCTTTCATCCCACCCCAATCCTTTCTAGATTTTCAGGCAAGGAGCTAGTGACTTTCGCGCTCATGGCGGCTGTGGTGCTTTGAATCGGCTTGTTTTGTCTTGCTACTGATTTGTTTTGCTGACGTCATTAACCACGTCACAGTGCAGAGCGCACACGGACAGTCGGTCCGAGGCGGATCTTTGCCAGGCCTGTAATGTCAGGAGCCCTTCACTGAGGGAGAAGAGCCGAGGCTAACCCTGCACTCATGCTCAGATAATAGGTGTTTACATGCGCAGGAGTTGAAAAACTCTTTCTCCTATTTCCAACGATGTAAAGAAACACTCTGAAGAAGCAGATGCTAAACTGTCATTTTAACATTTCTTGCCTTTGGTAGTTTCCCTACAGTGCTGTTTCTAAGTAAACATTGTATGTTTACAAGCTATGTAAAGTTCTGAATTCGAACAGGATGTAGCCCATGTGATACTAAACAAACATAAATAAGAAAAGCATCTTTTCAACTTTCCATTCCTTTATGGTTCACGTCAACAATGTGCCTAAGTTTACAAAGCGAGACAAAGCACCAACAGGTTGCTGGAGACTTAAACATCCTTGCCCCGAAGACAGGCTACAGCCGAGAACAAGAAGTGCCGACTTGTCAGGTGCAGCAGTTTCTAGAAGCATAAATTAGTGCTTTTAGGTTCATTCTCTACTGAGGCATATCCAACGCCGCACTTTCCACTGCCACCACAGCACCTCCAGGGCTCGCTAGGCACCATCTGTGCAAGCTGGAGACCGCAGTATGCCCTAAGAGCCGACAGGCAGCTGGCGCCGCACCCTGGCACAGCCATTGCACCAAGGATGTTGCCAGCCACATATCTGAGTCAGACATCAAGGCATCACAAGGGAACTTCCAGCACAGATTAACAGCTGGGTGTAAACGAAAAGTGTCTCGGCTTCGGCAAATGCTAAAGTGTAACTTTCAAATCGCAGGCTCTTTCCACGACTTGGTGGGGGCATCTCGGTCTTTTCACTGCTAAGGTCGATAACACGATCATTATGTAATTAGACAGCGGGAACTACCGAAAGGGGTGAGAAAGGCCAGCGAGTACATTTAATCAGAGCACGGAACTCTCTGACACCACATGGACTACAAAACATGGAAACAAAGCAAGACGAGTCAAATCTTACTAAAAGCTGCAATTTTGCTGTGACTTCGTTTTTTTGGTGAAACCGTTTTGCAAGGATATGAATTTCTCAAAATGGCAAGTCTTGAAGGGCATCAAACTTCATAACGACATCATAATCACAATATGCATCATAAATTGTACTGTGATTTAAACTAATTTTTTTTGTGCGAGCCTGGGACATCATGTCCAAATAAGCGTAAACGAATGTTCTACTTCATCCCACTTCATTAAGGATGGTATTGGTAGATTTATGCCTGTCAATGGCGAACGACTGATTATTAAAACTTTTTCCTATTTGTTGTCATTTTAAACTGAACGATTTTTGCATCTGTCTAGGAACTGGATATAGATAAAATACACTATTTATTTCATTCATGGCTGCCATACACGAATCGACTTATAGACCGTTTCTAGTTTTTACTATTTTACAGGGGTGGGGCATTGGTCTTGGGCGGGCAGAGCTGACCTTTGTTTTTTTGACCCCCATGCATGAAATTAAGGAGTACAAGGAATGGCGAGTTCAAAGATTTTTTTTTTTTTTTACAAACCTCTTAAGTAAAGGCTATCAATACACAATAGTTTTTCAAGCAGATCGGAGGGAACCTGTTTTTTTCTCTGAAACGAGAGTGCAGAGGTGTTGTGGGCTACCAAAATTGTTTGTTTACGATGACCCGTGTCGTCCTAGTGCATGATGTCCTATCCTGCACATAGCGATTCACTAAAAGGGGTTAAACCTGGCCTGCCTTTGGTGTTAGAGCGGATTCTCCCTGCCCCCAGCAGTACATTGAGAGTGACCCCCCTCTCTTTCCTTGAAAACAAAGAAACACAGCCGCAACGTGAATAGCAAAAGAACTGTGACCTCAGCGTGAATCCTTGCTCCAACCAATTAAGCAATTACACGTTTTGTAAGAACTTACAAGGGTCTAAGAATGGCACCTTGAAGAAGACCTCACGTGGTGATCTACAAATCAAAGTACTAAATGACCACAAGCTCTTTCGGTGCTTGTCCAAAAAAAGAGTCACAATTTCTGAATATTTTTTCAGATCACTTTACACTTGTAAAATGAAGTGTTATGACCATGTTCCCAATTTCTTGTCATTATGTGTGTATTCCTGATGAGAGTTTTTGTGTGAACCACATAGAACTAGGCTTTGGGGAGTTATCTTAATCACATCGAGAGAGAAGGGGAGAGAAAACCCATACTCTCTCCCCTAAGAACATAAACAAATACACAAGGAGTATGGGGTATTTTATGAGTAAAAAATACATTTAATTTGCCCTTGACTGTCTACAGATCCCGAACTTCGGGACTTGTATGCTGTGGATGGTAGGCAGGGGAAAGTTTCCTTACGGACTAGGTGGTCTCACACACTAAATAGTGTCATGTTTCATCCTATGACCACCTAGCCCCATCCAGGGGTCATACCACCTGGACAGACTCAACCTCGTTGTTAAAAGAACTTGGAGGGAGTGCAGAGATGACATTTATCTGGATAATAATGGGATCCAGTTGTGCTACAGAAAACTAAAAACACCTAATCCATCCCCTGTATGCGTTTACCTTTATTAATGGTGATTGCTGATGAGACTGAAAACAAATGGGTCACTTCCAGAGGATAATGACTCGAAGAGTCACCTACTACTTACTGGCTTACTTTGGGGGGTTCTACAACTAGCCTCTGCAGCATACACAATACAAACAATTTGTGACCTTGAAAGGGCGTGGTTTTGAGTTTAATTGTCTAATGTGAAATCATTTTAAGATAAACATACATTTTACAGGCAAAACTGCTCAGTGGGTTGGTGCACCTGCTCCACAGCCCAGACCTCTGTGCAACCTGAATCTCCTGAGGGCAGTAAAAATGAGTTGATTTGGAGTGTGGAAAAAGTTAATACAGGATATTTACAGCTCCACCAAGCCTCTGCAAGGAAGGCTTTAATAGATTTAATTGGGATAACAAGAGTGTGTGTGGAGGGGGAGGGGGGTTGAAAGTAGGCGTGGTCTAATATCCTAACTAGTAATTCTTTCCAAGAGGAGTGGCATATTTGATTAAGGGCATGGCTTAAAACATATAAACTTCTGTGCTTTCTACAGTGTACCACCGGACCAGTATATTGGTGCCTCTGTGACCTTTGCATCCACAGTAATGTACATGCACCTAAATAGCTGCACCTAATGGCTTTACAATGCTTGTTAGCAGTATCTGCCAAATAACACTGATATCGTTGTGAATATTTATACGTGAAAATGTTTTGACTTTAGAAATATGACATTATGAATCAAACATTAGGGGGTCCATTCAAGGGGCAGTAGTCTTCGGAGTGTCACAGTCACTCCTGCCCTTCCTCTCACACCATTTTCCCCTGCAGTCTTTATGCCAGTTCCTTCCCACATCTTTCTGGAACCCTTTATCTGCATATCTCGCACCTCATGTTGTTTTCCTCAGCACCATCTTTTCACTCTCTCCTGCATGTCATTTCTTGTGTCTCCTTCACCGTTCCCCTACACACACAACGCACCCATTCACCACTAAGCACTGCATTTTGTTTTACTTTTTCCCCTCAATATTTCGACAGCTGCCTGCCTCATTCACACACACTTTACGGTAGAATCACAATTACAATTGGCACAAATTACCATAGCGCTCCGCGATCTGCAAAGAGGCCAAGGACTGGATGAGCATGTATACAGAACACCTTTATAAACCACTGACAGTCACTGTGAAAACTGGCACTACCTTCACCCTGAACTCCAAGCCCTCAGTTGTGGCATTATATACTAAACACCCATACACAGCCTCAGATTCAAACAGACACCCATAGGCAACTCAATTTAAAGTACGCTCTATACAAAATAAATATGCTGCCCGAAAAACAGAAGCATCGTTGGCCTCTATTGCTTTAGTGGTTTTTACAGTTATTGTTCTGAAAACAAACAGTGCTGTTTTAAGGTCAAGTGCACAAGCGCTCTGACTTGTTGTAATCTATCTGTGGGCTTTTAACCACGCCCACAGCACTCCCATCACTATCACTCGTTCATGGGCTTGCCTTTCAAAAATCCTTTGTTATCATTGGTAAATGCTTTACATTGGGCCCTTCGTGGGGCAGTTTTCTTACTGCCTTGGCCACAGACCCTGTTACATGGATAATTGCACGTTTGCCCATACCTTTGATTGCGAACAAACTTCTTTTTACTTTTGTGTCTCTCCGCACTCATGGCGGCCGTGGCACTTTGAATCGATTCGCTTCTGTCAACTGTTTTACTTTTCATTTTCAATTTAAGTGGCAAGAAAAATAACTCGAGAAAACGCAAGACCCATGGCATTGCCAATGCTTGTTTGTATTGTAACAACAATAGTTTACATGTGATGTAGTATCTAATCAGCCCTTTTCTTCAATTGTAAATAAAAAACACAGTAAAAGTCACCTGGTGGATATGTAGCGCCTAATATTGTAACAGGCATAATAGGCATATGCATTTAATTATAGAAATAGTAGCTTTAATTGGCAGTAATTTGAAATAAAAAAGTAACCCTCTTTGCAAGTGAAATTTAAGCAACAAACTTGAAAATCCCCCGTACTCTTGTCACGTGCGCACATGTTTAGCTGGTCCGCGCCCTCCGCTCTGCTGCGTGGGAGGAACAAGAGACAGAGGAAACCGAGCTAATGAGGATTCACTGTGAGAGAGAAGTAGAGGAGAACCAGGATGAAGTGGAGTTAGGAGGGAGAGGTAGGAGAGGCGAACATGCAGGCAAAGTAAAATCAGAAAAGTAGGGTAGAAAGAAAGATACAGAGAGGGAGGAAGAGGAGGTTGGAAGAGGTTGTAGCAAAAGACAGCAACAGGCAAAGTTTTCTTGTGAGGAAAAGAGGCAGAGGAGATAGGGATGGGGAAGGAAATGCAGACATGAGTACAGAGGGGTAAACTACAGAAAGACGAATACGGGAAGTGGCTAGTAAGAGGAGTGGAATAGACAGGTAGAGAGAGGGTGATGTAGTTAGAGTTGCAGACAGACGCGTGGTAGGGGAGTGCTGCAGTAGAGGGCAGAACTAGAAGTGATGTATAGAAAGGCCAGGCACAGAGAGTAGTGATGCAGGGAGAATGAGTGGGGGTGAAGGAGGGAAAGTAGAGAGACAGGTGAGATGAGAAAGAGTCTTAGGTTAATATAGAGGTAACAGTGAGGTAGATAGAAAGCGATTGGAGAAATGGAGGTAGCGAATGTGTGCAGAAATAGAGGTAGAGGAAACCTGGGGGAGAGCGGATAATCATAGCTAGAAAAGGTTAAAGGAAGAGAGAGGCACTGAGTAAGGAGCTGTAGTGAGAAGTGACATAACAAAGGAATGCTGAAGTGCACTTAGAGGTTATGTAGTGAGGGAGAGATGGGATAACTAGAAATGAGGTAGCAAATGAGATGTGAGGAAGAGCGAGAAATTAGGCACGGGGTGGTGAGGTACTGTATGAGAAGGTAAAGAAAGAGGGGTGAGAGGGAGGTAAGGAGGTGAGGTGTTCAGACACTGAGAAAGAGGGGAGATAAAGAGAGTTAAGCTTTAAAAATATATGAAGTACACAGAGGAGAGAGCCCGCGAGGGGAGTTAGAAACAAGACAGTGGCTCTATACAACACGGCGAAGAAAGGGAGAGGTTAGGTGGGAGGGACAGGCCGGGAGATGCCACAGAGGGTTAGAGAGGGAGGTAGAGAGAGGTGCAGCTGAGAGAGAGGGGAGGCAGACAGAGGTAGCAGGAGTGGAGAGGAAGACTGGATATACTGTAGAAATGAACAGATAGGCAGAAAGAGTGAAAAGTAAGGCGAGATGCCCGAGACAGCAAGAGAGTTGAGAAAGAGAGGTGACAGGTAGTCTAGAGACAGGCGGACAGCAAAGTCAGGTAGAGAGGAGGACTAGGATTTAGGGACCGATCAAGTAGAGAGATGAGGTACAACAAAATAGAAGTGAAGTGGAAGAAGGTTAGGTTGAGGGGAGTGAAAGGCAAGGTGGAGGTGGGTAAGGTGAAAGGTACGTTGGCCATCGGTAAACAGAGGAGTAAGAAGAGCAGGAAAACGTTGGTCAGGGCAAGTAGGTACAGAAATGACGGAGTAAGAGGTAAACGAGGAGAGACTGTGGCTAGGTAATGTGATTTGGTAGAAAGAGTCAAAGATAGAGGTAGACTGATACAGGGAGAGTTGAGAAAGATAAATCACTTTACCTGGGGACCCTTAGAAGGTGGGGTCCATAGGCAAATGCCCACTTCATACATGCCAACATTTTAGAAGAGGAAAGCGGTAGATTTAAAAAAATAATCCGGATAGTAGATTTCTCACTGATCTGAGCCAGGTCTCTAGTCATGTATGGGACTTCTAAGTGCGGATAGCAGAAATGCAAATATAAGGTGTTTTTTTCTTCCCTGTTAGGAACAAGGAACAAGCTCTACGGCAGGCAGAGAGTGGGTTACAAAAATGTTGTGCTGTGGCCTGCAGGAGCAGGTTACCGGCAGTGAGTACGCTGGGTCACACAAGACCAGTTCCTGTCAGCAGGAGTCCGCTGAGGAATCTGTTTTTTTTGCTTGCAGGAATGGGGAGACGGGAGACTAGCCTTGAAATCGGTAGTCTCCCGCCTGAATCGGGAAGGTTGGCATGCATGCTACTTTTTCCCACACATTAAACTCGCTCTGTGACAAAGAGCATAATTTCTGTAGTGGCAACTCTTAAATACTCTAAGGATCTGCCTTCTAAGTACTGGACTGAGAAGTTTCACAACGTCCCTGATGGCAGGTGAGTGTACATGTCTGTAACATAGTATTAGTTTCACACATAACATATGGGCCAAAGTCTCAATGCTTCCAGCCAGGTCAAAAGGGGAAGATCCCCAGAGAGATTGTGAAGTACACATTCTATGAGCAATAGGTTAAAGATTAATTCACAATACATTACAGCCCCAGCTTTCTTGGTGTTTTGTGCATGCTTTGCCAATGTTAGAGAGTTACGAGCCCTTTGCATTTCGAGCCCTTCATGATGTTCATTGGAGATAAAGGGGGTCACTGAATTGAACTTAACTGAACTCATTGCCGCCACTTCACCGCCAGTGCGGTAAAGCCCCCGCCGGCTCTATAATGATTTTCCTGGTGGGCTGGCGGGCGCAAACAGTGTTTCCGCCCAACAGCCCAGCGGTAAACAGGGCCTTCATATTGACACAGTCTTCTAATGGAGCCAGCGACAATGTGGCGGAGCGGCGGGTGCAGCAGCATCCGCCGCGCATTTCACTGCCCGCAATTCGGGCAGTGAAATGCACAACGTGGCTGTGCATGGGGGCCGCTGTACTGCCCATGCCCAGTGCATGGGAAGTGCAGGGGCCCCGAGTCACCCATTCCACCAGCCTTTCCCTGGTGGTGTACACCGCCCAGAAAAGGCTGGGGGAAAGGAACTCATAATCCTCAGGGCAGCGCTGCCGTGTTGGATTTGTAACACCGAGACTGCCAGGCTGCCTGGTGGCAGCAGCCTGGCGGTGGCGGCGTTTCTACCGTGGCATCTCCGCAATGGCGGACGGACCGCCACTACCACGACGGTCCGCCCGCCACCGTGAGTCTGGCGGTCCAAAGACCACAGACTCATAATGAGGCCCAAAGTGCTTTGTGTAACTCATGTAGGCATGAACAGAAGACTCAGAAAGTAGGTACTTACACTAAGCTATTTTTATTAAAATTGATCTATCGGCACTGTTACTTTTAATGATGAGGGAGCTTATCGCCAACGTTGCTGCTCTCTAAGGCTCTCTTAGCCTGGACTGTCTTGTTCCTCCCCAAACTTCTTGTCCAGTTTCTGTGGAAGGAACTAGTCTAGTGTTCCTGCTGCGGACCTGGGAGGACTCCAGTCTGCAGGGTCCTGGTGCCCTCATGACAAGTGTTTCTCCAGACTTCCTCTTCTTTTATTCTAAAATCATTGTTTGAATTCCATCCGAACAAAGACATTGTTCTACTGACGGTTTTTTACGCTACAGTGCCTTCTTGGCAAAGAAGATGGTGCACATATTGGGCATTATGCCTTGAACTTCTAAGTTGACTGAACCAGAAATCCGTTTTTGATAGACAAACATTTTGTGACTCCAGGGTGACAATGAGGTTTTCCGCGCAGCTCCTAAGGCCACCATTTCCAGATTTATAACATTATACATCACTCATTGCTGCTCTTAGCCTGGGGCCCAATCTCTATCTGGTGTCAAGGTACGTTCCACAATAGCTAAGACAAGCATCTATGGCATTCTTTAAGCATGTGGCTGTAAGAGGCATTTGCTAGGTGGCTGTGTGGGCTACCCAACATGCATTCTACGAACTTTTCACTAAAGGCTACAAAGTTTTGGTCAGAAATTCAGCAAAACCTCTTTAATTATGCAGAAATGCTCAGTGCTGGCATTTTTCTAGTCCCTTTCTTGTTCTCAATTGCTGTGGAATCTAGCCACCGGCTGAAAATGACAAAGAGATAGAATGTAAGAATATGATGTACTTCTTAGTGACTTTGTTAATGTTAGTCCATAGTCTGGCACCCATTATCAAATGCTTTACAGCTGACCAATCTTGAACAGGTCAGAAAACACTTACTGAATGCCTCCGTTTTAAAATTCAAGGGAGCTGACAAGGACACAAAGGGATGGGGTTTGTTGCCTAAGATGTCTGCATGCATACCAGGTATCAACTCGCAAAGCTTAGTACTACCAGTGTTTAACATCAGTTTTTGAGCCCATCATTGGTGGGAGGAATAGGGTGATAATGTGAGGGACTGGAAATAAAGGCCCTCATTATAAGTGTTCCGAAGTATTATCTCCAGGGGGAATAACACTCTGGGCCTTTCTGAAAGGTCCTGTGTTTCCAAGCCATGGGATTACTGGGTCTGAAATTACCAAACCCAGTGTTCCGAAGCCCAGAAGCAATAAATCCAAAACATTGTGGGATCTGTGGGCGTGCCTCCTCTCCTGGGAAGCAGCAAATGCTCCCAATAGCTCCCCCATCTACTCTGTCCTTCCCTCACTACCCGCACCACTGTTCTGCACACATTTGCCACCTTCCCAAACAGGTGGTAAATTGTTGTGAATTTGGGCCTATTTTGCCCTGGAAAGGAAACAAATATGCAGCTTTGGACCACATTTTCCCCATTCAAGAGAAATAAACTTTAATCCCCAGAATTAGGTGTGGTATTATAGTCTGTAATCGGAGACTTTGGTTTTCTGGTGGATGCACCTACTTCCAGGGAACTTGTGACAGGAACTACAGTCACAACGAAGGCAAACATCCCTTTTCTGTTACCTGCTAGTTTTATTTATGATTTTGACCCTATGAGTGGTTTGGCGACTTCAAGATGTGAGGCAAAGAGGTAGGTGTCATCTTTGCTTTACTCACAGTGTAGTTGTGGAAGATCCTAAGTAAGAATCACACACACATTATGCAAGCTCATGTTGTAAGACGCAGTGTTATCCCAAAGGTTAGAGTAGTTTTTCCCACCTATTCTTTACCGTCAAATTGCTAATAGAATACATGGTCTGTAATGTGTCCAGTGGCACCACTTTACATGGTTCTTGGGCTGAAAAGCTTGACAACCCCTGTTTGAATTAATCCAAAGTTAGCTGTATATAATCATGGGACCAGGATGGCAAGTCGGACCAAACAATCTGTCCAATGTGGAACCAATTCACAAAGGGCCTCCGCACTCGCGGCTGAGGCCCCACAATCATGGGTGGTTCGCACTTGTGGCAGGACCTCTGCTGTGCAGTTGGGAGTTCGAACCACAACTGCAAGGCCTCCGCCACGAGTAAGCAGGCCCTTTGTGAATCGGGCTGAGGATTTAGACATGTTACCTGCTTTCGCCCAACCATACAATAAAATGGGACAGGATCCCATTCTTCTCCTAGAAGTAGATCATCTGGAAGAAGTTGCAGAAAATTCCATCAACTGGCTCCAGGTGGCCAGCATTTATCTAAAAAAACACAGTGAGCATAGCTAGGATGCCAAGCAGCCAAGCCCAATCATAGGTTGGGCGAGGGTGAGATTTAAAGTCTTCAGCTAGCCACTAGAGCGAGCATCTTTGCAGGAATTGTATGTGTATGTATGTGTATGTATGTGTATGTGTCCTACACTGGAAAGACAGGCAAATAGTCTCAAGGCTGTGGTTGGGGATGTGAGAGGTCAGGATTCCAAGGTGAATTCGAGCTATTGCTGAATAGATCATGGGCTTGGCAGCTAAGTCAATTGGAGCATCAACTTCTTGTCTCAAGATGTGAGGTTACTGGGCAGGGAAACAGAAAGTAGTTCTGAATGCCATTGAACGAACCAGGAGAGCTCAGTGATGTGTCCCCTAGTTCAATTTAGGATGGTAGAGTGGCTTTGTTGGGGTACAAGCCACAGTGTTGGCGTAGACCTGGTGAACGATTTTTCTCATACCCAAGAGTGAGTGAGGAGGAAACCAGGACAGAGGAAGAAACTAGAACGGAGGATCGTATGCTTTGGACAACCATTTAAGCTACCTGTCTGGACCTAATTTCCGTTGACTGCAGTAAGGTAAACTACCCTTTAGTAACCTAGAAGTTCACATTGGATAATATTGCTCAAACTGGATCATATCTCGTCCACAGAACACGACAGAACCTACATATGTATGGTTTACTTCATTTTTATCTCTTCCATTTTCACTGAACAAAGGAACTTTTTCGATATTTTTACATTAATGACATTTTGTAAACACGGTTTCTAAATTTGAGTAGTGTCACCCCTTTAATGGTAATTTCTCCTTAACTATATTTGTTGTCATTTTAATGATTTTTTGTTATTGAAATCTTGTTTACTCCACCTTCCCCAAAGTTAGAAGTATGCTATTAGCCCCTTCTTTGCTCAAAGCTTGAGGTAGATTATGTGCTCCCCTCCATGCCAAAAACTAGGGTGGTGGGTTTTTATTGGAAACTGCCTTCCCCAAGTTTCAGTGGTAGCGTATTAGGTAGCTTCCACCTTGCCCAAGGGAAGGGAACTATTTAGTGCCCTCTGCCTTGCCTAAGCACCCGTCATCTGCCTTTTCCTAGTGGTGATGAGTGTATGTCATTCCCAAGGAAGGGGAGTAATCTGGGAGCACCACATTGTTCAAGAACATGTAGGTGTTTGCTAGATCCCCGGTCTTGCCCAAGGAGGGTATTTAGTAGCCACCTCCCCCACCTTGACCAAGGAGTGTCTTGTCAAAATTGAACCCCCAACGATGTACGGATGGTGTCTGCATGCCAGCTGCCTTGCCCATGTAGTATGTAGTGCCCAGCATGCTTTGACAATGTTGGGGATAGATGGGAGTTCTCCGTCCTTGCCTAAGGGTAAGGTGGGATGTGTACATTTTCCACCTTGCTCAGGGGTAGGGACTGTATTTGGTAGGCTACTATTAGCCCTAGTATGGGGTATTTTGTGCCTTTCTGCCTTGTCCAGTGGAAGTGGTGGTGGGGGAAGTACTTGTTTGCCCACTGTGCTGTGAAAGACAAGTGGGGGTTCTATTGGAACCTGCTTTGCTTAAGGAGTTTGGGGTATTTGTACCCTGTTGGGAGTAAAAGTCACTCCTGTGGCTCTAGAGCTCACGTCCCACCCCCACCCTATGTTGCTTTTCCTTCTTCTGGATTTGATGTTTTCCCAAGTGAGCCCATACTCACTGTGAGGCCTCTCTTTGATATGGATTGACACTACAGTGCAGTACTCTGAGGTCGAGGCAGGCACTCGGTATGTCCTGTCTTTGAGAAAGTGGCTACTGCCTTCTTTACCAGAGCTTTGTGAGAATGAGGACGGAGGCAGGGTAATTTATAGGGAAAGTGCAGGCCTTTTTTCCCTGCCTCTTTTCGGGAGAGATGCCCACCAGTTTCCCCTGTTTGAAAAGGTTGTTCCACTCTTCCTTAACCATGGGCCTCTACTGCCATCTGAATGGATAATGAGTGAAAGGTATATGTATTCTGTGAGTAACACAGGATGAGGATGGAGTCTGTTTCCATATGTGCTTGTGTGCAGCAGGGCTTCCCCGTACATGTATGTCAATAAAAGGCAAAGGAGGTCTTTGTGCAAGCCCTTGCTGGTCTATGACGACTTGGGAGCCTGCACCTCTGCATTTCCTCCCTTCTCTGAGTGTCTTACTCTAGACAGATGCTTTGTCCTGTGGGCAGTGGTGTCATGTTCCTCCCTTTGAAGTGGGCCCGCAGCTCCCCTGCCAGAGCACTGCCAGGTCTGTCCAGATCTGTACCCAAATACTCATCCAGTCCTAAATTGGAAAGAACCAGTCGACGACTAGCTCCTGTGGCCAATGGGCTTTGTGGTCAGACAGTATCTGACTGCAGGATCCTTTCCTGAAATCCAAACAGTGTGCAATAGCTGAGTGGTCAGTTTCGGGTTAAACAGTAAGTTGTTTGAGCAATACTTTGTTACAGAACTTTTCAATTGAAGGAGGAGTTACACCGCCCATATACATCTCCTGAAGTGCGCCCATTCAAATAGGGTTCTAGCCCACACTGGCACCCTGTTGAGCGCCAACATGAGAAGGCGTCCTATGATGAAGCATGCCATCCTCTGGCTGGGTGAGGACTGTAATCCTTGTAAAGGATTTCTCTCACAGTTGACAGACACACTGCTATCCTCCACACCATAAATGTTAATATAAACCACACTATAGCCAGAAACGAGACATGAAATAAGAATAAAATACATATTTAAACTTCTGTTACCTTCTTAACTGTCTCACGAAGACTACTAAATACTGCTGAAAATAAGCTGTTGAAAAGAAATAATAAATGGATAGAAACCGGGTTGAAACTCAAGCAAGAAAATGAGAGACTATAAACAAGACATTGATGATTAAAAGAATGAAAGAGCGTATTCATTTTGGAAAAACATTTCTGAGAATAAATGCCCCACACGTTTTTTTAATATACTCAAGGGATGCAGTGAGAGAATCTGAACATTCTCAAAGTTGTGAGAGAGTAGAAGAAGGCAGCGACCAGGTGGTGCCTGTGCGAAAAAAGGATAAAAGTGAAGAATGAGTAGATCCAATTTTGAAAATGAAGAAAACGAAGTGAACAATTTATCTGATTATAATTCACTAGTTGAGGATGAAAGACATTACAAAAAGGAGCTACATCTGTACCTGCAACTCACACGAATTTCTTCAAACGAAAATTGAGGTGTGTAAGAAAGTGAGGAGAGTAATTTACGATAGTCTTTTTCACAATCCCCGCAATTCTGGCCCAGATTAAAATGCTAGATTGAATGTAGGTTATTTTTATGAAAGGTTGCAAGTCATTGTCATAGGGTAAAAAGACAAGTTTCTGAAACAAACTAAGGAACTGTCAATTTAGTCCCACATTTATATGTCACCCAACACAATGCAGCAAGGCAACTTGGCGCGCTGCATGACAGGAAGAGGACCGGAATGTGGCACATCTATCAAGATATGACGCATTCCTATCCTCTTCTTGAAACAGCGTACTCAATACAGCCTAGCGCCAATGTAGGCACCCTGGCACCTTTTTGCAAGGCTACACGCGCTACAGTCAGGATTGTTTTTGTGCAGGGAGGGTCATCTTCATGAAAATAGTCCTTAGAAAAAAGGAAACAATGAGGAGAAATAAAGACATTTCCCCTTGTTGCACTTCTATCTGGACTGGCGTACATTTCTGATTCATTCTCAGGTCTACTAGTGTTGCTAAGTCTGGGACTGCGTCACAATATGTGGGTAGATGCATAGCAATACCCACGCTACTCCCATATAGCGCCTTCCCAGCGCAGTTTAACACAAGGCAGGGACTTGTGTCGCCTTGCGTTACACCAGATTTACCAAGCCATGCAGGGCTGCGCAAGGTGCCTCTGCATGGCATGGTAAATCTCATTCTAGATTTTGTGTCACTTTGTGGGGTACAAGGGCAAAAGCAAAACCTTGATAAAACTGGCTTTAATATCTAATGAAAATGTGCCCTTTAATGTAACTGCAAAAGGAGATGTTTTGGTAATTAAGGACTGACCAAAATGTCTGAGTCTTACAGCACAAAAGTGTTAAAATGTGGATTTGAAAATACACATACTATGGGCCTCGTTGCGACTGACCAAAATGTCTGAGTCTGACAGCACAAAAGTGTTGAACTGTGGATTTGACAATACACATACTATGGGCCTCATTACGAGTTTGGCGGGCAGCAGAGGCCGCTAGCTAAACTCGTTCCTCCATCAGGCCGCCTGCGCGACCTGAACACCGCCGGCCCTATTAAGAGTTCACCGCAATGCCGGCAAGCAGAAACAGGGCCTTAACATTGAGGCCAATGTGGTGGTGCGGCGGGTGCAGCAGCACCCATCGCCAACTCCACTGCCCGTAATTCGGGCAGTGGAATGCGCGACTGGGCTGTGCATGGGGGCTCCTGCATTGCCCATGCCAAGTGCACGGGCAGTGCAGGGGCCCCCGATGCCCCCATTCTGCCAGCCTTTCCTTGTTGGTGTAAACCGCTATGGAAAGGTTGTCGGTATGGGGACACGTAATCCCCAGCACAGCGCGTTTGCAGCGCTGCCCTGGCAGAATACAACCGCCAGGACCACCAGGCTGCCGGCATCCTGGCGGTGTTGGCGGTCAGACCGTGGTGGCTCCGCCATAGTCATAATGTGGTGTTCAGACCGCCCCGACTGCGGCAGTCGGACCGCCACCATGGGTCTGGCGGTCTGAAGACCACCAGACTCATAATGAGGCTCTATGTGCGTGGAAAGCAGTCTCTGCATACTGCAAGTGTAAAAGCAGCATGGATTAATTCTTGTGGTGGAAATTCTATTTAAGGAGTATCAGTGTTCACATCACAACATTTTGCGTGAATTGAATAAAGCACTAGTTACATAAAATTGTAGAAAAACCTCACAAATAGTACGGTTATTTTTATTGCTTTTTTAATCTGTTTCAAATCAAACATTTAGTGGAGGTTATTTATAGTGGGAGCGTCATGGCTTATCTGCACCAAGTTAGTCAGTCTTCAATGTTTCTTCCTGCGCTTGGTAATCCAGCAACTAAATGAAATTATGGGTTCCATTCTCTGAAAACTAACGGTTGCTATTGATTCCAAAAATCATGAACCATAAAGGAAAAGGCATTGGCAAAGCCAATAGATGTCACCTTTAAGACCTGCTGGATTTGTCAGTGCTTTTTGGTGATGCTGAACTACTTTGGTAAGAAAAAAAAAAAAAAAAAATTTTTTGTTTGTTTTGCTGGTGCACATTCAAAATCCCTAATCCCTCTGTTGGCAGTCACATCATTCTCTAGATGCTTGTATGCATCATCAGGCATGTGCGCATCAGGAGATCTTTTACTTTTTATTGACTGATCCAAGATGGCCACTTAGATCGGTTAATAATAATTTTTTTAAAAGACATAGGGGGTGATTCTGACCCCGGCGGTACTAGACCGCCGGGGCCAGGGTCGGCGGGAGCACCGCCAACAGGCTGGCGGTGCCCCGCAGGGCATTCTGACCGTGGGGGTTTGGCCGCGGTCAGAAAGGGAAAACCGGCGGTCTCCCACCGGTTTTCCGCTGCCCTTCTGAATCCTCCATGGCGGCGCAGCTCGCTGCGCCGCCATGGGGATTCAGACACCCCATACCGCCATCCTGTTCCTGGCGGTTCGCCCGCCAGGAACAGGATGGCGGTATTGGGTGTCGCAGGGCCCCTGCAGGGCCCCCGTAAGAGGGCCCCACATTGTATTTCAGTGTCTGCATTGCAGACACTGAAATACGCGACGGGTGCCACTGCACCCGTCGCACCTTCCCACTCCGCCGGCTCAATTCTGAGCCGGCGTCCTAGTGGGAAGGGTTTTTTGCACTGGGCTGGCGGGCGGCCTTTTGGCGGTCGCCCGCCAGCCCAGTGCAAAAGCCAGAATCACCGCAGCGGTCTTATGACCGCGTAGCGGTGTTCTGGAGGGGGGAACTCTGGCGGGCGGCCTCCGCCGCCCGTCAGGGTCAGAATGACCCCCATAGTAAGTGCACAAAAGCGGTAGAGGTGGTGACCACAGAGGAGAGGGTTGAGGGAGTGGGGGGAGAAGCACCCAAGGAACATAGGTGCACGAGGCGTGAATAAGCATGCAAGGGAGGCAATAATACAAAGGGCAATGTCAGGGGCATGCACGAGAAGAACAGAGGGCTAGTAACCACAAGAGAGAGCAAGCACGGGGAGGGAATATTGTGGGAGGGAGAGTAACACAAGAGGGAGAGAACTCAAAAACATGTTATGTTGATTTGTTTAGAGCACTAATCACCCATGAGGGTATTCAGACGCTTGGGCAGGTGAGTAGGTGTGTGGCCTCCAAGGTGCTTATACAAAGAGCCAGATCTTCAGCTTCTTGTGGAGTTAAAGAAGTGAGGAGGAGGCTCTGACGTGTTGACAGAGGTCGTTCATATTTTGGGTGCAATGTAGGAGAATGACTGACCTCCCGTTCTGCTTTTGTGGATGTGGGGAGTGTGCACAAGAGAGAGTGATGCAGAACGTAAGTGTCTGGTGGGTTGGTGAAAGTGTTTGAGTATTCGGCTCCTGTGTTATGTACTCTATTAGAGTGCTTAATCAAAGAGAAAAAAGTAGTTCCCAAAAAATGAGCTGTGGAAGGATATAAATCAGCAGTGAAAAAAGTTGCTAGAGAGACTAATGGCCTGATTTAGAGTTCGGTAGGTGGGTTACTCCTAGGGACATAATCAACACCCCAGTAGTACAGTCCCCAGTTTTGTGTACATTAATGTGGCCCCCCAGTTTGCTGGTGCTCTGTGGGTCTCTCTAAATCAGCTGCACGTGTGCAGTATGCTCTGGGCTGACACGGGCTGATCCAGGATTGAAGAGAAACAACATAATTATACTTGATTCTTTTCAGTGCCTGCGAGGCACATTGGAAGAGTGGGTGGGAGCCCATGAGAGGTAGTGTCCTCCATAGAACACTGCTCTCAGAGAGGGGAGAGGGGAGGGGGCAGCCCAGAAATGCAGGAGGCACAGGTAAGTTTGCCACCTTTCCCAGAGAAAAATACCATCTTATGTTCATATGTTAATGTTCTGCAAAGGCTTCAACATGATTCTTAAGTATAACTTTATATCTCCTGTATTAATTTTAACATGGCCTTTCTGTCTTTGTTTACTTAAATGATCTTTCATTGGTCATTAGGGCTTCTGTAGAACACATTTTAATAGGTAAATGATTTAAACCAAGGACTGAGGCTATCTGTCGCACCTGTCGCTGTAGTATCCTGTTTCCATCCCTTTGGTTCATAGAACTGGGGCGTCAGCCTTTCCCACCCTCTGTTTGGACAACAAGGTCCAAATATCAGTTAGAAAATAGTGTGTGCCAGCACCAATGTGTAGTTCTCTATTGGAATACTCTTATTTTTCAATTTCACGCATTATATAACATAATACTAATATCCACAGCAGAATGTATTAGTAGGTGAATAGAGTCCGAATTCCAGTACATGAAGCGACAAAATGTGTCCAAATGTCCAAAATATTTCATCCTTCCAAGTAGCAAATGCATTTCATCCCCCTCTGGGACCTTCTCAGGGCTTCAATGTTGCAGAAAAAAAATCCCCCTCATAAATATGGGACCAATTTCAAAACTCAATGTCCATCTTTTTATTTCTGTTATGACAAATTATCACTATGGGTGCTAAAAACCCTCCTCAGGTCCTAAAAGGAAAGCAAAAAGTACTCAGAAAGTGCAATGTTGTCAGCTAAGAGTCTTCCTCAAGATGAATTATCAATCTTCAGTTTATCTTATTGCTGTGATTCAACCTGCATCATAATGGGTCCAAAGCTCTCTTCAGGTCCTGTGGGTCCATAGCAGCCACTCCTCAGATTTTAAAAGGTTTTCCTCTCACATTAACTGTTTAAAGTATGTACTGATAAAGAGAAAATAAATATCAGCTTTAGGTGATTTTGCAATTATTTGTTTTTACTGACCGGGGCATTGCAGGGTACAAAATATAGGGAGAATTATAAAATGAATGGTAAAGATGTGAGGGGGTGATTGCACACGGGGTATTATGGTGGGTCAGAAGTGAGGAAATGCCCCTCCTGCAAAATAATTTTCCCAACACCTGCCTTTTTTGTCAGTGACTATAGTCCAGTTGTTTCTTGCACAGGGATGGATCTTTTTTTTGGAGTATACAGCAATAGCACTTTTTTGACATAGTTAAATGCATTAATTGTGTCACATGCATATGCTGTAAATGAAGGAGAGGTGTTCTCTAGGGATATGTGACTGCCAAGCACTAACCTGTTCATCCCACGGAGACACTATGTTGACCAGGCTGCCTGTTCCCAATTCCCCCTAAACGCTGCATGCCTCTCACTTAAATATACGTGATCAGCACAGCAACGTCCCGTGGGAAATGGGATGGATGAGAGAAGGAGAGAGACACTAGAATCACAGGGCTGGATTCAGACACCTAGTGAAGGTTCTTGAAGAGCCCGTCTTTCCTTTTGATAAAAAACACATCAGTCAAATAACGAATATCTCATAACCTATGTATACTCTACTGTTAAACTATGATGTGCAAGCTAGATGTAGCTGTTGAGGTCCCCTTTTCCACTTTTAATGGCTCTCCCTCTCGCAAGGAATTTTCGGAAACAATGAGGATTACCTGTACTTAAATCTATCCGACAGTCAAAGGAACAATTTGGTGACAATTTAGTGGCCTTCCCTTTATCAAAGACATCTGCAAAATCTTTGTATACCGAAGGTAACAAATTTTCTCATTTTTCTGCATTACCTACGCTTAAAGCAATACCTTTATCTGGTAGGGCCTCTGCCCAACAGTGGTCTTTACCAAACTGAGACTGTAAGGTAACACTTTGTGTAACCCAGTTTATGGTGGGATTATGTTTTTTTTAGCCATGGAATTCCTAATATTACTTTGAATTAAGGGGCACGTATCAAATCAAATTGTATGATTTCACTGGATGATTGGACTATAATCACATTGTTAAGTCTTGGTAACAGGGCCTGAGGACAAAGGGCTACCATCAATAGTTTTAACTACCTTAGGGCTATTTTTAAGCAGAAGCGGTATTCCAAGTTGTTTTGCAAAGTCAATATCCACGAAACTCCCAGTAGCCCCTAAATCTACCAGGAGGTTAAGTAGAACTGGGCAGTCTGAAGATAGCCATTCCATCTGTGCAGATATATAAAAGTGATGGAATTCTCTCTGGGAGCTAATTTGAGCCACAAAATGGGAGACATCTGGTCTTTTCACACCCAAACAACTAGTCTCCACAGTAGTTGGGTGTTCTAGTTTCCCTCAAACATTTCACGTTCTGAGCTTTTGACCCCTATGGACTCTTTCTTAGGCTTACAGTACAATCCTTAAAAAATGACCCTTTTTTCCGTAATGCAGACACAACTTTTAGTGGTGTCTTCACTGTCGTTCTTCTTTAGTAAGTGGGCCCCTAAGGGTACCAATTTGCATCAGTTCACCTTCATTAGTGCCTTTGTTGGTGTCTTGTTTCTTACCTTTAATCACCAACAACCTGTGGTCAGTGCAACCCTTGTCACTCCATCTCTCCGACAACCGATGATCCAATTTAACCACTAAATCAATTAGCTCTTCAGAAGAGTCGGTTGGATTAACTACTTGAGTTAAAGATCCTTAAGTTCATCTTATAACCCTCTATAAAACAAGGACCCCTCTCCTCTGTTGGCCAATCAGCTCCACTACAAGTCTTTTAACAGCAGTTATGTATGTCAGCAAATCCCTAATACCTTGCTTTAGATTGAGAAGCTCCAAGTCTAGTGCTTGGATAAATGTATGCTTTTCGAACATTTTTTTCATTTCTATTTTAAAGGCCTGATAGTCATAGAATAACAGATCATCCTGATCCCCTAACAGAATAGACCACGAGGCAGCAGTACTGGCCAAATCCAAGAGAACAAATGCCACCTTAGACTGCTAATCGGGAAAAGAGGTTGGTCAACCTAAAAAATGAAAGTGACATTGTGTTACAACTCTGTCGTCCCATTTCTAGGGGGTGCTGTAAGGGGACTGTCGGAAGCCTGGGAATCACCTTGAACACTTATCTAGAGTCCCTTGCTGACTCCCGTTTGTTTCTCTTTTCGCCATGGTATACTTTTGTAGTATTACATTTGCCTCCTGGGACTGCAAATCCCATAATGCACAGCCTGGTAGTCAGGAAAACCTGGATTCTGTTTTACATTGTTTTCTATGGAAGCTGTCCAGTTGCTCCTTTCCACCGGATCCTCTCCCCCAGGACTTGCGAGTGTCTGAAACTACACACACCTGAGACCGCTCCTGTGCAGCCCATTCATGTGATTCCACCTTGGGTTTTCTGCAGCTTGGAACTGCTTATAAGCAGCCATTTCCTCAAGATTCCCGTCGTGCATTGGAGTTCGATTCCTTTGTGTTACAGACCCTTTATCGGATGGTGTTCCAGTCTTGGTCCTGTTCTGTTCCAGCTTGAACCTGTTTTCTGTTTATCTGATTGTACAAGCCAGAGTCTGCTCCCTATCTCTTAGCCTTGTACCTGTTTGTTTCTTACAGAGCCTGCTCCCTGTTTCTCTGTTCTGTTCCTGCCTTGTTTCAGCCTGAACCTGCTCTCTGTTTCCCGGTCCTGTTTTCTGCTTATTCCTACTCCCTGTATTCCAGCCCGGTCCTTGCTTGTTCCAGCCAGAGCCTGCTCTCTGTTTCTCATTCCTGTCTCTGTTTGTTCCAGCCAGAAGTTTGCGCTCTGTTTTCCAGTCCCTTTCCTGCCTTTGCTTCAGCCTGAGCCTGTTCCCAGTTCCTGCCCCTGTCTCCTAGTTTGTTCCTTTTGTTTCTGTTTCCTCTTGGGTATCTGCGTCTGGTAAGTGTTCTATCAGTCTTCCCCAGTGTATAAGTGTTTTCCTTTGTACTAGGGTTTGCTCCTGGGTTCCAGGACGCAATTCCTGCCCCCATCCTTGTCTAGTGTTATACATTGTCTTTCGTGCCGAACAGTGACAGTGTGCTATTGCTGTTTTTCCAGGAATCGCCACTGTGTTTCCAGCTGGACCCACAAGAGCTTGTCTTGTGTATGTAAGTACTATCCTTGTTTGTGCTCTAGGGTACAGAGACAGAATCACTTCTGCTGACTTCTTTCTATGGGGCTTGTGGGGTTACTACCTATAAGAGCAAACTGCACAGAGGCATTGACATTCCCTGTCGCTGTGGGAGGTTCTGCGCCCTACACTGTGTACAACCCCAGTGTGTTTGTCCATTAGTAATCCGTTTCCTGTTTGTTCACACAAGGGTTGCTATGCTTTTACTTTCCTGTTTCCTGTGCCTGTCCATAGCTGTCCTTCACGTGTATGCCTTTAGCTAGTCCTCTGCCCCAGTACACTACCTCTTTGGGATATTCTGTGACCTCAAGGAATGCCCGAACCAGAGTCCTGATCAGACCCGCCCGAATCCGTGACACATTGATTTAAAAATATAGCGAACTTAGCATGATCCTGTGTATAGTGCTCTGGGGGGCTAATGGCACCAGAAATGGTGTATGGACCTGAGTTACCAATGCATTATTTTTTGATTGTTCTCAAGCAGCCCCCCACTTGAAACAGTTGAGGCCTTGCTCCAAAGAATGCAGGTTTACTTAAAGGTGGCGCTTCTGCTGCAAGTGTGGGGTGAAGAGCATCTAACTGCTGTGACAATACCTGGGTTTTTCATTGCAAACTCCCTAGCATGTGTGGCAAATCAGCTAGGGAAACCTCTTGAGCCTCCATTGTGTCTGGGTGGGAATTTAAATGTAGGCTTGCTGTACTGTCAAGCACTAACCTGTTCGTCCCATGAAGACACTATGTTGACCAAGCTGCTTGTTCCTAATTCCACCTGAATGTTGCGTGCCTCCCACTTAAATACACATGATCAGTACTACAATGTCCCGGGGGAAAGGGGATGGATGAGAGAAGGAGAGAGACACTGGAGTTGCAGGGCTAGATCTGGACGCCTAGTGATGGTTCCTGAAGAGCCGGTCTTTCCTATGATAAATGACACATCAGTCAAATAACTAATATCTCCTAACCCCTATATACTCTACTGTAAAAACTATGATGTGCAAGCTAGATGTACCTATTGGGGTCTCCTTTCCCACTTTTGATGGATCTCCCTCTCTCTAGGAATTTTTGGACATGATGTGGATTACCTGTAATTAAATAAGAGCCTTGATCCTCCTATACTGTCTAGAACTACTCCCACTGTGATCCCAGATTAGTCCCTTGTCACCTCAATTAAGCCTACCTAGATGTTCCTTGACATTCAGTGGATATCCTGCATGTTTCACCTTGATGAGATTTCCCAAGATGCTGACTCCCTCGACTCACAGACGTTTACATAGGCAACAATCATGACAAACTCTCAGGGAATTAGATTCTCCAGATAATCATGGGTTAATCATTGTAGTGTGCTAGTTAACGAGGAACACAATTCAGTGTTTAAATCACACTGAAAACATAGGGTTAATATCAAGGATCATGTTGTATTACTATGAAAACATAGGTTTAATCAATAGCGTTCAACTTCATGAACAACCAGCTTACCACTGTGACATCACAGCATCATTTGGAGTATGGCAAAGACAAGCTTCAACTTTAAGAGCCAAACACAGAATGTTCCACATCACCAGTAACAATTTGAAATGATGCAAATGCCACTTTGAACTCAGTGATAATAAACGTATTCACAGTACATTCTATTGCTAACAACAATAGTATGTCATCAGTACATGGCAGATAATGTTTATGCAAGTAAAAGAGTGAAAAACTAGTATAGAAAGCAGCACTAACATGCAATATAAATGCGAAATCGCTTGTATTTCAGAGTTTGACTTGGGTGCCTTTTGAATTAAATCATGTCAGAAGGATAAAAACATGTTAAAATGAAATTTAGACTCTAGACTAACAGTTTGTGATGAAACAATATTGATTTTTTTGTGATTAATCAAAGAATAATAAGTTTAAAAACATACAAGGGAGAGACATGCACTTCTCTGTTGTACCTAATTAAATCCAATAACAAAGCATTTTAATTTTAATTGAATAGTATTGCTCACACTAATGAGATATTATTAATGATGAATTTAGAAATTTTTATAATGTGTTTTACTACAATTTATAAATTAAATGCATTTTATATTTTTCTTGTGTTAACATAAGGGAGAACTGCTAAGCTTGCATTTTGTAGTCATGTAAAAGTGCTGAATTATAACACAAAGTCTTCTTTCAGATTTCGTTACCATGAGAAGCAAAGTCTTTATGTAGTGGACCCATTGTTTAAATGTGGAGAGATTCCCTGCTTTGGCCTTGAAAGAAATAACATTGCAGGAAGATGGACTAAGATCTATACATTTGTTTCAAATTTGTTTGGAGTCACAGGGAAAAGAGATGTTCCCATGACAGACCTGGGAACAAAGTGGACTGTTGCAGTTTGGTGTCTAATGATTGATTGCCATTGGACGATGCCCCTTCAATGTGACATGAACTGATACCATTGGCAAATGAAATTGATTTGTGAAAATTGAAATAATGATGGACATTTGAACTTTGGTCAATCCTGAGCAACCCTGAGCAGCTTGCTGAGAGCTCTTGATGCTTGCAGATGCCTTGCTGATTTTGGTGTCTTGCTGATGAAGATTCCCTGAATGCTGTACCCTTGGAGAGGTATCTTCCTCTCTGCCATTTGCCCTTACCCTTGAATTGCCCTTTATAGATTTGGTAATCCTTTTATTTGCCTCTTCAGATGACCTGTGACTGATATTCTGATATGCTGACGCTTTCACTTTTTACCTATCTTTTGCCAAACTTAGTTAGTGACCTATAGTCTGAGATTATCTTTTTCCAAATTATTTTTGTCCTTTTTGTATTTTGACAGCATGTGTTCCCCCCCCCCCCACACATGTATTGCCCTAATTTGGCTAGCTGTAGGGTTGACCTGTGCCCAGCCAAAGATTATTGACTCTGCTAAATTTGAATTGACTAATGATTGTAAATTCTGAGCAGCAAGTTATTTCTGTGACTAAGATATTCTTATTAATGTTATGGATTATTTTACTTGAATGCTTAGTTGTATTAATGTTAGTTTGCCTGAATTTATTCCAGTGCCTTGGGCAACCCTTACTGATTAGATATCTTTATAGCGTGGTTCTGCGCTCTGTATTCATGATTCTGAGCTTGTGTTTATAATAAATCTTTTAACTTTAGTCCTGATTGGAGTTTTCCTTCCATGGCCACATTGGTCATTGTGTCTAAATTGTTGGGGGTGTTGTTGAAAGTTTGGTTCACCACACTACTTACTGGGTACAAAAGGTCCATCAACCTTAATGAGCATTTGATTCCTATGAAGAATGAAAAATGCATCCACAGATTACGTAGCAGAGGATGGTTTTGTCCCATAAGAGGGGGAACCATATTTTTGCTATGTTATTGCACCGGCCAAATAGTGCCCTCTGTGTAATTCCAGCCATGGTCCATTCCAGAGACTGATGAAGTTCCAGGGTGCCTAAAAGTGAAGTGATGCGTGTGTATAAATAGGGTTTTGCGCTTGAAATGCTTTTGGCTTGAAAATTGTTGTGAAGTGCAATGTTCTAAACTGTTTTGTGGAGTCCTCGTACTCGAAGTGATTGAAGTTCTTTTTTGCTAAAAAAAAAAAAAAAGCCAATGGTTTCTGTTGTTGTTGTCGGTTCTGTCGTGGACTAAGATCCAGGGATAACGCACAAGTGTAGCAGACACTTGGTTAATTTATTGGTTGCAGTGAGGTACTTGTCAGAAGACATTGTTGACTGTGCCAATTGTTTTTCCTTGAATGAGTGCGAGTTGTTTGTTGGTATTTAGTGAATCCTAAAAGCCTACAGAGGATCTATATCAACCGGAGTGAGAACTGTTGGTCACATTTCACTCCTTGTGTAATTGTGAAAGCTACAGTCGGAAATGTAGCCCGTACAGCTTTTGAAGTCTTTTGAATTCCTACCCGTAGTGTGCAGACAAGTGGTTGGTTTTTGCTTGAAATATTTAGCATTTAGGTGTGAGTGAGCAGTTATGTGAGAGACAATTGCAAAGTATTTACAGGTGCTGAGAGAAGTGAATGTGATGTCAAATGTTTTGCCGCACTGGTATAGTTCAGTTAGTGTGAAGCCGCAGTTGGTATTGGTGGACAGTGTTGCGTTGCTATTGGTTGAGAACAGTTTGCAAAAAGGATTGTGGGATTGAAATTACTTCTTGATTCGATTGGAAATCATTGTAGTTATTTGAATTTGAGGAACAAATGACATTTTCTCAAGGCATTAAGAAGTGCGTCAACAGGAGATGTGTTTATTCCAATTACAGATGGTAAAGAAGCCCCACCAAAAGGAACCCCAGCTTATCATCTGGCATCATTAAAAGGAGTTTCCACATGTGTGTGGTTAGAACAATGGTGTAAAATGACTGAGAAAGAGGATCGCTTTTTCCTGTTATGGAACATTTAATTTGAGAGTATTAGACACCTTGAGGAGAATATTGTATGAGTCAAAGCCACCCCCAAGGCCCGCACAATTTGAAGCCATTAGAATTTGGGGACCTATTGCAAGACAGAAAACAATGACAAAATTTGGGAATAGATTGCAGAAAGCAATTAAGACATTAGTGGAAGCTAGATGAGACGCAGAACAAAAAATCTGGACAGCAGACATATTAGATGGAGTGAGAATGTTTCCAGCTATTACAGAGGAAGGTGATGGGAGTACAAAACCTAAGACTTGAAAGAAACAGACAGCAAAGGCAGAGCAGATAGCAGAAGATGAGGGTAAAAAGACAGTCACATATGGGAGTGTTTCGGAAGATGGGTTTATAAATCACCTTTTGATGAATTGTCCCTCAATGTATCATTCAGTTGTGGCACAAACAATTAGTGAAGCAGTACAGAATGTAGTCCCAAATGTGCCAATTGCTCCAGTTGCATAGATACCGAATCAGACATTTCCAAGTACACTTGCTAATTCAGTGACACAAGTGCCCATGTTTTATCCCCCAGTTCCAACTGTTAACATAGCACAACCCATTTCAAGTCCAGTTGTCAATCAGGTAATACCAAGTTGTAATGTGAATCAAACAGTGCGGACACCTAGTGTGACTAGGCCTGTGCAATATTTTAAGCAAAATCAGCCCTGGCCTATGTTTACACCAGTGCAGACAGTGTCAAATGCTTCCCCGAATCAAACAGAGCAGATTTTCAGTACTGTTTTAACAGGCCAACGTGCTGGAATGTCAATTCCACAGAGTCAGACACGTTTTATGAGTCCTGATGCACTAACAGTTTCTTTGACTATAGGTCCAGTTGTTCCCTTGTATGCTTCAGGTAATTCTGGAAGTAATGCCAATTCAATAAATGGGTTGACAGTGCCTGAAAGGCCAGCTCCATCTGCTGGGATACCACCAGTTGGTATGCAGAGATCAGTTAATTCAAACAATTCAGAAATGGAAAGATCAGCTTCTTTTGTTTCACTTTTGACTACTATACAAATTGCATACCGTAACCAGATGTTAAATCAGGCAGGACCAGTTCTTGATGCAAGGCTTCCACAGGGAATCCCACTTCCTTACATGCCCACACCTGATCAGTTCACAAGTGTATATTGCAATACCCCATAGGTAGATGAGCCCCAGAAAAATAATATCAGTTTGTAAGGTCACAGCAGTTAACAGATTGGTTAAACAATCTGATCCCGCAAGGTGCAACAGGTGCAATAAATGGCAATGTTAGATCAGAAGAGACACCAGAAAGAGACAGGACAGTGAATTTGCCCAGATTAAAATTAAAATTAAACACATTATTTTTGGGGACATTAGACACGGAGCAATTGGAGACATACACAGAAGATGCATTGCTAATTATGTGTATGGATGTTACTCAGCGTACAGGACAGGCTTAAGAAAAGTTAGCGGAATTGGCTGACAATTATGAAGTGGACCCCTGAAGAGAAGTTACAGATTAGAGTTTAGCACCAAAGATATTGTTAACACGGGATCACCCGAAATGAGAATACACATTAATTAATGAATTACATACATTCAAACATGGAAAGCATTAGATAAATGGGAAGGTAGATGTGCAAATAAAAGAGATCAGAAGAAAGCAAAGCAGAATTTGTCTCCGGCAATAGCAAATTAAGCTGAGGGCAATGTAAAAATGATGCCTATGGGAGAAATGCCAGGTAGAGGTTATGTGCATGTACCCTGGAGTAAGAATGATATATTGTAATTTACTAACGATTACTCAAGATTAAGAGAGAAGCCAGTGGAATGGTACAAGCAGACAGAAAGGTTTGTGAAGCTTTAAAATTGCCTGTGGGAATATTTGAATACTTTGTTTGACATTGTGGTTCCAGCTGACTTGTGGACTGAGTGCAAAGGAAGTGTTGTTTAGCAGATCATGAACCTCCGAGAGGTCCAGTAACAGATGTGCCATCTGAAAAGGTGATTAGAAGTTATTATACAGTAATTGAATTCCTGAAGAACAAAGTGTCTCCAAAAGATATTGACTTGCTGAAAATTGACAGGACATCACAGGAGCCCAAAGAGTCAGTTTGGGTTATTATTCGGGATTGTTACAAGCTTTCAAACAGCATAGTGGTACAGAGAACATAGAACTGATCAATATGGGTCATTTTGTGTTTAGGTTTGTGCAGGGATTGAAGCCAGACATTAGTTAAATTATTCAGCAGCATTTGATTTGTTGGCAGAAAACACCCATTGATGAGATCCTGAAGTATGCAAGGTACTGCAGCAATGAAATTGAATTGAAGCAGAAAAACTTGAAGGAAAAGTTGATGGTGATGCAACTGAAGGCTGCACAGAAAGGAAGTCAGAACCCACAGATGATGGTGAATGCAAGTGGAATGCAAGGTGTGAAACAGCAGATTAGCAACGTGGTTCTGTCTTGAGGTAGTGCACATGTTGTACAGGTAGATCATAGTGGAAATTTGGTTGTCATTCAGTCACTGAAGAAAACAAATCCTTGTCATGCTTGTGGAAATGTTGGTCCTTGGCAGAGGGAATGTCCCTATAATAAAGTGAATAATTTGACGCAGAATGCTGGTGTTGTTCAGACTCAAGGTAATACTCAGTCTCAAATTCAAAGAGTTCAAAGACCCCGTATCCCAAAGTTACAAGAGTCCCCAGGACAACAGATGCAGGTACCACAAGCCCAGATGATACAGCAGCAGGTGATTGTGCCTCAGCAAAACATGAATCAGGTGGATAATGCAAACA
Organism: Pleurodeles waltl; assembly: GCF_031143425.1. Taxonomy (NCBI): domain Eukaryota; kingdom Metazoa; phylum Chordata; class Amphibia; order Caudata; family Salamandridae; genus Pleurodeles; species Pleurodeles waltl. Next base: position 1,571,504,210 of record NC_090445.1, on the reverse strand, counting down.
TGAATCAAATTGCAAATGTAAACACAAATCAGATAGCATCACAATTTCCTTTGATTGATTTGAGTGATGAGGAATTCTTAGAAACATTTCACAATGATAGTTCTTACGATGAGGATTGCATGTTAGCCACATCCTTAGATGTAGATCAGCTAGTCCCTATGTAAAAGCCAACATTATGGAACACAATGTATCTTTCTTGGTTGACACTGGAGCTACACTTTCCACTGTTGAAACAGCAGAAGTGCCAAACTTGCCCCTATCAGGAAGGAGAATTCAGGTTATAGGAGTAGCAAATAAGCAGTTGACAAATCCTGTTACAGGATATGTTCCACTAAAAATTGAAGATAAGCAGAAAATTTGTGGTTTGCGATTCAAGTCCAGTAAACCTGTTAGGGCGTGACCTGTTGTGTAAGCTAAACTGTTCCATTAGCTGCACACTTAAGGGAACAGAGATATAAACAAATGAGGAAGAAGATGACCTTTGGAAAATTGTAGAACATTATCCACTTGTCTCACTGTATCCAGTGATCACATAATAACTTGCCCGAAGAATTGCAGGAGATAGTTTTTCCTGAGGTTTGGGATTTTTCAGGAAAGAATATTGGACTCATAAAAGGAGTTGAACCAGTCAAAATAACAGTGAAACCAAACGCAGAGTATCCAAGAATACCAACTTACAATATGACACCTGAGACAAGTGGAAGAATAACCCCCTTGATTGATAGCTTGATTGAGCAAAATGTTCTAAAGGAAATTTTGGGAAGCCATTGTAATTCCCCTATTTTAGGATTACAAAAGTCCAATGGAAAATACCACATAATTCAGGATTTGAGAAAAGTGAACAAGATTGTTGTTGGACTTTTTTGCTTACGCAGGGTCATCCCCAATCTTTTTTGCCTCCTGTCTCCTATTTTTTTCTGAACTGTTGCTGTTGGCTTTTGAACTCTGAGCACTTTACCACTGCTAACCAGTGCTAAAGTGCATATGCTCTCTGTGTAAATTGTATGTGATTGGTTTATCCATGATTGGCATAATTGATTTACAAGTAAGTCCCTAGTAAAGTGCACTATAGGTGCCAGGGTCTGATAATCAAATGCTACTAGTGGGATAGCGGCACTGGTTGTGCCACCCACATGAGTAGCTCTGTAATCATGTCTAGCTTTAACTGTAAATTTGACTTGGCAAGTGTACCCACTTGCCAGGCCTAAACCTTCCCTTTTCTTACATGTAAGGCACCCCTAAGGTAGGCCCTAGGTAGCCCCAAGGGCACGGTGCAGTCTATGGTTAAGGTGGGACATATAGTAATGTGTTTTTTATGTCCTGAAAGTGAAATATTGCTAAATTCGTTTTTCACTGATGCAAGGCCTGTCCCTCTCATAGGTTAACATGGGGGCTACCTTTAAATCTGATTAAAGTGTAGATTCCCTTTGGGAGCGGATGGACATGTGGAGTTTGGGGTCTCTGAGCTCACAATTTAAAAAGACATCTTTTAGTAAAGTTGATTTGAAGATTGTGTGTTTGTAAATGCCACTTTTAGAAAGTGAGCATTTTCTTGCTTATACCATTTCTGTGACTCTGCCTGTTTGTGTATTCCCTGTCTGGGTCAGTTTGACAGTTGGGCTGGTTGCACCTCACACTAGACAGTGACACAAAGGGAGCTGGGGTGTAGTCTGCATTTCCTGATGAGCCATCTGTGCTAGGAGGGAGGGGAGTGGTGGTCACTTACACCTGAAAGGGCTGTGCCTGTCCTCACACAATGCCGTCTCCGACCCCCTGGTGAGTGTCTGGGGCCTGGCCTGGGAAAGGCAGGATTTCACATTCAAAAGAGACTTTACTTTGAAGTAGGCCTACTTCAAAGGAGAAATTAGGTATAAGAAGGGCACCCAAAACCACAGACTTTAGATCACTTCTGGACATCAAGAGGAACCTCTGCCTGGAGAAGAGCTGAAGAGAAGTGCTGCCCTGCCTGTGACTGTGCTTTGTGGAGCTATCCTGCAGTTGCTGCTTCTGCCAGAGTAAGAGGGCAAAGACTGTACTTTGTATGCCTTCCATCTTGTGAAGAAATCTCCAAGGGCTTGATTTAGAGCTTGCCACCTGTTGTTTGAAGTCTCAGGGACAGCAAAGACTTCTCTCTGCCAGCACCTGGAGTCTCTGGAGAGACTCCTGCTCTGACAAGTGGTGCCCTATCCAGTCCCTGAGCCCTTGAAAGGAAAGCTGGTGGAAATCTGAGGAATTTGACTTCGGACCAACGGCGCTGCTGAATCCGGTGACGCCGCCTGCAACTGACTCAGTGATCTACGCTGGAATGCAACGACCTTCGCAGGCCCGACACCACTGCAACACCGCTGAAGTCCACGACTCAGTGGAAGTCGCCGCACCACGTCGTGACCGACGCCGCTCGAAGTGCGCGGATTCAACATTTCGCACAGACGCCGTGATCCCCGACTTCGCGCATCGACTTGTTTTCACTCTTCACCAAAGGTACTGTACTTGGGGGTCTACGCGACTCCGTGTCCGGCGCCACTGGTGTCGGCTTGTTGGGAACGACTCCGTCACAACGCCGTGTTAACACCTCATCGAAGCATTTTGTGTTTCTAAGCGCTATTTTTTAGTTTAATCTTGAAAAATTCATAACTTGACTTGTGTATGTTGGATGTTTGTTGTTTTGGTCTTGTTTTGTTTAGATAAATATTTGCTAGTTTTCTAAACTGGTGTTGTGTCATTTTGTAGTATTTCCATTAAGTTACTGTGTGTGTTGGTACAAATACTTTACACCTAGCACTCTGAAGTTAAGCCTAGTGCTCTGCCAAGCTACCAAGGGGGTAAGCAGGGGCTAGCTGAGGGTGATTCTCTTTTACCCTGACTAGAGTAAGGGTCCTTTCTTGAACAGGGGGTAACCTGACTGTCAACAAAAGACCCCATTTCTAACAATTGTCATTCCATGTTGTCCAGTGGTACTGAATCCATCAGTGACTTTGTTTCAGATCCTGTATGAAGCAGAGTGGGTTACGGTCATTGATCAATGCAGGCATTCTTTTCCATTCCCCTACATGTAGATAGCCAGTTCCTTTATGCCTTTAAATTTGGCAGTCTTATTTTAACATGGTGTGGTACTCCATAGGGGTATAGAGAGTCACTAGCAATTTTTAATCAGATTTTGAAGAAGAACTTGGAAACCCTTAAAATGCCCTATCATTCAGTTCTAGTGTAGTTTATTTACAACCTTCTGGTTGCATCAAATACTCGTGAAGCTTGCAGGAGAGAACATAGGTCTCTTGAATCATTTAGGAGAAAATGGACAAAGTTTCCCCAGCAAAATTGCAGTACTGTTAAAAGGAAGTCCGATATTTAGGTTATCTCATAGAAAAAGGTGCAAGGAAGGTGTCCCAAGAGAGAATTTCAGCAATCATGCAGAAGAATTCCCCAGTTACTCAGAGGGAAGTCAGAATGTTTCTGGAAATGTTTGGCTACTGCTGCCAATGGATTCAGAATTGTTCACTTTTGTCCAAGCCCTTACAGAGGCCGACACCCAAGGATGTGTCTGATCTGGTACCATTTGATGACAAATGCATGCATGCCTTCACCAAGCTGACAGGAAGCTTGTGCCGAGCCTTAGTTCTGGGAATGCCCGATTACAATAAATGTTTTTCTTTGTTTTGCTCTGAGAGGGATAGATGTGCTCCCTCAGTTTTTACAGTTACATGGAAATGCAAACAAGCCTGTGGCTTTTTTTCAGCCACACTTGATCCCGTAGCTGCAGCGTTGCCCAGTTGTCTAAGAGCTGCAGCAGGCTAGAGTGTCAGCATCCAACAATGCAAAGGTATTCTTATGGACCATCCACTGAACGTATTTATCCCCGACTCAGTGGAAATTGTGTTAACCCACACCATGACTCCGTACCTGACCAGCGCACGTTTGACCAGTTATAAGCAACTTATATTGGGTTCTTCAAATATCAGTATAAAGAGATGCAATGTATTAAATGTAGCTACTATTTTTCCAAATACAGTTAAAGATACAGGTAATCACGAAGATGGGGTTGAGCATGACTGTCTCGATGTGACTGAACCCTCCACCAAACCAAGACCTGATATTCAAGAAGTCCCCTTAGATGAAAATGACTGTCATCTTCATTGATGGTTTCTATTAAAGAAACCATGATGGTACCCTGAAGCAGGTTATGCAGTTCGCACAGTCTCAGGTGTGATAGAAGCTTCCTGCTTTCAAGGGGTCTTTTCTGCCCAAGTAGCCAAATTGATTGTTCTTACTAGAGAATGCTGTGTTTCTGAGCAGCTCAAAGCGACCATTTTTACTGATAACCAGTATGTGTTTTATGTTGTTCATGACTTTGGACAGTTGTGGTCCCAGAGGGGTTTCATGACCTCTTCTGGATCACCTACCTGAAACTGTGACAACGTTTATCAATTGTTGAAAGCATTACAGTTACCTATGACAATCGCAGTTGTAAAATGGCAGCACATCAAAAGTCAAATGATTATGTATCCTTGGGCAATACCTATGCAGACAAAGTAGCTAGGTATTATGCCCTGCATTGCACTTTCTTTAACGAGGAATGGAAATGACAATGAGACAAGTCAAAAATAATTTATGACAACCAATGATACTTGAGAAGAAGTTAAAAGATTTAAATTGGTTGCTGAAGCAGTGTGTCACGGATCTGTAACATGTCAATAGATGAATGTAGGGAAAAGTTACCCTGAGTCATTGAGGCAGGTCAGGAGAACCGTTCAACAGTATGCAGCTGGATTTCATTGAATTGCCAATGTGCTGAGCTATATTTTGGTTGTGGCGTGCATATTCTCGGGCTTACAGTGTGGTATGCTGTAAATTACATATTCACATGGCTTGATTGTATTCACAACAAGATGAGCATTGTTTATTTATTCACATATGTTTTTATCTTGGTATTCATGATTGTACCCTCATTTCTATGACTATTCTTGTCTGTAGGTGGCTGCCATGGTTTTTGCACTTCCTGTACCTCACAAAGACTTGCTCTGTGTTCTTTCTGCTCCCTCTAAATGGCCGTATGATTGCTCTCCCGGCATATCTGACTAATTTGGGTGCGTTCACCTCATGCATGGTTGCTTGGTTACAGGATCATATAGGATCATCGCGTATTGTCACGCTGCTGCTCTATGCGGGTGAGTGTTATAATTGTTACCAATTTGCATGGGACAGCGTTTTTTCTCGTATTAAAGTGTATTGCCTCGCTATTTCCTATACTTTGGCAGAAAAGAAGAAGCTTCTTTCTGCATACATGTTGACTATTGTTTTATTAAGTCACACATGTATTGTCCTTTGTGTTGGCGTTTGTTTCTTTCTTACCTTCTTTAAAATGGCTGCCATGGCTTCGCACTTCCTATCCCTTGTGAAGCCTTGCTTTGTCCTCTTTTTGCTCTCTTGAATGGCTACATGTTTGCTTTCCCGGTGTATCTGACTCTTTTGGGCGTGTTCACCTCAAGCACGGTTACAAGAGTGAACAGGATCACTGCATATTCTTGGGCTGTTGCTCTCCGCGGGTGAGTTTTAAAATTGTTACCAATTTGCATGGGACAGTGGTTTTTCTCGTATTATAGTGTAATGCCTTGCTATTTTCTATACTTCACTGTACCGAAAGAGCTCTATTCTGGCACGGTTTGCAATTGACCCATTTTTTGTTTTTTGTGGTAGTGATGGCACGTTTTTTTCCCAGCATTCTCAGTGTGACTGCTCTCAGCGAGGGCTGTGAGTGGGGCTGCGTATTACACTTAATTTCTGCCAAAAAGCTCTTGTGATGGATGCCCCCACATAGATTGGTTTTGGTTAGTGCCATTGTTTTATTGCATGAGCACTTCCTTTTCTATACTGTTTCGGTGGTTGATAATGGGTGATTAGTTTGCTCGTGCATGGTTTTAACTCACTGACTTGAGTCGAACATTTTCGTAATGCTATGGCTCCTGAATAAGAATGTCTAGTTTGTGCAAGCATGTTCAGACCGCACCAACTTCTATATTGGTTGTTGACCAATTACACTGAGTGATGGTTTGTCATGGTATGATTTCACTACACAGAGATGCGCTACTATGGATTGTCCCCAGCATGAAATATTTTCAACTACTTGTGGCACTAGTTGGTGAACGAGCCCTATTTTTTGGGACATAGTGACTACATTTCAAACTATAATTGTAACCTAGATGATTTAGGCATTGATAGCATGGTGCATTGCATGTCACGCACTGGCTGGCCCTAGCGGCAGGATTCCTATGATACATAGCATTATCTAATTCACTGCCCCTCCCCTCCTTTCCCTCGTTTTTCCTTTTCTTTGTTCTCAACAGGTTTTGGTTACAAAGATTTGCTATCTATTCAGGCTCATCTCAGGCATAATCATTATGTCCTGATGATGATCCTTAGATTGCAGCAAAGGGATTGAAACGTCGTCAACAATAGTACTTTGACCCATTACGAAAACGTATATTTGACAGGAGCAACAGTACTGTAATATTGTGACCTTTACTTAGTGTATACTCCTTGGTCACATATAAAATGCCTGAGCAATTTTAATTGGATTTTTTCTTAACTGAAACCGTTTCACGTTTGCCCGCTAAATTGCATTTGATTTTGTTTGCAATAAAAATGTAAATGTATATATATATATATATATATATATATAAAAAAAGCCACAGATTTCATTGTAACTCTATGTGGTATCAAGTCCTAAATAACTGTTTTTTTTAAGGTACCTCTGTTTCTCAGAAAAATACTCCCTTAGTACCTGTGGGTTGTCCCCTGTGTGTTTTGAAATACTGATGAGTATGTGCAGCACATCTGACAGGAAGACAGGATTGTCACCTCATGAGATCATCATGGGGCGTGCTATGAGATTGCCAGCAATGCCTGAAAATGCTCTTGGGAACATGATGACTTGGTGCTGGATTATTGCAAAGGACTAGCTGATGTGGTTCAATCTTTGTCTCGCCAGGTCTGAGAAGCAACTGTACAACCGCAACAAGATCTTCATGGGTGTTGGTGAAAAACAGTGTAAGAAAGACATGCTTGGAATCGCATTGAAAAGGGCTGTACCAGGGTATTTTAGTGGCAATAGCTGTGAAGTGTGCTGGTTTTCTGAACTGGATCCATGTAAGCCACACTTGCAAGGTTCTATGTCCTCTCGATGAAACAGCACCTGTTTCCAAAGGGTCGGTTACAGTGAGAAAGAGGGTCCAGATTAGTCAACCTGTGGAGACTGGACAAGTGGCTAATGCATAGCATGCATAATCTGGTGAAATTCTGAGTGTGTCAACTGCAGTTCAAGGTACAGAAGGGTTCAGACAAAGTCAGGTGACTCCTGCTAGCTCAGATCACCGTGGAACCACAGTGGTGACAAAGAAAAGAGTTGTACCCGTAGATGAGTGGCCTGAGAAAAGCCCACAGACAGTGATAAAAGTGCCTCCTACCATTGCTGAAGTAACTGAAGAATCAGATCAAAGTGACAGTGAAACTGAAGGTTGCGTAACAAGGAGGCCAAAGAGAAAAAGAGTGCCAAGCCGAAGATATTCGGCTCCTTAATGGACTTATTTTACAACTGATGACTGGGAGGTGGAGTCAGTGAAACTGAAGGTTGCGTAACAAGGAGGCCAAAGAGAAAAAGAATGCCAAGCCGAAGATATTCGGCTCCTAATGGACTTATTTTACAACTGATAACTGGGAGAAGGAGTCTGCTGCTTTTTGTGTGATAACAATTCGACTCCAGCTTCACATTTTGGAAATTGAAATTGCTTTGGAACTGAACTTTGAAATCTCATTGCCCCTTGATGAACAAAGACATTATTTGCTGGAACTGATTATCAGATGGTTTATTATTAGGGACATTTGATCTTTCAATAGGTAGTTTGAATCTTTGTAAATAAGGGATACTTTTAGAGAATGTTTGGATTTTTGTTTTTTCTTTGCTCAAACAAAGAAAAGCCTGAAAAAGGAGCGAAATAATTAAATCCGCCGTCGCGGGAAGCGCTGTTTGCTGCCGGGAGGAGTGTCACAGGGCAGGAGCCCTTTAAATTAACTTCGCGCTCCCGCCGTCGTGGGAAGCGCTGTTTGCTGCCGGGAGGAGTGTCACGGGGCAGGAGCCCTTTAAATTAACTTCGCGCTCCCGCCGTCGCGGGAAGCGCTGTTTGCTGCCGGGTGGAGTGTCACGGGGCAGGAGCCCTTTAAATTAACTTTGCGCTCCCGCCGCACGGGACGCGCGCGGGCGGCGCCCGGGCCCGTCCTTGCCCATCATTGCCAGGAAGAGGCAGGGCAGGGCCACCCCCCTGACATCTACCCAAAGACGTGGACCAGACAGCTAACTTGTCCATGGCTGCCTGAAGGAGATCCTAAGTTCCTCTGCTCGGTGCGTGGGCAGCCCACCCATAGAGCCCCCGGCCCCATCAAGCACGTGGAAAACTATCAACCTAAACCGGATACTCGCAGGTTTTTCTGTGTACCCAGTTGAATTTGCCTCAGTTCATCATATAACTGCTTATTGAATTACGTTTCTTGGAGGGCGGAAGGAGGCGGCACCATTCTTCTTCTCCCAAGGGCAGGAGCCCAAAATTCATTACCCGTTTTGCGCCTGTCTGCGCCCGATAAGTGGTTGGGCCAGGCTATATATATACGCTTTGGGCATCTCACTGTGGTCTTGTCTTTGGAATTTGTGAACAGTAGGGTTTGAGAAGCTCATTAATCACGCTATAGTGACAGAGGCTGGGTCCCATAGGCCTACATACCCCTATAAGCCGGGGGCTCACTAAAGGCCCCTGATTTAAAGAATAATGGGCCGACGACGTGGGGGTGGGTTGGAAGGAAAGCAGCACTCTAACAAAACCCTAGATGGTGTTCTGCAAAAGGCTGTTGGGGAACTTGAAAAAGAAATAGAGTTAGTGCAGCGACGCTTAGCTGCCCCCCCTTCTTCAACCAACAGCCTAGTTCAGGATAGCTCAGCCCCACAGCCTCCCGCGAACAGAATTACAGTCTGTACTGACTACCCCATTCCCCTCCCCCTCTAAAATCCCCCAGGAGAATCAGGATGTAACCCCAATCGTAATTACCACCCGTGCTGCACCAATTCTGCTGGCTCAGAGTCCCTCAAATGAAGGCCCCCTTACCTTAGCAGATTCTAATACCAAAGGAAAAAGGAAACGAAGGGAACCCGCTTTTAAAAACAAACGATCCAGGACTTTGAGCCCCTCTAACTTGGCCCAATCTTCTAATAAGGATACGGTATTAATCCCCTTACACAACACAAATGAGTGTCATGCTAATGAGTACACCAGGGATTTCATAAGAGATGAGCTTTCAAAACTATTTCTTCCTATTTTAACTCGCCTCCAATCAATTGAGGACAAATTGGAAAGCCTTATTAACAGCCAGCCACCAAAAATTGCTCCACCCGTAGAAATTCAATCCCATCCCCTTGCCAACCATGACCTCATCACTGCCAACAGACCCACTGGCCAAATACCCAAAATACCTTTTTCCTCTTTAAACCAAGATTGGCCCAGCTCCGTCAAAACAGCTAGTATTTTAATGAATAAGCCCCATATGGTCTCAGTTCCCCTTTCAAAAGGAACCGCCCCATGGAATAACTCAGTAACTATTCTGGGAGATGGCAACCCCACTTGGGAGCACCTGCAAACAGAACACCAGAAGAGTGACAAGATTAGGGGTCTGCTAGATCCAAAAGTGCTCCATTTACCACCAGAATCATGTCATTATGTGCTCATTATATCGAATGTTCCTGAACTCAAACCTCATTCCACTGAATCTTTTACCGAACTTAAAAACAAGGTCATCCATTGGTTGCACACGAATGCGGGGTTTGCTTTTTCCATGACACCCTCAATACTGATGGTGAGAAGGGTAGGGTGGGTGGGTTCCCTAGCGAAGATCGGTTCAGGGGACTGCATAGTTATCAACTTCAATTCTCCTGACCTTGTCCAACGGCTCTTTTTAAACGCTAATAGACCTTATCCTATAATTGAAAAAGCCTCTCTTTGCAGGTTACAAGTGTTTTATCCACCTCCCATGCCAGCTTGGAGTAGACAATTGCCAACGTTATACGGGGCTCCCCCGGCTATCCACACACAGTCTATCCCTGCACTTGGCCCTAGATGCCCTTTGTCATCTCTTTCTGAGACAGACTGACTAGGAGATGACCTTTCGGAAGTGGCTCCGAGCAATGGTGAGGCTGAGGACATTCACCCTACTGCCCTCAGCATCTCTAACTCTGTTGCCCCTTCGACCTTGGCAGATCCTGTTAATCAGGGATCACCCACAAGCACCACGAGCCAATCCAGCAAGGAATGTATTCCGTACCTGTCAATTGTTCCACACATTCTGGGGTCCACCCGTATGGCCAACCTACCAAATTTAAATATAGCTGGGGTCACATCCAGCGAGGTTTACAAGGCACATAGCGAGAAAGCTATTGGTCCTAATATACCTGAGGGAAATAGCATGGTTCCTAGCAGTTCCTCCCCCTGTAGGAAATATCCTCAGAATAAAGCAGGGTCCATAAAAACAGAGGATCTCGATAAGGTACTCAGCTGGAATATAGCAAGGTTGGAAAGCAAATTACAAAGCCCAGGATGGGGCAATCTCATTGATGATCACCTGATCTGCCTCTTCCAAGAAACGTGGGCATTAGAACCCAAATATAGACTAGGCTTTAAAAGCTATTGGGTTCCAGCACGCAAGTCATCTTCTGGGAGACCATCGGGAGGGCTGCTTGTGTGGATCAATACTTCTCTTAGGTGCAAGATAGAAGAAATAGATACGGGTTGCCCTGATTTGCAAGTCCTATTAATAATGATTTCTGAAGAGAGACCTTTACTTTTAATTAATATCTATAACAGGAATGTGAGCTCCCACCCTGATTCTGATGTTCTGTCCATTTTGGACAGTTTTCTTAAAAACAATCCCTCCTTCTTTGTTTTGATTGGAGGGGATTTTAATGTCACTTTCGAACCTAACCCTCTAGTCCAAGGAATATGTAAAGAAGAGGATGCCCATTGAGGCATCCCTCAGCTAGTCTCCAACAAAAGACCAAGGCTGAATAAATCTGCGCGCTTATTGGCCGACATCACACTAGCCCATGGCCTCCGAGCCTGCAACGGTCGCTCGCGCTCGGATGTAAATTTGCAAGCTACCTTTAGGCGCGGAGGGCACAGCAGTCGTATTGATTATATATTTCTTGACATCCGAGTGTGGAGCCACATGTTCGATATGAGGGTCCAAAAGCAAATTGAGAGCGATCATGACCCGTTGATCTTATCGACCAGAGGACTTTTTCCTTCGTTTAATGTGGCCTACTCTAAGATCCATGCCTCCCAGCTGGCCCTAACTAATAACAGACGCAACCTAAAATGGGAATCTGTTATTTCTTCCCCTAAACACCTGGCATCTATTTACAACCTGCTTGCCAACCAGATGGAGTGTATGATCCGGCTAAACGAGAATGGGGAGGGTGACAGACTCTTAGCAGCCCACACTGATTTGTTTCAATCTTTAAAGCATCTTTTTACAAAAAAGATTCTTAATAATCCTAACAAAAAGCACTGCGCTCCTTGGTTTGACAATTGTTGCAGAGAAGCACAACTATCTCTCCTGGAAGCAATAAAAGAAGGCCATGTTGGGCTGTTAAGAACAGCCAGAAAGGTTTATAAGAAGGAATGTTCCAAGGCACGCAGAAGCTGGGAAGAGGCCAGATGGGTTATTATTCCGGAGACTGCTAAATCCAATAACACATCTAAGTTCTGGAAACTAATAACTGATGACTCTAGTAATTCCCCTGCCGCACTTGGCTCCTCAACCCTCTCAGCATCATGGGTAGACCACTTTGGGCAACTATACGAAGGGCCATCTGAAGCATCTCTGTGGGCCCCTGATGCCTCAATAAACCAAGAGACCACCCCGATCACATTCTCTCTAACCGAAAAAAGAGCAGCAATAGACTCATTGAAATGGGGAAAGGCCCCTGGCCCAGATAAGATTCCAGGCGATCTATACAAATCAAGACCAGATATATGGGCACCATATCTCAACCTTATCTGCAATGCAATTGCAGCAGGGGCCCCCGCTCCACCCACTTGGAAAGGGGCTGAAATAGTACCCATCTTTAAAAAAGGAAATCCGAATATCCCTGCCAACTATCGTCCGATTAGTCTCCTTGATAACTCCCAAAAAATCTATGCAAAACATCTTCTGCTCCATCTTGAGGAATGGATTATGGAGTCTGACGCTCTTTCTGACCTACAAGCAGGATTCAGACCTGCAGTGAGTACAGTTGACCAAGCCCAAAGATTCATGTCAATAAAATGGAAGAACGTTGACCTGGGGAGGGGTAATCTCTATGTGGTCTTCATAGACCTCAGAGCCGCATTTGATTTGATCCCCAGGAACCTGCTGTGGTCAACATTATCAAATACGGGAGTGCCATCTGGTCTCCTGAAACTCATTGCTCAACTGCATGAAAATACTTTCGCTCAAATTAGATGTGGCCAGGGGGGCGAGTTGACTGACCCCGTAGCTATTAAAAAAGGAGTTAGACAGGGATGTGTCCTGGCACCCACTCTTTTTTTGCTATATATCAATAATTGCATCCACTACTTAGAGAACTGTACAAATGATTCACCTAAATTGGTTGGGAAAAAAATCCTGTGTCCGCTATATGCAGATGATACAATTTTGATATCAAAATCGCCAATGGGAATCCAAAACCTGATCAACCAATTCTGTGTTTTTTGTAGTGACTATGGTCTGGACATAAACATTAAGAAAACAAAACTTATGATATATAGTACCTCCAAGAAACGATCGCGCGTTAGTATAGAAATGAACTCGTTTCCATTGGAGAAAGTAGAAGAGTTCGACTATTTGGGTTTCAGACTATCGACCACAGGCAAATGGAAGGCAGCCATTGACAAAGGGACTCTCATTATAAGCCAGAGAGGCGGGGCCCTTGTCCGTACATACTTGCGGAGATTTACAATGTCCAAATCAGAGCAGCGGCCCTTTATGGAGCGGAACTTTGGGGGTCCCACAAAAACCTCGATACTCTGCAAACATAGGAAAAACATTTCCTTAGACAGATTGCCCGGTTAGGTATGGGCTAACCAATGACCTCTCTAAGGCTTGACCTAGGTTTAAACAGTATAAAACCACAGCGGCCCTAAGGCCTCTCTCCTATTGGATTCGTTTATGGAAATCTGTTTAACTCGAACCATATAGGCTGGCTATAAGAGAGCTCATAGCCGCCCCCCAGGCACTGGAGAAAATTCCATGGCTGAAGGAGATTAAATCTGCCTGGGTCAAAATAGGTTTTCCTTGCTACTGGAAATATCCGGATCAAATCCCCGATAATGCAAGGAAACTTGTCACAAAAACATATTGGGAGAAAGTTAATGAAGACTCCTTGCACCAAAAGGGGGCGGGCAGGCTCACAATGGAATTTCTCCAATTCAAGCACGAGCCCTGGGCTGAGAACTTCTTGAACCTTCCCATGCCTCCGTACGCCCGTGCTTTATATCTCCAACTAAGATATGGTACACTGCCTATTAATGGTTTTACGGCTCACTGGTCATCTAACATCGTTTCAAATGATAGATGTATCTCTTGCCAAAATTGCAAAGAAACAATAGAGCATATACTATTTTTCTGCCCTTTGTATAAGAGTCCCAGAGGGAGGTGGATCATTCCCCTCTGCAAAAACATGTCATTACAGGATAGAGCAAACGCCACCAGAATCTGTACATATGACTCATCCTCCGTGGTAGCTATTACAGTTACCAAATATTTATCGGAGGCCTGGTACATCCGGCGTAGGCTTATTGTATCAAAGGGCATGTGAGCCATCCTGACATTAGTCGACAGAAGGAGTCTCAACTGTTATTTTCTAGTAGTATCAGTAAGAATTTTTTAGCAGGAACTTGTTGCCCTCTATATGAACAATAGAGATTGTATAAGCTTATAGAGCCTTTCTTTTAGCTGAAATCTGATAGGCTTCTTGTTAAAGTATCCTATATCTAAATGGGAACTCTATTTGTTTTTTGGATTGACGAGGGCCAGGTCTTACGGGAAAATAACTGCACACATTGGTATGTTAGACAAACTTTTATATGCAAGCTTTTATCTTTTTTCTCTTAACATTTTTAGCCATGTCTTATTTATTGTACCTTTTATCTATGATCAAATACTTAGTCCTGTTGATTTTATTGTTATACTGTCCTGATTATTATTGTTTTTATATTGCTATTACGTGTTTTTTTTTAACAAATATTATCTATCATGTATGACTGTTATCTTTGTTACTCTAAATGGTCTAGATTCCTAGACCGAATGAACTCAAATAAATTAAATAAATTAAATCTGCTCTGAATTTTTTATTTTTTTTATTTTTTTATTTTTAATTTGGATAAAGAAGTATATTATGGTCTTAGTCTAGACAAGCCATGAAACCCAATTGCAGTAAGAGGAGTAAATGTAAGTATGCGTGAGTAGGTTTAGATGTGGTATGTGTGACTGTGATTGCTTTGATGATTGTTGGATTGAGTTTGCCTGTTGAGAAAGAGAATGAGAATTTCTGATGCAGTTGTGGTGCTTGGCTGGACTAGCGTAAAAAATTCTGAGGCTAATCCAGCAAAGCACAGGGATGAGCCCGTTGAAAACTGCTTAGTGTCACTTTAACGCCTGCACTGAGCAGGCATTAAAGTTTTTGTAGAATGATGCAATGAAATCTTGTAAATTTCACTGCACCATTTATGCAGGCCTTTTTGTGGGAGAATGCCTCCTGTGCATACATTATACCTGGCACAGGTATAATGTGGTGCAAGGGTTTACAGACTGGTGCAATGGTATCATTACACCAGTTTGTAGATATGGTACGGGTGGGGGACTGTTCTACACCACCATAGCGTCAAAGAAATGACACTATGGTGGTGCAAGGGGCTTGTAAATGAGCCCCTTAGTCTAGTAGAAAAAGTTAATTGGGCAAGTTGAGGAAACAAGGAGGGCCAAATTGGAAAAGGGAGTTGTAGTATCAGATTGGGAGAGAGACCCCAGCACATACAGCAGTGAAAAATATTCAAGGATTATTAGCTTTAGATTGGCAACATGTGGGGTAATTAAGTGCACATAGATCAAAATCAAAGACAGACGCTCATTTTGAAGGAACTAGTGAATATAGACATGTTTTTATGTTTCCGAAAACTTATTATGTAGAAAACATTAATGATCCAGTTTGGGATGAGAAATCAAACCCCAGAGTTAAAAGAGGAGCGAGTGCCTCAGAGATACTGGGAGATATTTTTGATGTAATTCCAACAGTGGGAACCTTGAATATTCTCAAGATTAGAAAATTGTCAACTGTAGTAGGCAAATGTTCTATTGACACTGCAGGAGCTATGTTGTTAATGGACACGGAGATGGTTGCTGTGATATCAGTGCTTTTGCAAAACCACCTTGTGTTAGATATTTTGCTCACAAAAGCGGTCAGATTCTGTAAAACCTTACATGTGCAACATTGATGCACATACATACCCAACAATAGTAAGGAGATAAGAAAGCACATTACAAATATGACCAACTTGAAAAATGACCTGAAAAGTTTGACAGCCACAGGTGCATGGGAAGCTATTGGAAGTGTTTTCTCAGTCACTGGTAAATGGTTTGGGAATATGGGAAAGGGAATCTTGGGAACCATTGAGAGACCCCTGTTGTTTATGGCTTTGTATGACATAATTACACTTACACTTTACAAACTATACAAGATATGGCAAGAGAGAAAAGCCAAGACTAGACAGGAGAAGAAGGAAATAGAAATGGAGACTAGGAGAAGCATTTATCGTTGTAGCCTCAAGAGACTGGAGTATTACAGCAGACCTTATCAGGATATGTCATTGAAACTTTGAACTGTCTCATTAAAAAAAGAATTTGGCCTTACGAAAGTAAAAGTGTGAACAGAAATCTGCACTGACACGCAATTTTAAATGTGCAAATCGCTAGTATTTCAGAGTTCGACTTAGGTGCCTTATGAATTAAATCACGTTAGAAGGATAAAACGTACGTTAAAATGTAGTTTAAACTCTAGACTAAGTGCATTTAGAAACAATATTGAATTTCTTGTGATTAATGAAAGAATATTGAGTTTAAAAATATGGGCAAGTGAGAGAAATGTAATTCTCTGTTGTACTTAATTAAATGCAATAACAAAGCTTTTTTGTTTTAATTGGATTGTATTGCTCATATTAATGAACAATTATTAACAATGAATTGATAAGTGTGTATACTATATGTGTTTTACTAAAACGTATTAATTAAATGCATTTGATATTTTTTCTAGTGTTAGCATAAGTGAGGCATGCAGAGCTTGCATTTTGCAGTCATGTAAAAGTGTTAATTTATTTTTTCTTAACATGAAGTCTTCTTTCAGATTTCATCCCCATGAGAAGCAAAGTCGTTTTGTAATGGATCCATTGTTTAAACATGGAAAGATTCATTGCTTTGTCCTTGAGAGAAAGAACATTGCAGGAACATGGACTGAGATGGTATACATTTGTTTCAAATCTGTTTGGAGTTACACGGGAGAGGTGTTTCCATGACAGACCTGGGAACAAAGTGGATTGTTGCAATTTGGTGTCTGGTGATTGATTGCCAATGGACGATGCCCCTTCAATGTGACATGAACTGATGCCTTTGGCTAATCAAATTGGTTTGTGAAATTTGAAATAATGATGGACAGTCAAACTTTGGTCAAACCTGAGCAGGCCTAAGCAGCTTGCTAAGAGCTCCTGACTTGCTGATTTTGATGTCTTGCTGATGAAGATTCCCTGAATGCTGTACCCTTGGAGAGGTATCTTCCTCTCTGCCATTTGCCCTTAACCTTGAAACACCCTTTTTAGGCTTAGTAATGCTTTTATTTGCCCCTTTAGAAAGACTTGTGACTGAGCTTCCGACACGACTGTGCTTCTGATACGCTCGCTATTTTTTCCTATCTTTTGCCATACTGTTAGTTAGTGATGTACAGTCCAAGATTATCTTTTTTCAAATAATTTTTGTATTTAGCCTTCATGTGTTTCTCGCCACACATTTATTTTCCTAATTTGGTTAGCTGTAGGGTTGACCTATGCTCAGCCAAAGATTATTGACTCTGCTAAATTTGAATTGACTAATAAATTGTAAATTCTGAGCAGTGAATAAGAACTGTCTCAGATATTCTTATCGATGCATTGTATTTTTTTACTTAAATGCTTAGTTTTATTAATGTTAATTTGCCTGAATTTATTCCGACTCCTTGGGCAACCCTTGGTGATTATGTATCTTTATAATTTGGTTCTGTGCACTGTCTTCATGACTGTTAGACCAGGCAGCTTTTTGGCATGTCTCCCCTGTCTTTTTGCCTTCTGACCTCCTATTTTTATGGTATACTGGACTCTGTTTTTTTGTCTCTGCGCACTTTACCACTCCTGATCAGTGCTAAAGTGCAAGTGCTCCCTATGTCAGTTGTATTGGTGATTGGGTTATCCATGCTTGGCATATTTGATTTACTGGTAAGTCCCTAGTACAGTGCACTAGAGGTGCCCAGGGCCTGTAGATCAAATGCTACTACTGGGCATGCAGCACTGGTTGTGCCACCCACCTTAGTAGCCCTGTAAACATGGCACAGAACTGCCACTGCAGTGTCTGTGTATGCAGGTTTGAACTGCCAATTCGACCTGACAAGTGTATCCACTTGCCAGGCCAAAACCTTCCCTTTTGGTACAAATAAGGCACCCCTAAGGTAGGCCCTAGGTAGCCCCATAGGCAGGGTGCAGTGCATTTAAAAGGTAGGACATGTATTGGTGTGTTTTACATGTTCTAACAGTGACATACTGCCAAATTTGTTTTTCACTGTTGCAAGCCCTATCGCCTTCATAGGTTAACATGGGGGCTGCCTTTAAATAATTTTAAAGCGCAGATTCCCTTTCAGGTCAGATATAAATATGGAGTTTAGGGTCTCTGAACTCTCAATTCAAAATACATCTTTTAGTGAAGTTGGTTTTTGGATTGTGAGTTTGAAAATGCCACTTTTAGAAAGTAGGCATTTTCTTGCTTAAACCATTCTGTGATTCTGCACGTTTGTGGATTCCCCGCCTGGGTCAGTTTGACAGTTGGGCTGGTTATACCTCTCATCTAGACTTTGACACAAAGGGAGCTGGGGTGTAGGCTGCATTTTCTGATGAGCCATCTGATCTACAGTGGAGGGAGGAGCGGTCGCTTACACCTGAAAGGACTGTACCTGCCCTCACACAATGCAGTCTCCAACCCCCTGGTGTGTGTCTGGGGCCTGGCCTAGAAAATGAAGTATCTTACACACACCTGAGACTTTGCTTTGAAGTTTGACACCTTCAAAGGTAGAAAGGGGTATACGTATTGGAACAAAAAACCCAGACTTTTAGAATGTTTCTGGAGTAAAGATGAACCTCTGCCAAGAAGAAGAGCTGAAGAGCTGTAGAAGTACTGTCCCTTTGCTGTGTTGCTTTGCTGGATTGGCCTGCAGTTGCTGCTTCTGCTTAAAAGAGAGCAAAGGGTGATCTTTGCTGTGTATCCTGCTTGAGAAAGTTCTCCAAGGGCTTGGAGTAGAGCTTGCGTCCTGTTGGAAGTCTTAGGGACACCAAAGACTTCAGTTTCCTTGACCTGAAGCACTAGGAATTATTTGTTTTGTGCTGTCCAAGAGGAGAAACCACTGCGACGCCGCTGTCCTGCACCGTGACCTGCCAACACTACACGGAGTCGCACTGCCCCGCTTCGCACAGTGACCCTGGTCTCACCGCCGCCGCCATCTGAGGACTTCACCGAGCCGCTGCTTGCACTCCAACCTGTGGGCCCAACACTCTGGCATCGCATTGCTCACACCACAGCCTGGGCATCCCCGCTGCCACGTTCTTGCTGACACTGTCCTGTGTCACACCGCTCGTGAGGAGCACGAAGCACTGTCTCGTCCTGCACCGCAGCCCAAGCCCACCAACGCCACCACCATCGACTCCATTGTCGTCATCAGGCATTGCTGCCTGCACCGTGGCATGTGGACATCGCTCGTGAGGGTCACAAAGCACCGTCCCGTGCTGTCGGCTTGAGCCTACCCACGACAGCGCTTCAGCAACGACGATGACGCGGTCTGCACCGTGAGCTGGTGACACCGCACGTCACACCGCCCTGCTTCACCCCAAAGCTATGGTCTCACTAACGCTGCTGGACATCATCACCGAGCTGCTGCCTGCACCGTGACCTGTGGGCACCGCACATAGCATTGTCCTGCTTCGCACCGCAGCCCCAACGCCATCCAAGCCAGCGCTCCTGACTTCATCAGCCCGGAGTTTAGTCTGCAACGCATTTGACTTCAAGGCCTCGATGACTCCCACACCGACTCCGGAACCGACAATGCAATGTCGCTCTCTGGAGCTGTTTGCAGGTATTTTGGACACCGTAGCTGGCAAACGATGCCACGCCCCACCTGAACTGTTGGTTTTGTTGATCACGACTGCATGATAGCCTCAGTTGAAGCTATCGTTTCAAGGAACTGTATTTCTTGAGTAAATCTTATCCTGACTAAAGAGTGAGGGTCCCTACTTGGATAGGGTGCAAACCTACTGCCAGCTAGAGACACCATTTCTAACAATGACTTTGAACTTTTTGTTATAATAAATCTTTTAACTTCAGTCCTAATTGGGGTTTTCCTTCTGTGGCCATATTGGTCATGGCATTTCATTGTTTGGGGTATTGTTGAGATTCTATAGATGGTTCACCAAACTACTTACTGGGTCCAAAGGTCCATCGACCTCGATGAGCATTTGATTCCTGTGAAGGATGAAGAATGCGTCCACAGATCTGGTAGCAGAGGATGGTTTTGTCCTATAGAGGGGGGGGGGGGAAGTATTTTTGTTTAGAATAGAGAGTGAGGATGGACCCTATGTTATTGCCCTGTTCGAAAATTGCCCACTGCGTAATTCGTCCCATGGTCCATCTCAGAGATTGATAAAGTTCCAGCGTTGTGCCTACAAGTGATGTGTTGCGTGAATATAAATAGGGTTTTGTGCTTGAAATTATTTTGGCTTGAAGATTGTGGTGAAATGTGAAAAATTTGTCCACAGGCCCGAACTGACCCCTTTGGAGATGTCAGTGAACACTCTATGGAGAACATTTATACAACCTTGGGGGCTGTAAATCGAAGGTGAACTGCAGGGGGAAGAAGGGTATTAAGAGCTCGAGACGAGGTGTACAGGCTCCATGTCATTTATAGCTACAGTAGACCTGTGAAGCCAGCAGTCAGAGAAGAGCCAGGCTGTTCAGCCATGGCTCCAGCATGTGCCAGATGCAATGAGAGCATGGTGCTAGATGAGAAAGCACCGGGAAAAATAATCCAGGGGCATCACTATTCGTGGTGCAGCCACTGCAGTGGCACTACAGCCCAGAGGCAAGAGGGGGCGTAAAGTGCATTGAGATAGCTGTAGCGGATTTAAGAGACCATCCTTTCCATTCAGAATGCCTTTTATTGTGTTTCGCTTCTGCATGGCTCTATTGACTCTATCTGGGGAGGGCGAGAGGAGAATAGTCATGAAGAAGGTAACAGACTTGTCCCCAGTCAACTTGTGTCACCAGCATATGCAGTAAACCAAGGGGAAGTGTTCTGTAGGGACACATGATTCATTTAAATCCATGCAGATGCATTGAAAATGTACCAGTACCTCTCACAATGAATTTTGATGAGGCCAATCTGCCCCCAAGGGAGGCAGAAACCACTAGACACCAGGGAGTTTTTTTCTTTGCGTGAATTTCACGCAAGGGGAGCGACCCCTTAGGCAAGGGTCGCTCCCTGGGGGGGGGCAAATTTATTTTAGGCCATTTCTGCCCCCCCTGGGGGCAGATTGGTCGATTTTAGGTCAATCTGCCCCCAAGGAGGCAGAAACCACTAGGCACCGGGGATTTGTTTTTTGGCGCCAATGCCATGCAGGGGGAGCGACCCCGTAGGCAAGGGTCGCTCCTGGGGGGGGTGCGGGTTGGGGGGGCAAATTTATTTTAGGCCATTTTCACCCCCCCCTGGGGGCAGAAACCTCTAGGCGCCAGGGCAAATTTTTTTTTTTTTTTTTTTTTTTAAAGTTTTTTTAGAGATGGGGAGCGACCCATCAGGCAAGGGTCGCTCCCCTGGGGGGAAAATTGTATTTAGACCATTTCTGCCCCCCTTGGGGGCAGATTGGTCGATTTTAGGTCAATCTGCCCCCAAGGGGGCAGAAACCACTAGGCACCGGGGATTTGTTTTTTGGCACCAATGTCACGCAGGGGGAGCGACCCCGTAGGCAAGGGTCGCTCCCGGGCAGGGGGGGTCAAATTTATTTTAGGGCATTTCTGCCCCCCCCTGGGGCCGGGTGAGCTAGAGGCCAAACTCCACATGTAGGCACTTTGCGAAAAACACCTCTGTTTTCTGTGAAAAAATATGTTGTGTCCACGTTGTGTTTTGGGCCATTTCCTTTCGTGGGCGCTAGGCCTACCCACAGAAGTGAGGTACCATTTTTATCGGGAGACTTGGGGGAACGCTGGGTGGAAGGAAATTTGTGGCTCCTCTCAGATTCCAGAACTTTCTGCCACAAAAATGTGAGGAACATGTTTTTTTTTTAGCCAAATTTTGAGGTTTGCAAAGCATTCTGGGTAACAGAACCTGGTCCGAGCCCCACAAGTCACCCCATCTTGGATTCCCCTAGGTCTCTATTTTTCAGAAATGCACAGGTTTGGTAGGTTTCCCTAGGTGCCGGCTGAGCTAGAGGCCAAAATCTACAGGTAGGCACTTTGCAAAAAACACCTCTGTTTTTTTCAAAAATGTGGATGTGTCCACGTTGCGCTTTGGGGCGTTTCCTGTTGCGGGCGCTAGGCCTACCCACACAAGTGAGGTGTCATTTTTATCGGGAGACTTGGGGGAACATATATTAGCGAAACAAGTGTTATTGCCCCTTGTCTTTCTCTACATTTTTTCCTTCCAAATATAGGAGAGTGTGTAAAAAAGACATCTATTTGAGAAATGCCCTGTAATTCACATGCTAGTATGGTCACCCCGGAATTCAGAGATGTGCAAATAACCACTGCTCCTCAACACCTTATCTTGTGCCCTTTTTGGAAAAACAAAGGTTTTGTTGATAGCTATTTTTTACTCTTTATATTTCAGCAAATGAATTGCTGTATACCCGGTATAGAATGAAAATGCACTGCAGGGTGCAGCTCATTTATTGGCTCTGGGTTCCTCGGGTTCTTGATGAACCTACAAGCCCCATATATCCCCGCAACCAGAGGAGTCCAGCAGACGTAACGGTATATTGCTTTCGATAATCTGACATTGCAGAGAAAAGTTACAGAGTAAAACGTAGAGAAAAATTGATGTTTTTTTCAACTCAATTTCAATATTTTTCTTTTTCAGTTGTTATTTTCTGTAGGAAACCCTTGTAGGATCTACACAAATGACCCCTTGCTGAATTCAGACTTTTGTCTACTTTTCAGAAATGTTTAGGTTTCTGGGATCCAGCATTGGTTTCATGCCCATTTCTGTCACTGACTGGAAGGAGGCTGAAAGCACAAAAAATTGCAAAAATGGGGTATGTCCCAGTAAAATGCCAAAATTGTGTTGAAAAATTGGGTTTTCTGATTCAAGTCTGCCTGTTCCTGAAAGCTGCTGAGTTTAGCACCGCAAACCCTTTGTTGATGCCATTTTCAGGGGAAAAACCACAAGCCTTCTTCTGCAGCCACTTTTTCCAATTTTTTTTAAAAATAAATACATTTTCACTGTATTTTGGCTAATTTCTTGGCCTCCTTCAGGGGAACCCACAAAGTCTGGGTACCTCTAGAATCCCTAGGATGTTGGAAAAAAGGACGTAAATTTGGCTTGGTTAGCTTATGTGGACAAAAAGTTATGAGGGCCTAAGAGCAAACTGCCCCAAATAGGCAAAAAAAGACCTGGCACAGGAGGGGGAAAAGGCCTGGCAGCGAAGGGGTTAAGGACCATTTCTAGAGCTGTATGTGGAAGAATAGCTGGCAGAAAGAGTTCTACAGGACAAGCCGTCCATTTTTTCTCGAGGATCACAGCGCTACCTCCACCGTCACCGCCAGGGACAAACCCACAGACGACCATTGACCATTTAATGAACTTTAGAGAAAGAGATGTGATCCCTTAGGCAGCAAGGAAACATGGTTCCTGGGTGATAGATAGGCATGAGGTTAATCCATTCCCGGGCTACAACAACCTAGTTCAAATACAAAGAAGGCCGTACATCCCATTCAAGAGGATGCAGCATCAATGGATCTGAATTATGCTCTCCTCTACCCAGCGACAGGTAGGGTATGAGGGAAAGACTCGCTTTATAACAACACCACAAGAGGACTGGGTATGGCTCGAGACGTGGTCTGGTCAGCGGCTCGGTGTAGAGGTCGAGGACGGTTGGAGAAAGGCGACGACAACGCAGGACAAGAAGAAGAAATACAAGGCCTCCCCAATTCAAGAACAGATGAAAGCTGCACAGGAGAAGGCGGTCCTATACAGTAGATTAAATAAAATAGACACATTTTTGGAAACAACAGGTGGACATCTCTTTTCCCAAAGGGAGAGGGCAGGAGTCCTGAACATATTGAGATGGAACTAGGCTCAGCAGACAACACATCACCTATGGTAACACCCATGACGTCAGATCAACTGGGTTAGCAGGGCCCGAAGGATTACAAGTCTTAGTATCACACGATTCATCTCGGGGCACAAACATCCCAGCAGGTGAGGGGGCCTGACACACAATCAGAGTAACATGGAACCATGAGTGTACGCTTGGACAGCTGAAATTCTGTGGCCTTTGGCTATGCCCCTTTGACAGAGTCACAAACAGGTTTTTTTGTTTATCAGGTTTGGGGGCTAAATGTATGTACTATGTGTGTTGGGGGCGGTGAGTTTTGAAATCATGACACAGTAAAGTAGGTTGGGGAGTAGTTTCTATGGTAGTATTTTGAATTTTAGCACACCACGGTTTTTCGGGGAACTTTGAACAGATGCCCACTTGGTACACATATGGCAATAGAAAATAAGACACACCCAACATGACAAAGGACCAGACAGTTGTCGATATTGGCTTGGAATGTAAACAGATTGGGCAATAAGGTCAAAATAGGTCTGGTCCTCCAGCCCTTACTTGAGATCAACAGGTCATAATGTATCTGCTAGAGACACGCCTTACTGACGCACAATACTGCAGTATGGGGAAGGTCAGGTAAAAACTGATAGGACATGCTCAATACACATCTGGATCCAGGGGAGTGATGATTCTTATTCGTAAGTCGATCCCATTTCATTCTATGCGCACTTAGATACACAGGAGTGCTATCTCGTGGTACTGAGTGAACATGAAGGTGAATCCCTACTACTACTCAATGTTTATGCACCTCTAGGGCTCCAGAGGGTGACACCCCGAAAAGTGGGTAGCTTACTAGTACAGACCTGGGGCACACAAAATCGTAGAAGGTGACTTTAATATAACACTAGATACACATCTAGATAGAACGAGCTCGAAACCAGAGAGGAAACTGGAGAGCTTCGCACAGGCTATGGGATTGTGTGATATATGGCGGGCAAATGCATGGGAAAGAGAGTGGATATTTCTACTACTAGGGGGCCCACAAAGTACATTCTAGGCTGGACTATTTTTTTTTGGAGCACCAGAGTATCTGGCTCACAGAATCAGCGCCCCTAAAGGTGACGCTAAACACAAATGTGAGGCCACACCGAATGGGTGGAAGATGGAGACATGGCGCCTAACAAACAAGACAGAGAAAAGATGCCTGGACACGGCCTCCAAGCTCTACTTTACAGAGAGTGGAGTCAGTGCAGAGTTGCATCACACTGTGGAAACTGTACAAGGCCATGATTAGCGGGGGTTATCATGGTAGGGAATATTGGGGACCGTAGGGAGAGACGTCACCGACCACACTAGAAGATGAACTGACACTATTAGAGTGCAAATATGCCGAGCGCTCACACCCACAAGGAAAATAGTGGTTGACCGAAAAAAGAGACGAATACCAGTCAGTGGCTAAACACGACGTCAGGACAACATATCAACGGAAACAGAAAAGGGTATACGAGGCAGGAAATAAAGCAGGTAAATTATGAGCAGGTATCAGTAGCAAGTAAAGGGAAAGTATGTTCATCAGGGAATTGAGGACGGCCTTAGGAGAGTTAGTGAGAGATAGTCAGGTAATAGCGGAGGAGCTTGCAAAACATCTTAAGTATTTCTATAGTTCACAACTTCGTATCACCAACCAGGATGTCCTAGACTTTATAAATGACTGCCCCATGAGACAGCTAGACACACACAACATACCTTGAGACCAACATATCAGTGGAATAGGTTTCCTCATTTATGCTGAAGATGCAATCAGGGAAGGCCCCGGGCTCAAATGGGTTCCTGGTTAAGCTCTTCCGCAAATTAAACAAGTGGACAGCAGCTCATCTGCACGCTGCCTTTGAGGAGGTGTTCCGGACAGGAGAATTCCCAGAAGATATGCAATCAGTAACAGGAATTATTACTCGCAAGGCGGGTAAACCCAGAGACAGATGTGATTCCTACCGGCTGATATCCTTAATCAACGCTGACATCAAAATCCTGGCTAAACTGCTGGCTAGCAGGCTGGGGGTGGCTGTGATCCGGCTGGTACACTCCGACCAAAACGGGTGCATGCTGGGTTGGTCGATAGCCCTAAACTTGCAGCGGTTCCAAAATAACGTGGGGATGGAGACAGCTTCTCCTGCAGGACAGGTGATAGCTTCGCTGGATGTCAATAACGACCTTGATTCTGTGGAGTGGAGGTACCTCTTTGGGGTTTTGGCCAAGATGGGCTTCAGTCCCAAATATAGGAGATGGGTTAAACAACTATATGAAAGGCCAACAGCAAAGGTACGGGTTAATGGGTATTCCTCTAGAGAGTGCTGCATGCAGAGGGTCTAATGATGGGATCCCCGCTCTTCAGGATGCTATTTGAGTTAGCAATAGGGGGTGAGGGTGGATGCATAGGTCTTGGGCTGGGCAGGATGTCTGAATAGGAGGAATGCATATGGTTATATGTAGATGTTATTCTGCAATACCCGACGCAAGCAACATAGACACTCCAAGGGCTGCAAGATATATTCCATGCTTTTGGAGAGGTCTCTGGGTTCGCCATCAATTGGAATAAATCCTTATTATTTCTGGTGGGGGAATAGGATCAGGAGGAGACACTCATCCTGCTGTTGAGGGTGGAAACCGGTAGAAATAAATACTTAGGGATATGAATCACTAGCGACCCGGATTTGCATTATGAGGCAAACCTGGCTCCCCTCCTAAAAAGGTTAGACCGAGATGTCAAACACTGGCAGTTGCTTTGACACTCCCTGCTGGGTAAGGCAGCATTGTTCAAGATGTTAGCACTTCCTCGGTTTCTTTACGTTCTTCAAAACTCACCGTACAAGATTCCAGATACATTCTATGCAAAGGTGGACATGTTGGTGTGACTACTGTTGTGGGCGAGAGGTCAACCCCGTGTGGCCTTACTGATCCTCCAGAAATCCAAGCATGAAGGAGGAATAAACCCTACCGAACATTCAGAAATACTGCGAGGCAGCAGAGGCGAGCGTGATTAAACACTGGGTATATGCGGACTGGTAAGACCCGACGTTTCGCCAAGATAGAGAAGAGTTACACGTATGCACTATATGGGGACAGGGTGGGGTCTGACGCCCAGCTACGGAAACAATGGTAGACATCTGAAGGAATTTGACTAAAGAGATGGGGTGGGGAAAAGGTTGATGCCTGTTAGATCTGACAGCCTTAGGGTGGTCACCCATAACTTTTTGCCTGCCTCCCTGCACTTTTTAGATACTGTTTTTGCTGGTTTGAAGACTGCATAATTTACCACTGCTAACCAGTGCTAAAGTGCATATGCTCTCTCCCTTTAAACATGATAACATTGGATCATACCCAATTGGACTATTTAATTTACTTATAAGTCCCTAGTAGAGTGCACTATATGTGCCCAGGGCCTGTAGATTAAATGCTACTAGTGGGCCTGCAGCACTGATTGTGCCACACACTTAAGTAGCCCCTTAACCCTGTCTCAGGCCTGCCATTGCAAGGCCTGTGTGTGCAGTTTCACTGCCAATTCGACTTGGCATTTGAAAGTACTTGCCAAGCCTAAAAATCCCCTTTTTCTACATATAAGACAACCCTAAGGTATGCCCTAGGTAACCCATAGGGCAGGGTGCCGTGTAGGCAAAAGACAGGACATGTACTTATGTAGGTTACATATTCCTGGTAATGTAAAACTCCTAAATTTGTTGTGCACTGCTGTGAGGCCTGCTCCCTTCATGGGCTAGCATTTGGGCTGCCCTCATACATTGTTTGAGTGGTAGCTGCTGATCTGAAAGGAGTAGGAAGGTCATATTTACTATGGCCAGAACGGTGATATAAAACCCTGCTGACTGGTGAAGTTGGATTTAATATTACTATTTTAGAAATTCCACTTTTAGAAAGTGAGCATGTCTCTGCACTTAAATCTTTCTGTGCCTTACAATCCACGTCTGGCTGGGTTTAGTTGACAGCTCCTTGTGCATTCACTCAGACACACCCCAAACACAGGATACTCAGCCTCACTTGCATATATCTGCATTTTGAAGGGGTCTTCTTGGGCTGGGAGGGTGGAGGGCCTGCCTTCACATAAAGGACTGCCACACCCACTACTGGGACTCTGGCAGACAGTATTGAACTGAAAGCGGACCTGGTGCACTTCTAAGCCACTCATTGAAGTCTCCCCCACTTCAAATGCACATTTGGGTATATAAACAGGGCCTCTGCCCCTACCAACTTAGACACTTCCTGGAGAAGAAAACTGGAACCTGCATCCTACCAAGAAGAACTTCCTGGCTGCCCAAAGGACTCACCTGACTGTTTTCCGTGAAGGACTGCTGCCTTGCTGTTGCCCTTCTGCCTTGGTGCTCTCTGGCTGTGGTGAAGAAGTGCTCTCCAAGGGCTTGGATAGAGCTTGCCTCCTGTTCCCTGAAGTCTCAGGACCAAAAAGACTTCATCTCTACAAGAAGGACTCCTTGTGCGGCGAAAATGTCACCACACGCCGAACCGGAACGACGCACACACCAGCGGATCGATGCAGAGCCAGCGTAGTGACCGGAAATTCAACGCACGGCCCACTGGATTGACGCACAGCCGAGCCAGAACAATGCAGTCCGACTTCCAGAGAGGAATCAATGCAGCACCTGCCGTGCGGTAGAACATTTGACTCAATGCCCACCGGATTGATGCAGCTCCTGTGACTTCCTCCTGCCAGCACAGGAAATCCATGCATCGTCCCCGGGGCGTCTGAAAACCCCGCAACCTGAAGAGGATCCACGACCGAGCACCAGAAATCGACGCACAGCCGTCCCTGCGTAAAAAATACATGACGCATCGCCGTTTGCTGCCCGATAAATCGACGCACACCCCTTTGTTTCCAAGCATCTCCTCTGCGATTCTTTGTGGAGATTTTTCACGCAAACCAGGTACTTTGTGCTTGAAAGAGACTTTGGGGGTGATTCTAACTTTGGCGGGCGGCGGAGGCCGCCCGCCAAAGTTCCCCCAACAGAATACCGCTACGCGGTCAGAAGACCGCCGCGTTATTCTGTGTTTCCCGCTAGGCTGGCGGGCGACCGCCAGAAGGCCGCCCGCCAGCCCAGCGGGAAACCCCTTCCCACGAGGAAGCCGGCTCCGAATGGAGCCGGCGGAGTGGGAAGGGTGCGACGGGTGCAGTAGCACCCGTTGCGATTTTCAGTGTCTGCATGGCAGACACTGAAAATCTTTTAGGGGCCCTCTTACGGGTGCCCCTGCCATTGGCATGGGCACTGCAGGGGCCCCCAGGGGCCCCACGACACGCCTCACCGCCATCCTGTTCCTGGCGGTCAAAACCGCCAGGAACAGGATGGCGGTGAGGGGGTCGGAATCCCCATGGCGGCGCAGAAAGCTGCGCCGCCATGGAGGATTCCTCAGGGCAGGGGAAAACCGGCGGGAGACCGCCGGTTTTCCGTTTCTGACCGCGGCCATACCGCCGCGGTCAGAATGCCATTGGGAGCACCGCCAGCCTGTTGGTGGTGCTCCCGCGGTCGTTGACCCCCTTTGTTTGCTTTTAAAAGACTTAAGACACGTTATATTACTTCTCAGTGATATCTCAACATTTACTTATTGCATTTTAATTGTTATTACCTGCATCTTATCAGATAAATATTATATATTTTTCTAAACACTGTGTGGTGTATTTTTGTGGTGCTATATGGTGTTATTGTATGATTTATTGCACAAATACTTTACACATTGCCTCCTAAGTTAAGCCTGACTGCTCAGTGGCAAGCTACCAGAGGGTGGGCACAGGTTAATTTGGATTGTGTGTGACTTACACTGACTAGAATGAGGGTCCTTGCTTGGACAGGGGGTAACCTGACTGCCAACCAAAGACACCATTTCTAACACTGGTGATCAGCGGTGGGGATAGGGCTTGTATTTGTGCAGTGACATACAGTAGCTAAGTAACTCATTACCTATCCACAGTTGAAGGTCAACTTGATTTTGATCTCTTTTTGCAAATTCGATTTTTTTCCTGACAATTTGTGACTAAAATCCTCACTCAACATGTCTCAGGCTGGGTCTCAAGCAGGAGATTTTGACCTGGCCCTGTTGGAGACATATACTGTAAAACAGCTGAAAGGGTTCTGCAGGGATATGGGAGTGCCCAACCAAGGTGCCTCCAGAAAGGAGGAATTGCAAATGGCGCTGAGGGCCTGGGCAGAAGCCCATTCAGAGGAGGATGCTGAGCAAGAGGGTCCAGAGGATGGCCCTTCAGAGGATGTTTTGCCATCAGTGGATGATGTTACCACTGCAATTGTGCCCCCTGCCAAACCAGGGAGCAGTGTCTCTGATCAAGGCCTGACCACAGAGGAAAGGAGAGAGAGTTTCAATTGCAGATGGCAAGGTTGAAAATTGAGGCTTTACAGGAGGAAAGGAGAGCAGAGAGAGAAGCCAAGCAAGCTGAGGCTGAAAGAGCAGCCAAACAGATTGAAGCTGAGAGAGCTGAAGCTGCAGCGGAGAGAGCCTTGGCTGAGAAAAAACTTTTGTTCGCTCATGAACTGAGTCTCAAGGAGCTGGAGATCAAGGCAAGACAATTTGAGTCCAGGAGTGATGGTGGCAGCATACATGGAGGACCTGTTGGGGAGAAAAAGGTTCGTATACCAAGAATGTGGTGCCAAGTTTTGTGGCGGGAGATGACATTGACAAGTGGCTGGCTGCCTATGAAGTTGCACTAAGGGCCCAAAGGACCTCTGAGGAGCACTGGGGGGGGGTCTTGTGGTTTTATGTAACAGCAGTGGGGAGGGACACACTTCTTGCACTAGCTCCACATGATAGGAAAGTCTATACTCACATGAAAGCCGCTTTACTGGCTAGGTTTGGGCTGACCCCTGAGAGATACCGTCAGAGGTTTAGGGACAGCACCAAACTTTCTACACAAACTTGGGTAGATTGTTATGATTTCTCCAATAAGGCACTGGATGGATGGGCGCGGGGCAGCAAAGCAGATGATTACAAAGGGTTATATGACTTGATTCTGAGAGAGCATATGCCCAGTATTTCTTTTACAGAGTTGCACCAGCACTTGGTAGATAGCAAGCTGAATGATCCCAGGAAGCTTGCTGAGGAGGCGGACCTCTGGATTAGCACCAGAGTGTCCAAGAAGGCATCTGGGGGGGGACACCCACAAAGGTGGTCAGGGTTCCCAACAGAAGAAAGGGGAGGGAACTTAAAGATAAGGAGTTCTCTAAAGGCCCCAAAACAATTCCCAAGGGTGGGGTGGTAACCATTCCTCTTTTAGATTTGGGAAGAAACCAGGGTTCTTTGATAGAAAGTTAGTGAAGTTTATCCCCAAATGCTTAGAGTGCTACCAGCATGGACACTCTAAGGGCGACTCCCAGTGTTCCAAGAGAGTACAGTCCACCACTGGACAGACACCTGGGTTGGCTAGTGTAGCACTCGGGGGGCAGACAGTCCCAGTTAGCTTTGGGGGCCAGACAGAGGTATCCCTAGTGTCCCTGGGAGATGTAGAGAGATGGTGCCTAAAGCTCACATGCCTGAAAATACTTTAAAGTATAGGCAGTGGGTCACCACTGATGGGCAAAGGTTGAAGGCTCTGCGTGACACAGGAGCCAGTATGACTACTGTCAAGAGTCAGCTGGTGTCAGCAGAGCAGATAGTCTCTAATACATTCCACCAGGTCATAGTCGCTGACAAATGTGAGAGTCACCTATCGGTGGCTCTGGTTCCCTTCGAGTGGCGGGGGGTCTCTGGTACTCTGAAAGTAGCTGTAAGTCCTGCCATGCCTGTAGATTGGTTGTTAGGTGATGATCTTGAGCATACTGCCTGGAAGGAGGTAGAGCTCAGATCCCACCTGGAGATGTTAGGGTTACCTGAGTGGGTCTGCATGACCACAAGGTCCATGGCTGCCCAGGAAGGGAATCAAGGGTGTCTGAAGCCTGGAACAATGGCCCAGACAGCTGCAAAGAGGAAGGGCAAGAGGCACGGGAAACCCACCTCAGATGTTCCCATGGTGGTGGTCGGGGCCCCTGAGGAGGAGGTGGCCCCTAAGCCAACTGGAGAGGACATAGCTGACCTGAGCAACCTGCTTGAACTTTCTGGCTGGCAAGTAGAGGGTGGGCCAACCAGGGTAGAGTTCTGGAAGGTGCAGAAAGAATGCCCCGCCCTTGAGGGTCTGAGGCAATAGGCCACAGCCCAAGCAGCCGGTGACGCCTCTGGCACTCACCATAACTACGGGGAGAATAATCTCCTTTACAGCGAGCCTAAGGTTCTGGGCCCTGGGGCAGCACCGTGTGCTGGTGGTCCCCCAGTGTTACCGAGCCTTCCTACTGGGTCTGGCTCATGACATTCCCCTGGCAGGACATCTGGGCCAAGACAAGACCTTTGACAGGCTTGTCACCCACTTCCATTGGCCTAGAATGAGGGTAGCCTCAGATAATTTCTGCAGAGCCTGCCCCACCTGCCAGGCTAGTGGGAAGACAGGGAAAAAAAATCCCACTCCCCGTCGTTGACACCCCCTTTGAAAGGGTATCGACATTGTTGGTCCCTTGGACCTCAGAACTGCCTTTGGCAACAGGTTTACCCTGGTTTTGGTGGACCATGCCACCCGCTATACAGAGGCAATCCCTCTGAGAACAGTGACTGCACCGGTGGTGACCAGACCCCTGCTGGGAATATTTACCTGTGTGGAAATCCCTAAGGAAGTTGTGTCTGACAGAGGCTTAAACTTCATGTCTGCATACATGAAGTCCATGTGGGATGAGTGTGGGGTGAACTACCGGTTTACCACCCCTTATCATCCTCAATCCAATGGGCTTTTTGAGAGATTCAACAAAACCCTTAAAGGCATGATCAATGGCTTAACTGAAGCCATGAGGCGTAAGTGGGGGCATCCTCTTGCCATGCCTGCTGTTTGCTTATAGGGAGGTGCCCCAGAAAGCAGTGGGGTTGAGCCCCTTTGAACTTCTCTATGGTCACCCTGTCAGGGGCCCGCTATGCACAGTTAAAGAGGGCTGGGAGAGAGCTCCCAAGAACTCTCCCCAGGATGAAGTCGGCTACATGCTGGCCCTCCGCAACCAAACCCAAAGCTTCTGGAAGCAGGCCAAGAGTAACCTTGAGGCCATTCAAGAGGTGATGAAGGAGTGGTACGTCCGGAAGGCGACTCTGGTTGAGTTCTCACCTGGAGACAAGGTTTGGGTGATGGAGCCAGTAGAGCCTAAGGCTCTCCAGGACCGCTGCTCTGGCCTATTTGAGATTAAGGAGCGGAAGGGGGAGACCACTTACCTAGTGGACCTCAAGATCCCTAGGCACCCCCTAAGGGTTCTCCATCAAAACAGACTCAAACCTCTCTGAGGTCACAGATAAGGGCATGGAAGAGGAGAGTGAACTTCTCCCCGATCTCCTCTCTGCCAAAGAAGGTGATGGGTCAGTGGAGGGTGTCATACACACTGACTCCCTGACTCTAGATCAGAGAGGAGGCTGCTATGAGTTGTTAGAGCAGTTCTCTTACCTGTTTTCCCTTACCCCTGGACCTACCCATCTGTGTGTCCATGACATTGACACGGGAGACAGTCCCCCTGTGAAGAATAACATTTACAGGTTCTCGGATAAGGTGAAGGCCAGCATCAAGGAGGAGGTCTCCAAGATGTTGACCCTAGGGGTTATTGAGAAGTCCAGCAGTCCCTGGGCCAGCCCTGTGATGCTGGTGCCTAAGGCTGCTGACCCCAGTGCAAAGCCAGAACTCAGGTTCTGTGTGGACTACCGGGGTCTCAAATCAGTCACACGGACTGACGCTCACCCCATCCCCCGAGCTGATGAGCTTGTTGACAGGCTAGGCGCTGCCAAGTTCCTGAGATCTCACATCAGGGTACAGGCAGATCGCCTTGACTGAGAGTGCTAACGAGATCTGCATATTCCACACCTGATGGCCATTACCAGTTCCAGGAGATGCCCTTTGGGTTGAAAAATGCCTCCGCTACCTTCCAACGGTTGGTTAACGGGGTCCTAGCTGGCAAGGATGCCTATTGCGCAACCTACCTAGATGACATAGCTGTCTATAGGTCCACCTGGGAGGAACACCAGCTCCACCTCAAGGAGGTGCTTCAGGCTCTGCAACAGGCAGGCCTGCCCATCAAGGCTAGTAAGTGCCAGACTGGGCAGGGTTCCGTGGGGTACTTGGGACACCTAGTAGGTGGTGGCAGTGTGCAGCCACTCTAGGCCAAGATTGAAACTATCAAGGCCTGGCAACCACCTATAACACAGACCGAAGTGAGAGCCTTCTTAGGCCTCACTGGATACTACCGCAGAATTGTCAAGGGCTAGGGTACCATTGTGTCACCCTTGACAGAACTTACTTCCAAAAAGCAACCTAGGTTGGTGAATTGGACAGAGGTTTGTCAGAAAGCCTTTGATTCCCTAAAGAAAGCCATGTGCACGGCCCCCGTGCTCAAGGCCCCTGACTACTCCCAGGAATTTATTGTGCAGACAGACGCTTCAGATCATGGCATAGGGGCTGTTCTAGCACAGCTAAATGAGGAGGGCTCAGACAAAACAGTAGTCTTTATTAGCAGAAGACTACTACCACGGGAACAGAGGTGGAGTGCTATTGAGAGAGAAGCATTTGCTGTGGTCTGGACACTGAAGAAGCTGAGACCACACCTGTTTGGGACTCACTTCCGGGTTCAGACAGACCACAGGCCACTCAGATGGCTCATACAGATGAGGAGTGAGAATCCTAAACTCTTGAGGTGGTCCATTTCCCTACAGGGGATGGACTTTACGGTGGAGCATCGCCCGGGGATTGACCACGCCAACGCTGATGGTCTCTCCAGATACTTCTGCCTTAGCGATGAGAGCTCCCAGGAGGTTCTGTAGCTCTCCCCACTTTCAGCTGGGGGACACACATGGTAGACCTGACAGCCTTAGGTTGGTCACCCCTAACTTTTTGCCTGCCTCCCTCCCTCCACTTTTTAGATACATTTTCTGCTTGTTTTAAGACTCTGTGCACTTTACCGCTGCTAACCAGTGCTAAAGTGCATGTGCTCTCTCCCTTTAAACGTGGTAACATGGGATCATACCCAATTGGACTATTTAATTTACTTATAAGTCCCTAGTAGAGTGCACTATATGTGCCCAGGGCCTGTAGATTAAATGCTACTAGTGGGCCTGCAGTACTGATTGTGCCACCCACTTTAGTAGCCCCTTAACCTTGTCTCAGGCCTGCCATTGCAAGGCCTGTGTGTGCAGTTTCACTGCTAATTTGACTAGGGATTTAAAAGTACTTGCCAAGCCTAAAACTCCCCTTTTTCTACATATAAGACACACCTAAGGTATGCCCTAGGTAACCCATAGGGCAGGGTGCTGTGTAGGCAAAAGGCAGGACATGTACTTGTGTAGTTTACATGTCCTAGTAGTAAAAAAATCCTAAATTTGTTTTTACACTGCTGTGAGGCTTGCTCCCTTCATGGGCTAGCATTGGAGCTCCCCTTATACATTGTTTGAGTGATAGCTACTAATCTGAAAGGAGTAGGAAGGTCATATTTAGTATGGCCAGAACGGTGATATAAAATCCTGCTGACTGGTGAAGTTGGATTTAATATTACTATTTTAGAAATTCCACTTTTAGAAAGTGAGCATTGCTCTGCACTTACATCTTTCTGTGCCTTACAATCCACGTCTGGCTGGGTTTTGTTGACAGCTCCTTGTGCATTCACTCAGACACACCCCAAACACAGGATACTCAGCCTCACTTGCATACATCTGCATTTTGAATGGGTCTTCCTGGGCTGGGAGGGTGGAGGACCTGCCTTCACATAAAGGACTGCCACACCCCCTACTGTGACCCTGGCAGACAGGATTGAACTGAAAGGGGACCTGGTGTACTTCTAAGCCACTCTTTGAAGTCTCCCCCACTTCAAAGGCACATTTGGGTATATAAACAGGGCCTCTGCCCCTACCAACTCAGACACATCCTGGAGAAGAAAACTGGATCCAGAACCTGCATCCTACCACGAAGAACTGCCTGGCTGCCCAAAGGACTCACCCGACTGCTTTCTGTGAAGGACTGCTGCCTTGATGCTCTCTGGCTGGGGTGATGAAGTGCTCTCCAAGGGCTTGGATAGAGGTGGCCTCCTTTGCCCTGAAGTCTCAGGACCAAAAAGTCTTCCTCTTTACAATAAGGACTCCTTGTGCGGCGAAATTCGACGCACAGCCTGCCAGAAATGACGCACAGCCTGCACCACAATGCAAATTTCACCGCACGCCGAACCGGAACAGCCCGACTTTGCAACTAGAGGATCGCCGCAGCGCCAGCGTAGTGACTGGAAATTCGACACACAGCCCACTGGATCGACAGCCGAGCCGGAACGGAGCAACCTGACTTCCAGATAGGAATCAACGCAGCGCCTGCCCTGCAGTAGAAAATTAGACGCAACGCGCACCGGATCGACACAGCTTCTGTGACTTCGTCCTGCCACTGGAGAAAATCCATGTATCGTCCCCGGGGCATCTGAAAACCCCGCAACCCGAAGAGGATCCACAACCGAGCGCCGTAAATCGACGCACAGCCGTCCCTACATGAAAACTAAATGACGCATTGCGGTGTGCTGCCCAAGAAATCGACGCATACTCCTTTGTTTCCATGCATTTCCTCCTCTGCAGATTTTTCACGCGAACCAGGTACTTTGTGCTTGAAAGAGACTTTGTTTGCTTTTAAAAGACTTAAGACACGTTGGCCCTCATTACAACCCTGGCGGTCGGTGATAAAGCGGCAGTAATACCACCAACAGACCGGCGGTAAAAAAAAAAAATTTGGATCACGACCACGAGGGAAACCGCCAACACATACAGCTACTTTAACACTCCGATCGCCACAGCAGTAGCAACAAACACTGTGGCGGTAACCGCCAACAAGACAGGTGGAAGTCAATGTACCGCCCACCCCATCACAACCCGCCCATCCACCAGCTTTTCTGGGGTGGTACCAACGCCATCAAAAGCACAGTGGAAACAGTACCCAGAAGGGGAACCACTCCCCTTTCGACACTCAACGAAGAACCAGGACTCCATGGAGCCCGAGCTGCAGGTCCTCCCAATGCTGGTGTACCTCCTCATCTACCAGGAGTACGAACGGTGGCGGCGACCATGATGAGTACTGCACCTAGTACACTGGGGAGGGAGAGAGGAAAAAAAGAGTGACACACACACACGCAACATGCAACATCCCCACCCACAACACCATACACACAAACACATGCAACAACATTACATGTACACCCCATAACCACCTGGAAGAACACAAGGACAAAAGGAATAGAGTCAAATCAGTGATATTTTAGAAATATTCAGATATACGTAATAATTTCAAAAACAGTATTTACAAAAATATACAATATGTACATAAGGCGGTACATTTTCCACTCAAAATGTCCGTGGGTCACTGGGCCAAAAGTCATAGGCCAAGCCAACACTTGACTCTTGCCTCAATATGGAGAGAACACTGCAGGGGCATCAGGTCGAAAACACACAAGCACCTCAGGGGGACGGGGAAGGAGGGGCACCTCAGCCGGAAGATGGAATAATGCCACTGCTCCTGGAGGGGGCTCCATGCCCACACTGATATCCTGGGGAGTGCAAAGCCACAGTCTCTCTAGTGGGTGGTTTGCCCACTGCTTGGTCCTGGGGAGTGCAAGGCCACAGTCTCTAGTGGGTGATTTGCCCACTGCTTGGTCCTGGGGAGTGGGTGATTTGCCCACTGCTTGGTCCTGGGGAGCGCAAGGCCACAGTCTCTCTAGTGGGTGATTTGGTCACTGCTTGGTCCTGGGGAGCGCAAAGCCACAGTCTCTCAAGTGGGTGGCTTATTCCACTAGTTCTGGAGGGGGCTTTGTGCCAAGTGTACTTCATCCTGCCAAGGATAGGGTGAGTGGATGCCTTTCTCCACTGGTTCTGGAGGGGGCTTTGTGCCCAGTGTGCTTCATCCTGCCAAGGATAGGGTGAGTGGATGCATGTCTCCACTGGTTCTGGAGGAGGCTTTGTGCCCAGTGATGCAACACTTGGGGTGTGGCAGTTCAAAGTCCCTCACCTGGGGGTCTGAGGCACGAGATTTGCAGGGACCAGGTTGCATGATAGCCCATGGAGGCAGGTCTAGACTCCATCTGGCGGCGGCTACGGCTGCAAACTGGTGGTAGTGCCGGTCTGGTGGGGGTGCTGCCAGTGGTGGAGGGAGGCTTCAGCCCTTCTCCTGCAGCCTCGGACGGCTGCCCACTGGGGCTGCTGCTGCTGGTAGTGGTGATACCGTCAACGGTGCAGGTGGCAGTGCTTGCGGTGGTGCTAGTGGCGGTGCTGCCCGTGGTGCAGGTGGCGGTGCTGCCAGTGATGGAGGGAGGTTCCAGCCCTTCTCCTGCAGCCTTGCACGGCTGCCCACTGGGGCTGCTGCTGCTGACAGTAGTGGTGCTTGCGGCGGTGCAGGTGGCGGTGCTTGCGGTGGGGCTGCTGGCCGCAGTGCAGGTGGTGGTGCTGGTGGTTGTGCTGGTAGCCACCAGGCCTTCACCTGCAGCCTCGGACGGCTGAAGTGCCTTGCCTGGTGTTTTCTGCCCCTTCCTCACCTTGGCAGATGGTGGTGTAACCTTGGGTCTGGCAGCTGGAGTCTTTGAGGTGGCCTTGCTGGGTGGTTGTGGCTCATTCCCCTTGCTGGATGCTGTCCCCCTCTTCACCTTGCCAGGTGGCGGGGTGGCTTTGGCCTTGGCAGAGGTTGGTGGCACACTGGCTGGGCTGACGGGTGCCCCCTTTGAGCCTCCAATAGCTGCAGGAACCACATTGGACGTCGACTTGGTGGCTGAGGTGCTGGGCTGGGTTCTGGCCACCCTGGCCCGAGGGGAAGGACAGGGGTAGGGGTAGGGAAGAGGTCAATGTCTGCCAGGAAAAGCTTCTTACGGACACTGGGGCGGGAAGAGGGAGAGGGGATTTGGGAGTGGAGGGAGAGGGAGTGGTTGTAGGAGGTGCCTGTCTGCTGAGTTTGGGTGCAGGTGCATGGGCTGGATGCTGTTGGGAGGTGGATGGCTGTTGGGTGGGTGGGTGCTTGCGTTTGTGTACTTTGGGAGGAGGGGTCACAAACACACTGGGAGAGGACACAGGGGACGTGTGCATGAATGTGGGGCTGGTGACTGCCAGTGAGGGGTGTGTTGTGATGGGCGTGCTGGTAGTGGATGAGGATGTAGTGCA
This sequence comes from Pleurodeles waltl, assembly GCF_031143425.1. NCBI lineage: Eukaryota > Metazoa > Chordata > Amphibia > Caudata > Salamandridae > Pleurodeles > Pleurodeles waltl. The sequence continues at coordinate 1,571,465,301 of NC_090445.1, read as the reverse complement.
TGCGGGCGTGAGTGGAGACGCTACTGGGAGGGAGGTAGATGACGACGAGGAGGGGGACACAGTGGAGGCAGTGGATGTTGGTGTGTTTGCATGGGGATGGTGCTTGTGTGAGTGCCTGTGAGATGAAGTGTGGTGCTTGTGTTTGCCTGAGCCACTTCTGTGTGTTGATTTGTGTGAATGCTGGTCTGAAGGTGTGCTTGGGATAGGCTGGGGTTGAGGGGATTGGGACTGGGTAAAGGAAGTTGGAGGGGGAGGCTGGAGCCAGGGACAATGGCTGCCATCAGTGCGGAGGCCAGAGCCTGAAATGATCTCTGTTGGGCCGCCACACCAGAGTGTATGCCTTCCAGGTATGTATTTGTTTGTTGCAAATGCCTCTCATCACCCTGGATGGCATTCAGAATGGTTGACTGCCCAACAGTAAGGGATCTCAGGAGGTTAATAGCCTCCTCACTGAGGGCAGCAGGGCTGACTGGGGCAGGACCTGAGGCACCTGGGGTGAAAGAGATGCCCACCCATCTGGGTGAGCAGGCACGGGAAATGCGCTGAGGGGCTGCTGGTAGGGGAGGTGGCGGCTGTACCTGTTGTTGGGGCGGGCACAGAGGTGTCCGCCATGGAGCTCCCATCGGAGGAGGAGTCGCTGTCTGTGGTGTCCCCTCCCTGTCCCCGTTGTGGTGCTCCCCTCGCCCTCCGTCCCACTGGAGGATTCGGCCTCCTGGCCTATGTGGGATGCAGCTCCCTCCGTCGCCGGTGCCTCTGCCCCTCTGCCAGATGATGCTAATGCACACATGGATAGGGTGACAAAACAAACGGGGGGGGAGACAGAGGATAAACTTGGTCAGTCCCAGCAACACCACTACTGTTGGCGTACACAACACACAGGTAGCAGCCCTATGCACTAGGCCATGCACTACCAGTTACTAAGATAGCCACCAGCCCATGGGGTACAATGCCTAACGCCACTAGCTGCACAACTTAAACCCACAGGACCCTGCCCAGTAGTAGGGGGTGGAGTGCTTCAGAGCCTGCCCAACAAGGGACCTACCCTGCCATGTGCGCCCTGGCCTTGGGGCACCCACAGCCCACATCCCCCACCCAAGTAAACCTTAATGCGCGCACAGTCATGATTCAGAATCTGTACTCACCCCCTTGTGGCTGCTGTGATGCCTTCAAGCGCCCATCCAACTCCGGATAGGCCACCGCCAGGATGCGGAACATCAGGGGGGTCAGGGTACGACAGGCACCCCTTCCTAGATAGGAGGCCAGCCCCAGCTGCGCCTCCGCCGTCTTCCTTGCCCAGCGGCACAGGTCCTCCCACCGTTTGCGGCAGTAGGTGATTTGCCTGGTAAAGACCCCCAGGGTCCGCACCTCCTTGGCGATGGCACGCCAAATACCCTTTTTCTGATGGGCGCTGACCTGCATGGAAAAGACAGCAGGGAAAGGGAATTAGTTAACCGTCAAGACCGTCACACTCATGGCCCACCAGATCCCTCCCATCCCCTGACGCACATACATTGACCACCATACATGCAGCACTCTGGCCAGGACCCCTCAGCCCCACTTACATGTGGCATACACATACAGCAATCCATACATTCATGGCCCACGCATCATGCTCACAGTGTACTCACCTGTTTGTCTGGAGGACCGTATAGTAACGTGTACTGGGGTAGGACCCCATCCACCAGTTTCTCCAACTCCACCGCAGTGAAGGCAGGGGCCCTTTCCCCAGACACATGAGCCATTGTCGCTTCCAGACACAGGTCACAGCAGCACTTGCAGTCTAGGGCCTCTCCTGCTGAAGGTCAGGTAGCAAGTGAGTGAATAGCTAGAAAATGGTGGTCACGTCCGCGGCGGTGCGTACTGTCACCGCCGGCGTACATGGCCATTGGCTCCTGGAACCCAGAAGGCCCAATGATAACCAATACGAAGTTGCGCAGCACTCATTGACCGCCTAGCGCAACGACGCACAACGCCAGCGGAATTACCTCATTTCCACTTGTGCCTCCTCACAGGTCAGGCTGTCGCCATGTCAGGGGGACACAGGCCATGGCACCTAACTGCATCACAGCAGACATTAGCACAGCAACTGACTCTCTGATTCACATACAGGTTCTGTGAAGGACAACAAGCATCATTATTTCAATTGATGTGTGAATATGACCCTCTGCTCATCGTTTTCCTCCCTATGCTTCAACCGCTGAGGATGAATATGAGATGGCGACACCAGGTGGACCTTGCGACAATGGAGGACAGACACATTATACTAACATACAGACTTGATCGTGCCACAATCCAAGAACTGTGTGCCCAATTGGAGCCAGACCTGATTTCAGCTATCCGCCACCCCACAGGTATCCACCCTCTAGTGCAGGTCCTGTCAGTGCTCCATTTCCTGGCAAGTGGTTCCTTCCAGACAACAGTGGCCATGGCATCAGGGATGTCTCAGCCAATGTTCTCTAATGTGTTGACCGGTGATTTGTCTGCCCTGCTGAAACACATGCGCAGCTACATCGTATTCCCCCAGGTGGAGGATTTGACCACAGTGAAAGCTGACTTTTATGCCCTGGGACATATCCCCAACATCATTGGTGCCATTGATGGTACACATGTGGCATTTGCCCCACCCCGGAGAAATGAACAAGTGTTCAGGAATAGAAAAAGCTATCACTCTATGAATGTGCAGATGGGGTGTTTGACGGACCAGTACATCTCCCATGTGAATGCCAAGTATCCTGGCTCTGTGCATGACATCTTGAGGAATAGCAGCATCCCTTTTGTGATAGACCAACTCCAGAGACACTGGGTGTGGCGAATAGGTGAGCCCAAGGTCCCCACCCTGTATAAGTTGGTGTTTTGGTATGGGGTTGTCCCTAAGGGTTAGTATGTGTCTAACAGGTATCCCTCGATATTTGCAGGTGACTCTTGTTACCCCATTCTCTCATGGCTACTGACCCCAGTGAGGAATGCCAGGACAAGGGCAGAGGAACGTTACAATGAGGCACATGAGCGAACAAGGAGGATAAATGAAAGAACCTTTGGCCTCCTGAAGGCCAGGTTCTGGTGCCTCCATCTGACAGGTGGATCCCTGTACTACTCACCCAAGAAGCTGTGCCAGATCATCGTTGCATGTTGCACAACCTGGCCTTGAGACGGCAGGTGCCTTTTCTGCAGGAGGATGATCCTGGAGATGGGTTTGTGGCAGCAGTGGAGCCTGTGGACAGTGAGGAAGAGGAGGCAGAGGAAGAAGATGAGGACAAAAGAAGTAATATATTACAGCAGTACTTCCAGTGAGACACAGGTAAGGCACTGTAACTTCTCTTTACATTTCAGTTTTCTGTTGGACATTGTACATGGCAGCCTGATTTCCCTATGTCTATGGCCATTTACTGTACCCTTTGGCATCTCTATTTTCAGATATCTGTGCCCCACTCTGGCTCCTGGTATGTTTACTGCTGCCCACTAAAAGTCATACCAATGTATATATTACTATACATATGACTTGCAATGTTTTCAGACTGTTGAACTAATACATATTTAAATCATTTGACAGACTCAAGATTTGTATTTGTTCCAAGGGTATTTATTTAAGTGCTCATATGTAGAGGGGGATGTGCAATGGGTTGGGGTGATGGTAGAGGAATGTCCAGTTCGAGTCCAGTCTCTTGGTATCACAAGTGCATTGTCCAATGGGGCATCAAAAGGGGAGTAATGGAAGTTCAAGGTGGACAGGGTGACAGAGTGGGACAGAAGGATGACAATCAGGAGAGTCCTATTTCCTGGCGGGGTCTTGGCAATGTTCTCTGGCTTCTGCCTGGATCGCAGGGACCGTTTGCTGGGTGGTTCTTCTTTTTGCAGGGGGTGGGGTGCTAGTGGCCTGTTGGTCCTGTGGCGGGGCCTCCTGCCCACTAGCGCCGGCAGCGGTGGAGGGCTGTTCTTTGGTGTGGCTAGTGTCAGGGGCCCGTTGTTGTGCCACTGCCTCCCTCATGTTCTTGCCCATGTCAGCCAGCACCCCGGCAGTGGTGATCAGGATGGTGTAGATGTTTTTGAGGTCCTCCCTGATCCCCAGGTACTGTCCCTCCTGCAGCCGCTGGGTCTCCTGCAACTTGTACAGTATCTGGCCCACGGTCTCCTGGGAATGGTGGTATGCTCCCAGGATGTTGGTGAGTGCCTCCTGGGGAGTGGGTTCCTGTCAGGAATAAGGCTGTGTGCGGTCAAGGTCCCGCCCGAAACTCCGCTGCGCGGATTTGCGGTGCTTCATGCACACCACTTGTCATCCCCTCTTGTTCTAAAAGTGGTCATCAACGTCGTCTGCCCTGTGGTAAAGCTCATGGAGCTGCAGGGTCAGGACATTGGTGTACAAGATGCACTTATCAGTGCTATTCTATGAAGGGACTACAATTCCCATGTTTTTAGAGGCAGCAGCCATCTTGGGGTGTGGCAGGCCTATAAAGTCCAGCCACACCCAAGCACATTGCTCACTATTTTGAAGACTTCGATGCAGTCAGACCTCGTGGGGGTTCCTCTGAAGAAGAGCAGATTTCCTGCATGGCAGATTGACAGCAACTCGGAGTATCCTTGTTTCCATGGTGAATTCAGATACGAGTAGGTCGTACTCGTAGCGGTAAGGTCTTGATGAGTCCAATCTTGAAGGGAGTTGATACTTCCAAAGGTAAAGCGCCCCTTAGCACAATGAGCAAAGTGTTTTCAGTTTAAAGAGTAAAGCGGCCTTGGCACAATGATCAAAGTGCTTCGGAGCACAGAAGTAAAGCGCCACTTAGCACAACGAGCAAAGCTCTTCAGGCCACATATGTAAAGCTCCCTTGGCACGGCAATCAAAGCGCTTCAGTCCACGTATGTAAAGCGCCCTTGGCACGGCAATCAAAGCGCTTCAGTCCACATGAGTAAAGCGCTCTTGGCATGGCAATCAAAGCGCTTCAGTCCACATGAGTAAAGCGCCCTTGGCACGGCAATCAAAGCGCTTCAGTCCACATGAGTAACGCGTCCTTGGCCCGGCAATCAAAGTGCTTCAGTCCACATGAGTAAAGTGCCCTTGGCACGGCAATCAAAGCACTTCAGTACACATGAGTAAAGCGCCCTTGGAATGGCAATCAAAGCGCTTCAGTCCACATGAGTAAACGCCCTTGGCACAACAATCAAAGTGATTCAGGCCACATGAGTAAAGCGCCCATTAGCATAGTGAGCGTAGCGCTTCAGACAAGTCAAGTAAAAGCGCTTTCTGGTAAAATAATCAAAACGCTTCATGAACAATAAACAAGGCACTTCTGCCCAACGAATAAAGCGCTTCAAGTTCAATTAGTAAAACTTTCAGGTCTATAGTTGTTAATGTGAAAGGATTCCGGAAATAAGCAAATTATAGTTTCATTGTTCTTTTTGGAAAGCATAATATGTGAAATACATATTTACGTCTTTGAGAATTTCTAGGCTGTGATCAAATGTCTATGTTATGAATGCATAGTTGTTACAGGATTGATATTCAGAGTATGGCCAGAGTCCAAAGCTCTTGCCATCTCTTGATTCAGAGGTTGTAGTTTGTTCTTGTTCTATGATTCAAAGAAGGGGCTTCGCCCTCATTTCACAAAAGGGTCTCAAACTGATATCACAGAGACACCTTTATTTCAAGAGTCTATTGATGAGTTATACTGTTATGAATGAGTATATGCATTTTTTGTTCTAACCGTTTCCTTTCAGATCTCTCTTTCTGCAGTTCCCTACCCTAATTCCCTTCCCCTCGCCTGGCTTCATCATAACTCTGTGCTATAATAGCTTTCTGAGTTGGTGACGCCGGGAGGTGGGCCTTTTGTTCAGCAGCGTGCAGACCCAGAGGAAAGGACACTGTGACAGTTCCCTGGGCCTGTCCTCCCCCTGTTGCACAGCAGTCCCCCCTGTTGTCCTGTGCCTCTGTCCCCTGAACCATGTGCCCACTGCCACTGACCCCAGGTCCCTGATCGTCCTGTGTTTTTGGGGTTGCCTGGGGTCCCTGTAGTGGTGGACACACTGCTGACTGATGTATCCTGGGGACAGTGGCATGGGCTCGCTGAGTGGGTGCTGTGCTGGTGTTTCCTGAGGGGGAAGGGTCTGTGGTGGGTTGGGACTGTGGCAGGGTACCCGACTGTCCAAAGGTCCCCGATGGGCCAGGTTGGTCATCGTGATCCAGGCGTGCAGAGCTGCTGTCATCACTGTGGGCCTCCTCTGGGGGGTATTGGATGTTGCTGGCAACTCCTCTCCGGTGACGTTGAGTAGGGGTCCTGTGGGGAGGAAAATGCAGTGTTATTGTATCTGCATGTGCCATCTTGTGCATGGTTGTGTTTCCCTGTATGGTTGTGATTGCCCTGTGTGCGTGGTGATTTTGTGGGCTATGGGATTCTCTCTAATGGGCATGCTGTGGTGATGGGGGCCCATGCAGGTCTGTGATGGGGGTTCATGGATTGGTGTTACCTGCAAGGCTTGGTTTTGGAATGGGTGGGTTGTGATTATGGGTATATATGAGGTGGTGGAGTGATGGGGGTGAGGGTACGAGTTTGTGATTGCATGCAGGTAGGGTGGGGGATATAGTAGTAAAGATTTGACTTACCAGAGTCCAGTCCTCCTGTTACTCCTGCGAGGCCCTCAGGATGCATTATTGCCAGGACTTGCTCCTCCCATGTTTTTAGTTGTGGGGGAGGAGGTGGGGGTCCACCACCAGTCCTCTATACACCTACCTGGTGTCTTGCAACCACAGAACGCACCTTCCCCCGTAGGTCGTTCCACCTCTTCCTCATGTCATCCCTTGTTCTTGGGTGCTGTCCCACGGCATTGACCCTGTCCACGATTCTCCGCCATAGCTCCATCTTCCTAGCAATGGACGTCTGCTGCACCTGTGATCCGAATAGCTGTGGCTCTACCCGGATGATTTCCTCCACCATGATCCTTAGCTCCTCCTCTGAAAAACTGGGGTGTCTTTAGGGTGCCATGGATGTGGTGTGAGTGATATGTGTGAGGATGTGTGGGGTGATGTGTTGGGGTGTGCGCTGTGAGGTGCGTGGATGGTGTATGGGTGATGGTGTTCTGTGGCTTAGATTGAGTGGGTGCTCCTAGCTTGTCTATCTCTGTTAGCTATCTTTTTTTCATTTATAGGGTTGCTAGTAATGTGGGTGTGTGTATGTGTGTCAGGTGTTTGTAGTTTGAATTGTCCAATGTGGTGTAGTTTTTTAAGTGTGTGTGTATTGTGAGCGCGGCGGTGTGTTTACCAAGGTTGAAAGACCGCTGCGGTGATTCGTGGGTCCCGATACTGTCAGCGTATTCCTGTTGGCGTAACGGTGTTGGTTTTGGTACCACCAATATATCACTGACCTTTGGTATGGCGGTCTTGTGCAGATGTCTGTATAGTGGCAGATTTCTCAGTGTGGGTCATAATACTCGTAGCGGAATACCGCTGCGGTCACAGTATGTTGGTGGCCGTCAGCACAGCAGTAGGCGGCATTTACAGCCAGGGTTGTAATGAGGGCCTTTATATCACTTTTCAGTGATATCTCAACATTTACTTATTGCATTTTAATCGTTATGACCTGCATCTTATCAGATAAATATTATATATTTTTCTAAACACTGTGTGGTGTATTTTTGTGGTGCTATATGGTGTTATATGATTTATTGCACAAATACTTTACACATTGCCTTCTAAGTTGAGCCTGACTGCTTAGTGCCAAGCTACCCGAGGGCGGGCACAAGATAATTTGGATTGTGTGCGACTTACCCTGACTAGAGTGAGGGTCCTTCCTTGGACAGGGGGTAACCTGACTGCCAACCAAAGACCCGATTTCTAACAATGCCGAAGACACCGTTGTGGTAAGGTTCCAGGCTGCGCCCTGTGGTAGCCCTAGGAGGTGGGAAGGTATTAGTATCAGCAAAAAAATTATCTCATCAACGTATAGGACCATATTGAGAAACACCCACTAACAAGACTATTGGATAAGTGGACACAGGATTGTGGGAAACTAGACAAGGAGGACTGTGTTGTCCCCGTGGCCCTGGGCAAGGGAGAAATAAAGAGGCAAATTGCCCCAACAACTGGCAACAGACTCTCTGTTGTTCTAGGCTCACTGTAGGGGAGAGGTTGACACCCTCTACTGACACATCCTGATCCTTGGAAGAAAGGAGGTCAGGGAGAGGCTCACTCTCCTCTTCCACCCCATCATCCGTGATCAGAAGCACAGTTAACTCAGACCTCTCAAAGTGAGGTTTGAGGTGATTTTCGTCCAAAACCCTTAAAGGGTTCCTAGGGGTTTTGAGGTCCACCAGGTAGGTGACCTCACTCTTGTGCTCTTTCACCAGGCTGAATCTCGACCAGAGTAGCCTTCTGGTCATACTACTGTTTATTGACCTCCTGAGTGTTTTTTATATTTGCATTGGCTTGCTTCCAGAAGCACTTCATCTGGGTCCTGAGCATGTAGCTGACCACATCATGGGGGTCTTCCTTGGGAGCTAGCTCCACTCCTCATTTACCAGACTGAGAGGCCCTCGCACAAAGTATCCATACAGGAGCTCAAAGAGGCTGAAATCATGCCCTTCGGAGGCAACTCCCAGTATACAAACAACAGGCATGGCAAGAGGATGTCCTGCTTTCACCTCAAGGGCTCTGACAGGCCCATGAGCATGCCCTCAAGGGTCTTGTTTGTTGAACAGCTCAACAAGCCCATTAGTTTGAGGACTGTAAAGAGTCGAGAACTTGTAGGTTACGCTACACTTCTTCCCTTAACCTTGAAGTATGCAGACACGGACTGACACCACCTCCTGGGGAACCCTACATGGGTAAAGATCCCAATCAGTGCCCTGACCACTCTGGGTGCAGTCATTGTCCTCAGGGGAAAAGCCTCTGGGTCCCTTGTGGCATGGCCCACCAAGACCAGGATAAACATGTCTGCCATGGCAGTCTTGGAGTCCAGAGGCCCAACAAAGTTGATGCCCACTATTTCAATTGAGGTGCCAATGATAGGAAATGGTTGTTGGGGGGGGGGGGGGGCTTGCAATTTCCTCCTGACTTGCCACTGGCCTGCCAGGTAGGACAGGACCTGCAGAATGCACCTGGGATTCTCCTCCTCTGAGGCCAATAAAAGTGAGTGACAAGCCTGTCAAAGTCCTTGTCCTGCCCTAAATTATCTGCTAGGGGTACATCATAAACCAGTTCCAGTAAGAAGGCCCTGTAACACTGGTGGGCCACCAACACACGTGTTGCTCCAGGCTCAGGAACCTTAGGCCCGTTGTATAGGAGACCATTCTCCCAGTGAGTCAGGTGATCACCAGAGGTGTCACCAGCTGCCTGGACCTCGTGCTGCTGCCTTAGACCCACCAGAGTAGGGCACTTATCTGCATCTTGCAGAACTCCTTTCTGGTTGGACTCCCTTCCTGCTACCAGTTGGCCCGCTCAAGTAGGTTTCCCAGGGCAGCAACATCCTCCACTGTAGGATCCGGGACATTCCCCTCCAGTTCAGCCTCCGCAGGGACTGTGGGAGTTTCAGGAGTGGGTTTTCCATGCTCCATGCCTTCCTCTTTTTGGCAGGCACCTAGGCCATTCTAGGTCCTCCTGACTACTTTCTCGAGGGCCGTGAACCGCGTGCTCAGACACACCCACTTAAGCAACCCTAACATCTTGAAGTAGGACCTGAACTCCACCTCCTTCTAGATGGTGTGCTTTAGGTCATTGTCAAGCCTTGCCAAGCAGACAATCCACAGGCATGGATGAACTCACAGCTACCGTCAAGGACCTGGGATGACCCCAAATCCCCTACTCAAAGGAAACCTTAGCCAAAGAGCAGTGACTCTCAAGGTTTTCAGTTGTAACAACTTGGTGGAACACATTAGGGACTATCTGCTCTGAGGTCACCAGATGACCTCTGACAGTTGTGTTGCTGGCTCCTTTGTCTCTCAGAGCCTCCACCCTCTGAGCATTGATGGTGAACCGCAGCCTGTATTTTCCAGTATTACTAGGTATAGGAGTTCTCTGCAACATATCTCCGTCACCCAGGGACACTAGGGTAATCTCTGCACTGTCTCCCATGCGATCTGGGACAATCTCCTCCCCAAGCACTACACTATCTGACCTCAGTGTCTACCCAACATTGGAAGGCTGAGCCCATTTGGGAAACTTGGCACCCAACTTGTAGTGCCCAGACAATCATAGCACTTAGCGAGTGCCTTCCCTGAAGACTTACCATCAGGGTGCCATCTCTTTTATGCTCAGGTGGGGATTGGGAGTCCTTGCCCTTGGAACTATTTTGGGACCTTTAAAGAACTCTTTTTTTAGGTCTGTCTCCCCCTTCCTTCTTCTGACGGGGAGCCTGCCTACCCTTGTGGCAAGCCCCCCCCCCCCCCCCCCCCCAAGAGACATTCTTTTGGACCCTGATGCTTAGTCAGCGGTCCGCCTCCTTAGCAAGGTACCTGGAGTCGGTAAGCTTTCTGTCACTCAAAACAATTACTGGACTTGTGCAAACTTGCAAAAAGATCATACAGCCCTTTGTAATCATTCATCGCACTGCCCTTCACCCAACCACCCAGTGCCTTGCAATGGGAATCTACAAAATCCACCCAGGACTGCTGGGGCAACTCCTGGCTGCCCCTGAACGTCTGTCTGTACTTCTCTGGAGTAAAGACATATTTTCTGACAGGTGCTTTCTTCATAGGGGGATACCTCATCCTGTCCCCTCCTCTAGGACCAGTAGGGTGTACCTCCCATGGCTAGGGATGCGCTTCCACAGACTAGCCCCCCAATCCTCCTTTGGGGATCTTGTGCACCTGTAAAGCCACTTAATAAGCTTCAAACCATTTGTCAATGCCATACCCCACAACAAAGCCAGGTACCAGACCTTTAGGGATATGGACCCTCTTGTCTCTAGAGGTCACTGTAGGCACCCTGCCACCATTATTGCTGCACTCTACCTTGCTTAGCTCTGATGTCCAGCTCTCAGAGACTTAGCTCACAGGCCATTCTCTTTTCCTCCATGGCTAGTTTCCTCTCCTTCAAGGCTCTCCCAGCCACAGCCTTCACCTTTGGCAAGGCCATCTCAGCCTTCTTTGCCTCCATGAGTAGTTTCTTTTCTTCTGTCTCCATGGCCAGTTTCTTTTTCTCGATCTTGAATCTGGCCATCTCGGGCATAAACTCCCTTTCTCCCTCCTCTCTGCCAGCTCCTCTGGGACATGCTCCAGGAAGAGGCACTGCTCTCTGCCCTGGCAGGGGGCTCCACTTCAGGGGCCAAGTCATCCCTGTTAGCTGAAAGCTGGATCTCAGGGAGGCCCTCCTTGTCTTTTCATCACCCCCTTCTGGGACTTCCACCACAGACTGGTGAGCATCCGCCCAGGCACTCAGCACCTATTGGAGCTTCCCCTTCCTGCTGGCGCTCCTTGCTGGAAGTCCCTTCTCATAGGAGAACTCCTTGATATGGGCCACAGTGTAAGCATCAATGTTGGCCAGCTCAAATTCCATCCCTGTATGTATGGTGTCAGACAACAGTCAGGGGAATAATTTGGAAAAAAACAAAAAGTAGCCAATCAAATCTAGGAGAATTAAACTTGAATTGGTGTTAATTATGAAATGGTAGTGTACACCAAATCATTGTATGGCACTGCACAAACACAAGTCCCAATCCTCACCGCTGATCACCAATGTGGGAAATTAGGTTACTTGTTGACTGGGGTGTGAGCCCAAATTAACCTGTGCTCAACCCCTAGTAGCTTGGCACAGAGCAGCCAGGCCTAACTTAAAGGCAATGTGCAAAGTATTTGCAGGGCCAGTGGGATTGCACGGCTGCAGCGTTTTTCACATAATAATAGATTTGCCACACAATTCACTATCTGCTGCATAATCTGCAGATTTTGACAGAAATCTTGTTTCTAGGTCAAAATGTTCAAAAGTTACTAAAAGCATAGCAAAATGTGTTGGCGTGGAAAGGAAGGCCCTTTCCAGAGGTTGACTGCTCACCTATCTTGTGCTTATTGGTATATTTGAGTGTTAAACTGGAACATATGAGGTACAACCTATGCCAGACAATATTAACATGTGTAAAAATGAAAATGTGCTGCTTTACGCCGCATAATTTGGCTTTTATTGCTGCATAATTTACTCAACCCCACTACATAATTTGTCCTCTCCTGCTACACGATTCCAGTGACCCTGATTATTTGTGCAGCCTTTCAAACAGTAAAACGGTGAAAACACCACACAAAATAAAATCCCACACCGAGTTGGAAAGTTAGAGCAGAATTTAATAAGTAAATCGAGACCAAAACAACAAAAATCCAATCATCATCATCAAAAGCGTTATTTGGGACACAAAAGTGACCATAAAAGCACACATTAAAAACAGCTAAAATAAACAGCAAAACATTCTCCAGTTACAAAAACATGCATAAAATTAAAAGGCACAGTTAAAAAGTGTCAAACAAACTATTACATTGCATGAACAGTTGAACCATGCAAAGTGCAAAACATTTTAACAAAGATGCAAGTTAAAATTCAGTATAAAACTTGTAACTACCGGGCAAAAGGTTAATCTATCAATTGAAACATTCAAGAATTTCTTCTGGTAATTGCACGTTTGAGGAAAGAACATACACTGGCACAATTAGACAGGGAATCAGGCTGTTGCTAATCTCAAGGATTTAAGCCCCGGCTTCCTTGAAATCAGGATTAAAAACCTCTTAGTAAAGTCATTATAGAACTTACAAAAAAGAACAAAATGCAACAAACTTTGCCGTGAAGACTGATCACATGGGCATATCTGGACTTTGAGGGCTCAAATTGGCCAAGAGGAAAACCTAGATGCCACCTTACAAAGCCATACCTGAACCTGGTGAGTAATAACCTGTCTCTTGAGCCATCAATCCACTCTAAACAGGGTTCCAACAATGGGGAAGTTTGAATCTCCACATACTCTATGTTGGACATTTTTTTAGTTCTATATCCTCTCTAACGGCTGTCAACATTTCCTTAAATGTAGATTTTACCTAAAGTATATCTGGTTTACAAGTTAATGAGAATGGTGACAAGTGCCGGCCTACCCAACTTCGTGAGGTCAGTTTTTCAAGCTATAGGATATTTATGCCTTTCTCACGCTTAAGGCAATTGATGATGATCTCTCTATTTAGTGAGTCACGAGGGTTCGCCCAGATGGAGCACCACAAAACAAAGTCAAGGGGGCAAGTTTAATGATATCTTCGGCGAAATCCATCCCTAGCTCCTGATGTAAAATATAAGTGGAGCATGAAGAAGGGAGACCCAGAAGTCTCCTAAACACTCTATGTTGTCCACCTGAAGTGAGCTTATGTTGGAATGGCACCACATCCCTGCACCATAAGTAAGAGAGGGAAGACACTTCCTCCTATAAACTTCCAGGAGGGGGGCAACAGTTTTTTCCCCCCATACGCTTAGCCAGGTTAAAAATAAAACACACCGCCCCTAGGAATTTCTGCTTCACTTTGGCTAAACAGGGGCCCCAATTTCCCCTGGCATCCATAACAACGCCCAGATATGAAAAGTCCTTAGTCCTGGCAACCTGAAGACCATTCAAACAAATTCTCCACATCTTACAATTTTTAGGTTTACATACCATAATGAACGCCTTTGCTGGAATTGTGGCCAGTCTTGGGGTTCCCATAAAAGACACAAAGTCTTGGAAAAGAACGTTAAAGCCGTTTGGGGTTCAGGATAAAAGAACCACATTATCTGCTTATACCAATATGGAGCCTTTTCCAGAGCTTGACTGCTCATCTTTCTGGTGCTTAGTGGTATATGTGAGTGTTAAACTGGAACAAATGAAGTGCAATCAATGCCCAGGCAGTGTTAACAAGTGTAAAAATGTGCCACTTTACACTGCCTAATTTGGATTCTCGTGCTGCATAATTTACTCAACCCTGCGGCATTATTTGGCACTATCCTGCTACATAATTCCAGTGACGCTGATTATTTGTGCAACACATCAAACTGTAAAACGGTGAAAACACCACACTAAATAATATCCCACACCAAGTTATAAACATAGAGCAAACGTTAATAAATTAAACAGGACCAAAACGACAAAAATCCAATCAGTAGTACCAGAGTTATTAATTTTTAAAGAATTTAGTGAAAATAGTACCAAAAGGTACAAAGTACCAACTCGGGATATATGGTCATGCTGGACAGGGCCAAAGTCACACTTTGAGGCTGAACGCAATGGACCGCAGGGCAGATACAGTCACCAGGTTAGGCCCACTAACGTTTTAACTTCTCAAATTTTTGCAAAGTGTCCTTTTGCTTTGCAGAAGGCCGTGAGGAGCAGGGAGAGCTTTGCAAGAGGCTGTCAGGGAATAGCCGTCCGGCATCGCAGGAGTTACTGGAGCTTCACGCTGGCAGTCAGCACTGTGCGAAGAGTCGGGCTGACGGGGTGTTGCACTGGTCCAGGACATGAAAGGCACCCCTTGGGGGTCAGGAACTCACTGCAGCTGGGTCCTAGGGCTGGTGCAGGATGTTAGGGTGCCTTTTATGTCCCTGAGGCTCAGATTAGGAGGCTTCAGACTAACCCTTGGAGTCACTCTGGGGTCCTGGGTTCAAGATGAAGTTCCAGGTCCAGTGCTTCTTTCCGAGGCAACAGGGTAGCAGGGCAGCATGGCAGGGCAGCAGTTGCTTAAGAGCAGCAGCCCTTTCAGCAGCACATCAGTCCCTCTTGGCAGAGTATCCACAGCTCCAGAAGTGTACTGAAGAGTTGGTGTCTGAGGTCCAGTATTTATACACAGTTGTGCCAATGAAGTGTGGAGAAGCTTCCAGTGGCAGGTCCATGAAGTGCACAGATGCCATGGCTCCAGACTAACTACAGGGGGTATGCAGTCTTTTGTGTGGAGGTAGGACACATCTTATTCAAATGTAGGTTGGGCTGTGCCCAGCTCCTCCCTCCTATCCAACCAAAGATCACCCACCCAGTCACACCTAAGCTCCCCTTTGTGTGTGGCTGTCTAGGATGAATACACAAAGTCCAACTGTCAGATACACCCAGTTATATGATCCACAGACAGGCTGTAGGCTAAGCCAACTTTCTAAAAGTGGCAATGTTAGAATTGCAGTTTATAATCCGACTTTGCCATAAGTTAGGATTTTAAATGGCAATTTCAGTGACACCAAACATGAAATGATTTACTATTCCAATCTGGAAATTACACTAATAAAATGTGATAAGGTAACTCCACTGTTATCCTACAGGAGAGGCAGGCCTTGCAGGAGTGAAAAACAAATTTAAGAGTTTTTCACTGACAGGACATGTAAAACTTAAAAGTACATGCCAAACTTTTTATGTACATTGAACACTGTCCTATGGGCTGTCAAGGGCCTACACTAGATGTGACATATATATCAGAAAGGAAGGTTTGGGCCTGGGACAAAAGGTTTATTTTGCCAGGTCAAAATGGCAGTTTAAAACTGTACACACAGGCTGCAATGGCAGGTCTGAGACATGTTTTAAAGGGCTACTTAAGTGGGTTGAACTATCAGTGCTGCAGTGCCGCTAGTAGAGTTTAATTTACAGGCCCTGGCCATATGTAGTGCCACTTTATTAGGGACTTTTAAGTAAATTAAATATGCCAATGGGTTAGAAGTCAATGGTACCATCTTTTAAGGAGAGAACACAAGCACTTAAGCACTGGTTAACAGTGTTAATGTGTGTAGAGTTAAGGCCAGCAAAAACGAAGTCAGCAAAAACAAGAGGTTTGAAGGCAAAACGTTAATGGAAACCCACACCATGGATGCCAGGTCTAACAGACACACAGGGAGCTTTGCTCACTGCTCTCTAACTGCATCTCTTGGAATCTTAATACCCAATTTTACTATTAAGGCCTATCAAGGCCGTCCCCGTCTGACTTAAAGGCATGAGGTGCCAAGGTGCCAAAAAACTACCCAGCAACAGGCCCTAGAGTGAAAGAAGAAACATGGAATATTTGAAAAGGGAAGGCTTTTGAGTCAGTAGCAGAGACCACTTTCATCCGAGGTAGATTAGCCTTTATGAAAACCCAGAGATTTTTCACAACATGCTAGTATCTCTGAAAGGCCAGGTGGGGTGGGGTCAAGTCAGTCATGTCTAGTAAACACTTTCTACAAATTAACTTATTCTGCCCCAGCCCTACCAGCGTTTTAGAGGCACTAAACCTGCCAGTATCTATGAAACTTATTGGAAAGTCAATGGTGGCGCTACAAGACAGTGCAGAATACAAGTGCAATTAGCATACAAACTTCCAAACTTTGAGCTATGCCAGACCTCTCCAAAAACAGACTTGGTATGATTCACACTCATTCTTCGGTAACTTTAGGAAAGTGACCGCAAAACCTGCTAACACTTTCACCATTGATACCTAGGTTAACTGACAGCTGGTAATGCTAGATACTTAAATTCTTCCTCGTTTGCGAGTGACAGACAATATAACTGTCATCTGACAGTGCATAATCAATGACTTGAGTATCCAAAGAGATAAGAGAGAGTTGGCGGATTAAATTGGCATGAAAATCACTACGTTGGAGATATTCAAATATTATTACAAATATAACTATTAAATGCCCACATGATAGATAGTCCTGCCACCACAACCCCCATAACTACGTTTCAGTGGCCTGTCCTCTAAGCATCTACTTATATATTCCTATTTAAGATAGTGAGAATAGCTTTGTGGTGCTAGTGATATTCACTCAGAACACAATTGTTTGCTGTCCTTTCCCCAAATTAAAAAAATAAATGAAAAGTGACAAACGCGGAACAATAAAAATGCAGTAGAGTAAATAATGTGGTTTAATTTTTGCCCCCGACATCCCAGTCAGAAGCTATCTGGTCTGTTGTCTCCTTGCTAAAAAGGAGGAGCTTACCAGCCCTAGATCAGTCACAATCTCTGACTTTCGCTTAACCCTGCCCATTCCCACTCAGTATTGAATGGGTATGTCATCAATGTCAGTTAAGCCCCTCCACAGCCAGTGACTAGAACAGACATCCACTTATTCCTGAAAACCTAAAAAGCCAATGCACTCCACACAAGAGTTTATCGCCTGTACATGATGGCCATTGTTGATTCTCCCTATCTGGTATGGCAGGAAACCAACCTAAAATGGGGCAGACCTCCATGATGTGCTAATGGCATGGACCCGGGTGGACAGACCACCATCAATCATAGACTACTGGCAGACAAGGGCTCAACTTTTCATACCCCTTGACTTCACCATTCGGAGTTACTTGTAACGCTCATATTAGCAACTCTGAGAGTTGAAAGGACCAAAATTACCAGGTGGTACAGCTGGGCACTCAGAATAAGGCTTTAAATGGAAAGGGGAGATGCCAGTCTCAGAATGCAAGCTCTTAAAATTTATGATAGATTAACTAGCTCTTCTTTTGGTGGCTACATTTTGTTTGCATCTGCAAATCCAATACAGATCTACTTCCTTAGGATTAGGCTACGGTGAACAAAGTTTTTCATCTTGTTGATACAAAAGGGAAACAGATCAAGGAGATATGCACTCAAATGCGTGAATATTCAGTAAAATAATGGACAAAATCTTTCACAAACCCTTTTGTAATCTAAGATGAAAGATTGTAGGGCAGTGTAGCCCATATGTGCCAGAACACCTGGACCTCCAGTATACCATCATTCCTAGTGAGAGGCAGTTACCTCAGTCCTTTTTGTAGGTGGTACTACCTGAATTGAAGAAAAATCTGATATAATATTTTGTCTATTCCTTCAGTGAAGACGGAGGGTTGCTTATGACTATCATGGAAATACCTCTACGAAAGAACTGGAGTTACAGGTAAGAAACTATTCCTTCTCTCATAGGGGATTTCCATGTATAGCCATAAGCCCTGTATAGGGTAACAAGCCCATCCTACTGAAAGTGATGGAGTAGACAGAACAATACTGAGATAGTTGATCAAGCAAATAGATTTCTGAGAGAAGACTGTCCTACTCGAGCATCTGTCCTCTCATCAGAATCAAGGCAGTAGTGTTTAGTGAACATGTGGATAGACCTCCATGTAGCAGCTTCACAAATATCTAACAAGGGGATATTTTTCATTAAGCAGTCATGGCTGATTCGCCTCTGGTAGAGTGTGCTTTTGGTTTGCCAGCAAGAGTTTTATTAGCTAGCTGGTAACAGTACAGAATTCACAAGACAATCAATCTAGAAAGTGATTGTTTGGAGGTTGCAAAACCTGTGCCAACTGGACCATAGTTAGCAAACAGTTGCTGTGATCTGCAAATAGCTTTGGTTTTCTCTAGGTAACATTTCAAAACCCTCTACGTCCAGAGTGAAGTACTCTCTCATCTGGAGTAGATGGATTTTGAAAAAAAGTTGATAAAGAAATAGTCTGGTTTACATGAAATTCAGAGATAACCTTGGGTAGGAGTTTAGGATGTATCCTTAGAACTACTTTGGAAGAATGGAATACTTTGTATGGTTCGTGAGCACAAAGGGCCTGGATCTCATTAACCCTGTGTGCTGATATAACAAGGAAAGCAGTTTTCCAAGTGAGGTGTTGGAGCGATACAGTGTACATAGGCTTAAAAGGCTGCTGTATGAGACGTGAAAGGACTACGTTAAGCTCCCATGGAGGAGAATGGCATCTAATAGGAGCAAATACCTTCTTTAACTCGACTAGGAAATCTGTGATTACTTGTATTTTAAAGAAAGAGGTTTGTGAAAGAATTTTCCTTTATGCAGTGAGAGCTGCCAGATGTACTTTAAAGGAAGAGAATTACAGACCAGATTTATCAAGGTGCAATAAATATAGAAGAATAACAACCTCCCTGCAAAATGTGGTGTCCATCTTCTTGGAAGAACGCCAGATGCAGAATCTCTTCCATTTGAAGATATATGCAGATTGGGTAGGTAGCTGCTTTGCCTCTTTCAGAAACTCCATACAGCCTTGTGGTAGGTTAAGGTGACCATACTATACGAGCTCAAGAGCCATGCTGCCAAATTCAAGGAGGAAAGGTTGGGGTGCCTCATCTGTCCTCCGATTTTGTCAGGAGGTCTGGGCTGCATGGCAGCCTGAGATGTGGACAGAGCGACCTGTGAAGAAGGTCTGGGAACCACCATTGTCTCTGCCACTCTGGTGCAATGAGAATCACCCTGGCTGTCGTTGACGAGAACTTGAGTAGGACTGCTGGGATCAGGGGAATTGGTGGAAAAGCATAAAGAAATTTGTTGGACCAGTCGATCCACAGGTAACGATTCTGGAAGGTAAAACCTGGCGGCGAAGACGTGGCATTTTTTGTTTTCTACTGTGGTGAAGAGGTTGATAGAAGGTATGCCCCACAAGCGGATGATATTTTGAATGATGTCTTCATTCAGTACCCACTTGTGGTTCTCATTGAGAGCCCTGCTGAGTGCATACATCTGCTTGGACATTCTGAACACCAGGAAATTCCTGGCAAACAGCAAGCGCCAGATCTTCTGGGCCACTTATGACAGGGCTCTGGATTTAGTTCCCCTCTGCTTGTTCAGGTAGTACATAGTGGTTGATTTGTCCATCAGAACAAACAGAGTGCCGGTGTTGAAAGACGGGAGAAACGCCTTGATAGCTAGGTGAACTGCGAAGAGTTTGGGGAGATTGATGTGGCATGTCATTTCCCTTGCAGACCTTGTGCCTTGTATTTGTATGTGATCCATGTGAGCTCCCCATCCGAGCAGCGAGGCATGTGTCATGATGATCTGTATTGGCGCCTGTTGATGAAATGGCATCCCTTGTAGGAGACTGGTTGGAGAACACCACCAGCTGAGGGGTCTGATTGTGTGGAGTGATAGAATGATTGTGTCTTCCCAGTTTCCCGTCAATTGGTCCCACTGGTCCTCTAGGCACTCATGGAAAGGTCACATCTGGAGTGAGGCGAATGTTGGGAGTCAGAAAGATGCAGGAGGCCATGGAGCTGAGAAGTGAGGAGACTGTGCGCACTGTTGGACGATGCATAGTTTTGAGAGCGCGGCACTTCAGAAGAATGGATAAGCGGCGTTCCTCCGAAAGGCACACCTTTCCTTGAAGCGTGTTGATTGTAGCTCCTAAGTAGTGCAACTTTTGGACTGGTGTTGTTGTGGACTTGAAAAAGTTGACATGAAGCCCCAACCGATAAAGGAGATCGCAGGTACATTTGAAGTGCAGTTGGTTTTCTGGAAAGGTGGATGCCTTGATCAGCCAGTTGTCCAGATATGGGTAGACAACGATTCAGTGCTTTCAAAGATGTGCTGCCATCACAGCCATGCACTTGGAGAAAGTTCTGGATGCTGACTTGAGACCAAATGGTAGGACAGTGTATTGGTAGTGGGCCTGCCCCACAATGAACCTTAGGAACTTCCAATGCTTGTTTTGTGATGGAAATATGAAAGTAGGCATTGTGCAGGTCAACAGAGCAAAGCCAGTCTCCCTGGCAAATCTGGGGGTATATTTAGTGTAAGGCCAGCAACCTGAACATTTCCTTTTGAATCCATTTGTTGGCGAGCTTGAGATCGAGAACAGGTCTGAACTCTTGCTTGTCCTTTTTTGGCATAAGGAACATGCCTTTTTACCGCTGGCTGAGGGGAACAGGTTCCACCGCCTTCTTTTTCAACAGGATAGTGACTTACACCTTTAGAAGGTTGAGATTAGAAGGGGATGACCTTGGTGAAATAGACCGTGGTGAGGCAGAAAACCTGAGACAATACCCATTTTGCACAATGTTCAAGACCCAAGCGTCTGTTGTAATGTGTTGCCACTCTGTCAGATAATTGGTGATGCTTCCCCCCCCATCGGAGTGGGTAATGGAAGAGGAGGAAGAAAGCATTAAGGGTTTTGAGGCTGGAGGTTGTAGAATACCCTTCCAGGCAGCCAATGAGGGGTTTGTACCCTCTGAGAGGGAATGCGATGTTGGAAAGGTCAGAAGGATCTGCGTTGATCTTTGGATCTTTTAAGACGTAAGGCTTTCAAAGTGTCTACCTTAGTCTTCATCATGGCCATTTCATCATTAGCATGAGAGCCGAACAGTGTGGATCCCAAAAATGTCAAGTTCTGAATCCACTGCTGAGCATCCAGTTTTAGTGATGTTAGGCGGAGCCAAGCATATCTTCTCAAGGTCACTCCATGGAGGCAAGCATGCGCTGGGAGCAAGGATGAATCTGCTACCGCACTAATGATTTGATTAGAGACCATGGCACCTTCCTGGACGATCTCCAAGAAGTCCTCCCTCTTGTCTCTCAGACGTGGTCCGCAAAATAAAGGATGGAGTCCCACTGGACTCTATCATATCTGTCCAAGAGGGCTGTTGCACCGGTCACTTTCATAGACGTAGCCACAGAATTACAGACTTTGCTGCCTGTCAAATCCAACTTTCTACTCTCTTTGTCAGGAGGAGAAGTAGCAAAAGGAGTTTTGGCATGAGAATTGCGGACAGCCAGGATTACTACAGAGTCAGGTGGTGGATCGGAACATAGAAACAAAGGATCTTGTTCTGGAGGGCGATACTTTTTCTGGAGCCTGAAAGTCGTCAACTTAGCCACAGCCATGGCGGGTTCAAGAAGATCTGGCACTAGCAGGAGCACAGACCTCAAGGCTGTACGTTGATGGAGCAATTCAAATATTTTAGAGGAGCATGGCGTTGGAACAGCTGTTGGAATGTTGAGCTTAGCTGCACCCTGAACTTCCTGAAAGGTGGTTATATTGTCCACCGGTGAGGAATGAGGTTGAGGAGAGTTTGATAGTGTGGGCGAATAGCCCCTGGTGGACAATGACATATATCTGTGACAGCATCGGTGAGATTGTGATCTTGACCTATGTTGCAATCTGTGATGGGAGTGTCTTGATCTTGCAGATGAATGGCTAGAAGTATGATGGCCATGCCTGGACTTGTGGCGCAATTTTGAGAGTGGTCTGGGAGCTGCAGTGGTGCTAGGCACATGCAGCACTGGAGGAGGTGGAGGCACACGTGCCAGAAGGACTGGAGAAGCCAGAGGCAGACCTTGAGGTGGAGGCTGAGGAGGAGGTGTTGCAGCCAGCGGGGGAGAAGTGGCCGGAGGAGGAGAAGGAGATGAAGGGAGGAGCACCATTGAAGGAGAAACATCTCTCTCTGTGACTCCAAAGAATAAATCCTTCTTCGTTTTGAAGATTTTTCCTGCTCGACGTGGAGGGACTCTTCGATGTCGACCTCTCTCCCCAATATCTAGACATGATCGGCTCCTCAATGTCGAGCTGTCACGTCAGCGCTTTCTTCACAGCGAGTTCATCAACGTCGATGCAGAACTTCTTGACATCATGCAGTGTCTTGGCGTCGAGCTGTGTCGCTTGTACGATGTCTAGTCAATCTTTGACCTTTGACGGCAGACATGTTGGTGCTGTACCTCCTCTCAACGTTGATCTGCTCAACGTCGAACGGGACCGGAAGCTTTTCCTTCAAGAGGAACGTCTCTCAGACCTCCCACGTCCACTGGAGGCTGAGGGAAGAGCTCTAGTGGAGACTGACCTTCCCCTCGCTCAGAGGTCCCACTGGCTTCTTGCTGGCGTTGCGTCTCTGCTTTCCCCTGAAGGTGAATCTTCTCCCTGTCACACAGGGTACGCCTGGAAAATGTCTTACAGATGTTAGAGTAGGCAGGAAGACGTGAAGAAGGCAGGCAGATGATACATATGTCACGGAAGTCTGTTTTGGCCTTTTTTCTGCCACAACGTGGACATTTGTCAAAAAGAGAAGGCATTTTCAAGCAAAAATGCCTTATTTCCGGTCAGAAAAAGACAAAAACCAACAGGGAAAGGTAAAAGATGCTGAGTGAAGCTGTTGTCACTGATACTTTTTTATTAATTTTGGAAGAAAAAACCTAAATAGGTTGAGCTCAATGCTCCAGGGCCCTGTCAGCAGGAGACGGAAAAAAAGAACTGAGGTAACTGCCTCTCACTAGGCATGATGAGATATTGGAGGTCCAGGTGTCCTTAAAGACACAGTCTCCTTTTTCTTCCTTTATAATGGCAGCATATGGGCTACATGCCCTACACGCCATCCTTATATTAGATTACAAAAAGGTTTGTAAATTTGTTTTCTGTTATTTTACTAAATATTCATGCATTTGAGTGCATGTCTTCTTGGTCTATTTCCCTTTTGTAACAACAAGATGGAGAACTTTGGCCACTGTAGCCTAATCCTTTACACTGCATGATGACATTCTTATGTGACTATGCAGGCCTTCCTGCTGAAAAGCAAACATATTGAAAAAGTGCACCGGGTCCCTGCAGAATACGGGACTATTCAGTGCTTATGACTATACATGGAAGTCCCCTATGAGAGAACTTTTTTTTTATTTGACGCTAAACGTATCCCAGATAATGCCTTCTGATGTCCTGTAGATGCAGGTGGCAAACGAGAAATATTTCTATAGGGTGGTTGGTGTCCCTGAGGGTATGGGCATTGTTGGGGACGGGTGGGCCTCACCATTCCTTCCAGGGAGGCCCTGAGGTTCTGTTATACCACTGGTAAGACAGAAAATTCTCCTTGATCAGCTTGGGTTGAGGACAGGTCACCTTTCCACTCATGAATGATGCCGACAGTTCAGCATGATTCCAATTTGAAATATGAGCGGGATTGTATTTACTGTCCACACTAGGTTCTTTCTTGTTATTTAGATTTAATTATTTGTCTGAGCAATTGACAACAAATAATTCTATTTTTTAGTAAGTGCAAAGGGTTGGGAGGAGAAGTCCTAGCAACTAAGATATGAACGTGTGAATTAGGTCCATTTTAAAAGAGAAGGCTTAGAAAATGGGCAAGGGTTGCCTAGATCCCTAGGGCAGATGCTATTGGTTTCATGTGTTGAAAGGTACACTGCTTCAATGATCCTGGACTCACTGATCCTCTCCATGCCACAATGGGCTGTGACCTAAGATGTTACAATTGTAAGGGTGTAAGTGGACAAGCCTGCATGTAGCCACACCTGTTCAATCTTCCCTTCCCTTTTGTACCCTCTTTTCCCAACTTTTTCTACAAGGATGAGCATCAGCAAAAAGTGGCAGGCCACTTTAATGTTTACCCGGCTGTAAATGAGGGTGTCGTAAGAAAATGGTGACTGAGGGAGCCAAGATGTAAAATACCTCATTGAGAGGGCCTACCCAGGTTACATACCATTTTCATGTATAGAGAGAACTGGATTAAGTACAATGATGAAAATTGAAAACTATATTTTTTGAAGAAGGCACAGCTGATATTGAATGCTTGAATAACCTTAAGAAAAGACTGAAAGAAACTCAAAATAAACACAGTCGAGAACAGGGACTGGCTTTCCTAAATTGCTAGAAGGAGGCCATGAAACACCGGACTGAATCTCAGGAGTGGGGTCTTAAGGACACCCACAAGAAACTGATATCAGATTAGCCATTTGAGAGATAAAGTACAAGACTGTACCCTACTGCAGTGCTTCCTCTACATTTACCTAAAGGACAACTGATATACTAGAACAAATGAAATAAAAGCAAAAGAAATATTAGACATTCAACTTTTTCCCTTTCTGCAATGAGATGCTGGGGTAGCACCACTGATTGCACCTTGGAACTGTGAGGCACAAGGCGATAGACACATGCGTGGAACAGGCAAGACTGCTCAGCAAATTATAATATGTTAAGCAGGAGTGACTCGGACAGTAGTGCGACAAATGCTAGAGTGAGACGAGAGTCTGGCCTGACAACTCCACATCTACCACCTTTGATAAAAACTCAAAACTTACCCAACGGTTTGAAGCAACGGTTCGGAGAAATTAGGAAGGCAGTCTATTACCAGGTATAGTAAGCAACTGTGGGACAATGAGCCATGAACCAAAGGACGAGCTCCTTCGCCTAGTGATGAAGTCAGTGACGACTCAGTGACCACTTGGGTGCCCAATCTGATGTCCTCTTATCATTATAAGAATACCCAGAGCCAGTAGCAAGGAGCTGTATCACTATTCATGTCCCTTAGCCCACCCTATATAATCTTATGAATATTTCCTAAGAGTGGGGTGATCCCAAGATTTCAAAGAAGAATTGCAAACTGCTTGAATGGTACAATCCTAATTGGGCTGATGTTAAACAATTGCCATGTGTCATTATACTGGGAAAGGTAAGGACTAGCCAGAAATCAAGGTCAATTGGACACAAGAATGGCATGCAAATAATGCTGCTCTAAATTGCTGGCAGAAATGAATTGTTGAATGCTGTTATTGAACCATGTCTCTAAAGCGGACTGAATCAAGATTATTAATTGTAGAAGAAACAAAGGGGAAAGTTCTTATGATTTTCTTGATCATTTAAAAGATGTATTTCATTGATATTCTAATACTGCAAACACTGTCAAAAAGGTGCAAAACGGTTCAACATGGATCAGGGGTTATTTCCTAAGGTACAGCAGCAATTAAAAATAATGGGTACTGGTTGGCAAAAAAAAGTATTTGAATTGGTTTATGTAGCAAATTACTCTGTAGAACTGATTTCAGTAGCAAATGTAGTGTAATGTGGTTGTTCAACAGCATAAGAAAGAATCCACTGAATATGAACTGATGTTATGTCAAATGCAATCCTCCTAATAATAGATTGGATGGAGCAGCTGGGTAGAAATGGGGAGACATTGTGAGCATGTAGAACAAAATGGACAGGGAGGTAGGCGAGTGGGAAGGGAAAGAGAGATGAAAGTTTGCTCTACTTGGCAATTTCCCATATTTCAATTGTGTGCAAGATTTTCTAAACTTTCCCCATAACTTGCACAATCAAACGGAAAAGGTTGTTATCATCTCTCCCAATTGCCCCTCATGGAATCTATATCCCATATTTCAGAAGAGCCTAAGGGAAACTGGCTGCTCTGCACATGCTTTATTTTCTATACCTCATACAAGGCTTTATACCTTGCTGATACTAGGGCTGATCGATCAGCACAAGAAAATAAATAGTTGTTTACCTTAATCTTAGTTCACCTTCTGGGGAATCTCCATGGAAATCGTAAACACTAAATTGTCTCTCCCACACGTGGGATCCTAGAGCTCTTCAAAAAAGAAATCAATACATTTTCACTTTTCAATAGCCATACATTTCTATTTAATGTAAAACAACATAGGTGACGCGCGCAGCAGGAGGAGGAGGCGGCAGGAATCCAAATCAAAGGGCAGGAGCCCTTTAAATCTCGGGCAGCGCTCCCACCTTGCGGGACGCGCGCAGCAGGAGGAGGCGGCGGCAGGAATCCAAATCAAAGGGCAGGAGCCCTTTAAATCCCGGGCAGCGCACCCGCCTAGCGGGACGTGCGCGGGACGTGCGCGGGCGGTGCCCAGGCGAAGCCCGGGCCAAGGGTGGGCCCGTCCTGCGCCCGTCAGCGGCTGGCAGAGGCTGGGCTGGGCCACCCCCCTGAGAACTTCCTTGCGATCTCAGGATTTGGTTCTTAGGACTCCAAGCAGGTACTGCATCCTTCTCTCTCGATTCCCTGTGATTGTCCCTTCACAGCCTGTACCCCTGCCCCTCAGTTAAAAATCCTCCATTACTGTGAGAAATCCATTTACCCGTCCCTGTTTCCCCCTTCTCTATAAATAAAACGCCTGCTACTATATCTCTTAAAATAATTTTTGCCTCGCAGGCAATCAATAAAGAATTCTTTTTGCTCAAAGCAGTCAGTAAGAATGGGAAAAAGGAAGCAATCTAGTGCAACTGATATACCCTCCCGGAAAAATCATACGTCAATATTGAAATTTATCTCAGGAGCTATGGGGGAAATTGACAAACAGATTATTAATGTTGAAGGAAAAATACTTACCCAGAATGGGTTACTAGTCTCCCCCAACCCCCCTTTATTCGCAATAACTCCTGATAATTCGGTAAAGCCTGTGGCAAGTGGAGCCCTTTCTAGAGTTTTAAATTCCAGCAGATTCCGGAGAGGAATGGCTGGACATGGAACCCTTCCTTAGACAATTTGCCAAAGATGAATTGCTTCCAAGTGCCCCGTCTGAAAAATCGCCTACCTGCGTATTTACTTCTCTCGCACGTAAAGAAAGCAACATAATTTCAGGGAAAATTCAGGCAACCGACAAGCTACCCGTGAGGAAGGCCACAAAAACGCATAGAGAGCATTTTTCACTTTTATTCTGGAATGTGGCAGGCCTTCGATCTAAAGTGGAGAATGAGATTTGGTCAGAATATATTCAGCATTTTCCCTGGGTGTGTCCTCAAGAGACCTGGTCTGTGAATCCGATTCACATAAATGGCTACAGGACACTTCCTATGCCCATATGGGCAGTGCACCTGTGTGACCAATAGACTGGACTCTGCCATGGACATTCCTCCACCGTCCCCCATCACCATTTTACAACCCCCCTCCATTTTTGAGCACTTAAATAAACACCCTTGAACCACAAAGCAATCTGGAGTCAGTCTGTGATTTGGTAAATTTGTATTATCAAGGACAGTGTCAAAATGCGTTTTCTATTGTAAAGCCAACATACCTATGTCACACATCACAAGTCCTTGAAGGATGCAAGCAGATGACACACGTTGGTAACCACACCTGTGAAACCGTAATGGAAAGGTACAACTCAGTGACCAAATAGTGCTATGGAATGACAGACATGATAGAGGTAGAAGTGTGAAAGTGAATGTAATGGTAAGAAAGAAATGTTCTCACCTGAGTGTCACTGGAAATATTGCTGTATGACTGACTCCCTGTTGTCTATGTCTCCTTCCTCAGCTTCCTCCTCATCATTGTCCATAGGCTCCACAGGCTCCACAGCTGCCACAACACCGCCATCTGGACCATCCTCCTGCAGAAAAGGCACCTGGCGTCGCAAAGCAAGATTGTGAAGCATCGAGCAGGCGATGATGATCTGGCACACCTGCCTTGGTGAGTAGAATAGGGAACCACCTATCATATGGAGGCACCTGAACCTGGCCTTCAGGAGGCCGAAGGTGCGTTCGATCACCCTCCTAGTCCACCCATGGGCCTCATTGTAGCGTTCCTCTGCCCTGGTCCTGGGATTCCTCACTGGGGTCAATAGCCAGGACAGGTTGGGGTAACTAGAGTCCCCTAATAGCCACACATGGTGCCTCTTGAGTTCACCCATCACATACGGGATACTGCTATTCCGCAGGATGTAGGCGTCATGCACAGAGCCAGGGAACATAGCATTTACCTGGGAGATGTACTGGTCTGCCAAACATACCATCTGTACATTCATCGAATGATAACTCTTCCGGTTCTTGTACACCTGTTCACTCCTGTGGTGGGGGGGAACCAGAGCTACATGGGTGCCATCAATAGCACCTATCACGTTGGGGATATGTCCAAGGGCGTAGAAGTCACCTTTAACTGTAGCCAAATCCTCCACCTGAGGGAAAATGATGTAGCTCCTTACGTGTTTCAGCAGGGCAGACAACACTCTGGACAACACGTTGGAAAACATAGGCTGGGACATCCCTGATGCCTTGGCCACTGTTGTCTGAAAAGACCCACTTGCAAGGAAATGGAGCACTGACAGCATCTGCACGTCAGGGGGGATTCCAGTGGGATGGCGGATTGGTGACATCAGGTCTGGCTCCAACTGGGTACATAGTTCCTGGATAGTGGCACGGTCAAACCTGTAGGTGATGATTAAATGTCGCTCCTCCATTGTCAACAGGTCCACCAGCGGTCGGTATACCGGAGGATTCCGCCATCTTCTCACATGTCCAAGCTGACGGTGCCTAGGAAGGACAACAGCGACCAGAGTCAACAAATTTCCAGGTATGTACCCACAGATACACAGAACACGACACCAAACACAAAACTCTTCCTGTATGTGTGTTGATTGTAGGCCTAGGTATGTGTGACGCAGTAGTAAATGAAGCCATGTGGGCCCCTGAAATGGCGGCTGCCTGACCTCTAAAGTGGGACAATGGGATGTGAGGTATCTGCGCTGGCGTTGTACACCATCGCGGTAGGCGGTCGTAGACCACAGCGCAATGCTGCATTGGTTAACATTGGACCCTATGGGTCCCAGGAGCCAATGATGAAGTGCGCCGGCAGTGATGATACGCAACGCCGCGGACGTCACCGCCGCGGACGTGACCGCCATTTTCTATCTGTTCAATCACTCGATACCTGATCTTCGACAGGAGAGGACCTACACTGCAAGTGCTGCTGTGACCTAGGTCTGGAAGAGACAATGGCTGCTGTGTCTGGGGAAAGGGCCCCTGCCTTCACTGCTCAGGAGTTGGAGAAGCTCGTGGATGGGGTCCTCCCCTAGTACACGCTACTCTACGGTCCTCCAGACCAACAGGTAAGTACACAGGGAGCACGTTGTATGGGCTATGCCTGGGTGGAGAGGGCTGGTTGTAAGAAGGAAGGGGGCAGAGTTCAGGGAACATGAAGGACTGTGAATGCATGTGCCACATGGCAAGGGTAGGGATGGGGGCCACTCACATTGACGGGGCAGTTGGTAATGACTTCTCTTCTTCCCCTGTGCATGTCATGTAGGTCAGCGCCCACCAGATGAAGGACATTTGGCATGCCATCGCCAAGGACGTCCGGACCCTGGGGGTCCACCAGAGACGGGGCACCCACTGCCGGAAAAGATGGGAGGACATTCGCCGCTGGAGCAAGAAGACGGCAGAGGCTCAGCTGGGGATGGCCTCCCAAAGTGGGAGGGGTGCCTGTCGCCCCATGACCCCCCTGATGTTCAGGATCCTGGCGGTGGCCTACCCGGAGTTGGATGGGCGCTTGAGGGCATCACAGCAGACACAAGGGGGTGAGTACACTCTCATTTTGCGCGCAGTGGAGGGGTCTAGGTGGGGGAGGAGGGCTGTGGGTTTCCCTAGGCCAGGGCGACTTACGTAGGCTAGGCCCCTCTGTAATGCAGGCCATGTGCCACTCCACCCCACCTCAGTAGAGGGCCAAGTACAGGTATACATGCCCCTGTGGCATCCATGTGTGCAGATGTCCACCATAGCCATGTAGGCCAGATCCCAGGAATTGCATCTGTAGTGGCCAAGAGCACGGCGTAGTGCAGGGGGCTGCTGTGTCTGTATTGTCCGCCAACGGTAGCGGTAAGCCATGCACTCAACCTGTTTTTCTTCTGTCGTCCCCCCACCCCCCTTTTTCTGCTCTCCCTGTTCTTTTGTGCATCAGCATCATCAAGCGGAGGTACAGTGGCACCGGAGCACGAAGGAGCTGCATCCCACATGGCCATGTAGGGCCACACCACAGACTCTGAATACAGCAGTGGGATGGAGGGCGAGGGGAGCTTCACGTCGGGAACAGGATCACCAACCAGCGACACGGACTCGTCCGCCGATGGGAGCTCCCTTGTGGTGGCGGCACCATCTGTGCCCCCCAATTCTACAGGTACAGCCGCCACCTCCCCTACCAGCACCGCCCTCCCAGCAGCCCCTCAGCGTTCGCCCCGTGCCCGCTCACCCAGGAGGGTGGGCATCACCTTTGCCCCAGGCACCTCAGCCCCTGCCCCTGTCACCCCTGCTGCCCTCAGTGAGGAGGCCATTGACCTCCTCAGGTCACTCACTGTTGGGCAGTCTACCATTGTGAATGCCATCCAGGGTGTAGAAAGGGAGTTGCAACACACTAATGCATTCCTGGAGGGCATTCATTCTGGTCAGGCTGCCCATCATCGAACCCTACAATCTCTGGCCTCAGCACTGATGGCAGCCATTGTCCCTGTGTCTAGCCTCCCCCCTCCAACTTCCTCCACCCAGACCCAATCCCCTGTACCCCAGCCTATCCCAGGCACACCAAACAAGCATGCATACACCTCAACACACACAAGTAGCTCAGGCAAACATAGGCACCACACAACCCACAGGCACTCACGCAAGCATCACCCACATACAGACACAGCAACATCCACTGCCTCCACTGTGTTCCCCGCCTCGTCGTCTCCCTCCCAGTGTCGTCTACACTGTCACCTGCATGCACTACATCTACAGGCACTAGGACTCGCACCAGAACACCCAGCACCACACCCCGCTCACCTGCACTCACTACCCCCACTACCATTTACACGTCCCCTGTTACCACTCCCAGTGTGTCTGTGACGCCCCCGCCCAAAGTACACAAACATGGGCACCCACACACCCAACATCCATCCACCTCATGACAGCCTCCAGTACCTGCACCCAAAACACCTAAAGTTACACCTCCTACAACCACCTCCTCTTCCTCCACTCCCAGACCCCCTCCAGCTACCCATCCCAGTCTTCGTCAGCAACTCTTCCTCAGCAACGTTGACCTCTTTGCCACCACCCCCACCCCTCCAATTCATAAGTCCCGTAGTAGCACCCCAGCCAAAAAAACACCAGGACATGTGGTGCGTGTTCAAGGTGTGTGGAGTGCACCGGCCACCAGGGCAGCCAGTGTGACACAGAGCCAAAGCACTGCCAGTCCACTCCCTGTGAAGCACCTCAAGTTGGAAAGTGGCCGACGGGACAGGGTGAAGACTCCTGGCGGCAAAACTGCTCACAAGGGTCCCTGGGGAATTGCAGAGTCAGCTGTGACTCCTCCAAAGGTGGTGAGGGGCCAGAAGAAGTCTGGTAAGAGCAGCACGGTGGAGAAGGGCGCCATCCTCCCCGGCGGCCGGGACGCCACCGCCAGCACCGTCGTCACTGGTCAGGAGACCACCGCCAGAGTCAGTGCCCAGGAGGGCAGCAGTATCGTCACTGGTCAGGAGACCACCGCCGGAGTCAGTGCCCAGGAGGGCAGCAGTATCGTCACTGGTCAGGAGACCACCGCCAGAGTCAGTGCCCAGGAGGGCCCTGGCAGCCACAGCCCCGCTGGGCAATGAGGGAGAGTCATGCCACACACCAATGCACAGGTCAGAGACCGCCATGGCAAAGCACCGCTGCACAAGGAAAAGACCGCCATGGCAAAGCACCGCTGAACAGGGCAAAGCACCGCTGAACAGGGCAAAGCACCGCTGAACAGGTCAGAGACCGCCATGGCAAAGCACCGCTGCACAAGGAAAAGCACCGCTGAACAGTTCAGAGACCGCCATGGCAAAGCACCGCTGCACAAGGAAAAGACCGCCATGGTGAAGACTGCTGAACAGGGCAAAGCACCGCTGAACAGGTCAGAGACCGCCATGGCAAAGCACCGCTAAACAGGGCAAACACCGCCACATCAAGCATCGTTATCCCATGTGCAGCTGGGACAGTGACGGAACAGGAACCGTCACAGGGAGCCTGATGCAGTTTGGGCACCATTCCCCCTCCAGAACCAGTGGACACATGCATCCACTCCGTCTGTCCTTAACAGGATGAAGCACTCTGGGCACCATTCCCCCTACAGAACCAGTGGAGACATGCATCCGCTCCGTCTGTCCTTAACAGGATGAAGAACTCTGGGCACCAGTCCCCCTCCAGAACCAGTGGAGACTCTTATCCACTTGAGAGACTGTGGCTTTGCACTCCCCAGGATGTAACAGTGGGCAAACCACCCACTTGAGAGACTGTGGCTTTGCACTCCCCAGGATGGAATAGTGGGCAAACCACCCACTGTGGAGGCTTGAGAGACTGTGGCTTTGCACTCCCCAGGATGGAACAGTGGGCAAACCACCCACTGTAGAGACTTGAGAGACTGTGGCTTTGCACTCCCCAGGATGGAACAGTGGGCAAACCACCCACTGTTATCCACTTGAGAGACTGTGGCTTTGCACTCCCCAGGATGGAACAGTGGGCAAACCACCCACTGTAGAGACTTGAGAGACTGTGGCTTTGCACTCCCCAGGATACATCAATGGGTATGGAGCCCTGTTGTGGATCTGGCGTGGTGCTGTAATCCGGCTGAGGTGCCCCCCCTTCCCTTCACTTCCCCCTGAGGTGCCTGTTGTATTTCTATCTGATGCCCCTGCAGTGTTCTCTCCATTTGTGGACAGGTATCTAGTGTGGGCCTCGCCCATGCATTTTTGGACCAGTGGTGCACGGACATTGATATGTGCATACCTGCACTACTTCTCGTAATGTATATAATTTTGAATGTGTATATATATCTGTATATATTTGGAACTGTATTTTGATACATTACAATGTTTGGACTGATTTCCTTTTGTCTTTCCATTCTTCCGGGGGGGTTGTGGGTTGTTACTGTGATGTTTGGAAATGCATTGGTGTGTGTGTTGTAATGTGCAAGGGTGGGAGTGTTGCGTGTGTGTCCCCCTGACTTTTGCCTCCCCCCTCCCCTATGTCGTAGGTGCAGTACTCACCGTTGTCTTCGGCGCCGCCGTTGCTGGTGTTCGTAGATGAGCAGGAAGACAAGGGCAGGGAGTATTTGTAATTCCGGCTCCATGGTGTCCTCCTTCCTCGTGGAAAGTGTTGAGGTGAGCGTTTTATCCATTGCAAAAGCTGTTTCCGCCGTGTTTTTATCCACGGTGAATCAGCCCCGGAAAAGGTGGCGGATTGGCAGGTTGTGATACTGTGGGTGGTACATTGTCTTCCGCCTGTCTGTTGGGGGTGACCGCTGCGCTGCTTGTCTGTACCGCCGTGGCGGGCGGTGTGTTAAAGTGGCTGTCTATGTTGGCGGTTTCAGCCACGGTCATAATTCCCTTTTTTTGTCCGCCGGCCTGTTTGCAGTATTACTGCACCTTTAACACCGTCCGCCAGGGTTGTAATGACCACCTTAATACGTTATTTACATCTACAAAACCCTGATAAACACGAATTAAGCCTAAGGAGGAAGGAGTACAAAAACGCTATAAAGAAAAGAAAACAGAATTTAAAAAATGAGGCATGGCAATCCCTTTACGACGCAATCCTCCAGAATGATAATGTTAAGTTCTGGAAAATTGTGAATTCCCCCCTCCTATGTGATGGGAAGTCACCAAAAATTGAAATTGCCATCACGGAAGAGGATTGGGTTGCTTCCTTCTCTGCCATATATTCCTTTGAAAATCCGGCACTGGAATTACATCTCCCTAGCTTAGACTCTCATTCTACCATCTCACCATTTAGTTTATAACTGAGGTTATTAACGCCATTAATGCAAGTAAAAGTGGAAAAGCTCCAGGCCCAGATGGAGTCCCAGTT
This sequence comes from Pleurodeles waltl, assembly GCF_031143425.1. NCBI lineage: Eukaryota > Metazoa > Chordata > Amphibia > Caudata > Salamandridae > Pleurodeles > Pleurodeles waltl. The sequence continues at coordinate 1,571,431,294 of NC_090445.1, read as the reverse complement.
GATATTTATAAAACTAACGTGTCACTCTGGGGCCCATTATTGATGCAGGTGCTATGCGCCTGCTTTTCCACAGCTTTCATTTCGACCTGGGCCGAGTCTATAATTATCCCAATCTACAAAAAGGGAGATCGCCAAAATTCCGCATGCTATCGCCCAATTTCTTTGCTCGATACACTTGCAAAGATTGCGGGAGGAATCGTTTTCAATAGACTGCAAGACTGGACAGAGGAAAACCATATCCTCTCTGATTTACAATATGGGTTTAGGGCTGGGATAGGGACGACGGACACAGGAGAGATCATACTTGGTAAATATACAAGGGCCAAGGCCGGAGCCCTATATCTCGTCTTTGTCGACCTGACCTCCGCATTTGACTGCGTGGTGCATTCAAAATTGTGGTCTATTTTATTGGACATGGGGGTTGACACTACCATAGTTCACTTTATTAGTGAACTGTACGCCGGAGCAAACGCCAGGGTTCGCTACGGGCTCTAGGGGGAATGCACCTCATCTTTCCCTATCGAACGAGGGGTGCGTCAAGGCTGTGTGCTAGCTCCCTTATTGTTCGCCTTATACATTAACAGGTTAGAGGGGGCCCTATCTGATACCTGCAGCGATCTCCTACAAGTAGGCCCTCGAAAGATCCTGGCACTTCTGTATGCGGATGACGCTGTTTTGATGGCCCGTACCCCAGTGGCCTTGCAACGATTAACAACAACCTTTGATAATTGTATGGGTGCCCTGGGTCTTAGAATTAATCACACTAAAACCTTTTCAATGACATACTGCAGAAGTCGTACAAAGAATTGTCACATTGTGTTAAAAGGCGCAAAATTAGCCGATACAGGGACATTCTCGTATTTGGGTATCATGTTCGATAACAAAGGCGCATGGGCACAAGCTATAAAAGCAAGGAAGCTGCTATTTACAAAAACTATTATGGCGATAAAAAACTTTTCTAAAAAGGTTGGGAGAGTAACTCCTAAAGATATGATGACTCTGTATAACGTGAAATGCGTACTAGTTGCAATGTATGGGGCAGGACTCTGGGGCTATCGGGACTGCAAAATCTTACAGCTAGCTGAAAATGCTCTTCAGAAGACAGTTTTAAGCGTCCAGAAATCAACCTCAACGTTAGTATGCCACTCAGAAATGGGAGTAACATACTTTACAGACCTTATTCGTGTCCAACCAATTTTACTTTGGCATAAAGTATGGACCTCTGATCCCGCGAGGCTGAACAGGGCCATTATAGCAGATGCTCTAGCACTAACTCGCTCGCTTAAAATCCCATGGTTAAACTATATAAAGAATTTTCTTGCCGACCTGGGCCATCCTGAGCTGTATTCTACCCCAGACAAAATGAAAACAATCTCCAAGAAAGATTTGAAAAATATTTGCCTCACCCATCTGGCCGAATTGAGATGGGATATAGAGGCAAATAAATATAGTGTTAGGAGAAATCGTATGATACTGCAAACGAACGGCATGGAACCATACTTATGTAACGTTCTGAACCCAAGACACCGGTTTGTCCTTACGCGCTTAAGACTAGAGTCTCTTCATCGTCTTGTTAGTTTCCCTCTGATTAATGATTGGTCTCCACAATTGGAAAAATGCCCTTGTGACACAGTTTCTGACCAAAACACAATGCATACACTTCTTTTCTGTAAATTTTATTCAACCTCGAGGAAAACGTTTGTGATACCATTTTTAAAATCAATGCATTTTAAACAATGTCGCCCAGCTTTCCTGTATCTTTTCTCCCTTCCATCTATCATGGTTTGTAATAGATTAGCTTTATACCTGTGCGCAGTGATTAAGGCCAGATCACACCTTAAGGCAAAAGAGTGAGATCTTTTAAGCGTTATACCTGAGAGTATCCTTCCTCTTTTACTTGGTCATAATTATATATATATTTATATTTATACTTATTTTGTATTTGCCTTTTCTGAATATTGGTTTTATGTACAATGGCTTTTATGATTGTTAAATTCAATCGAATAAAGTATTTTCTGATGATGATGATGATGGTATTAAAAGGCTGCATTGAATAATTCCATTTATATTCTTTTAAATTCATAGCCCCCATTAACATATAAAAAAAAAATCACCAAGGAAACTAGGTGAGAAGAAAGAAACCCATTTCACAACAATATAGTCACGCAAGTCTTGAAAACTGACACTGCAGCTATAAGAAACGTCAGTCTTCCAGTGTCCCGTTATGCTCTCAGTGACAGATGCTGCAGATCTTTTTGTACAATAAAGCCACAGGAAACTACTATGGAAGCCATCAGAATCCTTTATTCCTTTCACCACCGAGAGTCCTGTGAAGGAAAACCAGAATTTGAGGTAAGCAACTATTCCTTAGCTTCGAAGGGATCTCCATTGATAATCACAGGTACTGTATATAATAGCAAGCCCATCACTGCTAAATGCAATGGAAGAGGGAACAAAAAGGAAAATAATGGACTACGCAAGGAGGTTTCTCAAGTAGGCCTGTCCTACTTCTGCATCTGCACTAAAGTCTGAATCAAGATAGTCACGTCCTGTAAAAGTATGCACAGACCTCCAGGTAGCTGCCTTAAAAATCCCAACAATGGGAATATTCTTCAGTAAAGCAGCAGTAGAAGCTAAATCCCTTTATAAGTGAGCTTTTGGTCTATGAGCCAAAATGCTTCTTGGCTTTCTCATCGGATAATAAAACGCAAGTGTTAAAGAATTTTATTTTGCTATAAAATAATGATTAATATAGGTATGCTTCAGTCAGCATTACAAGGACGCACCAGACCACAATGACAATTACTCATGAAATGCAGCAAGACAGTACATATATATTTAAATGTATAGAAACATCCCATGTAAATGTGTCTTTTTATATTCTGAAAATCAATGGCAATACAGCCTTGGCCATGGTCTGTCATAATACAAATGTATAATAATTTGCTTTTTTTTTCTCCAGAGGTAGGGATGTGTTTCTCTTACAAGTTTATGGTTACTTAGCCGAGCTCTGCTCTAGTTGAACAAGCTACTGCAATTCAGTGTTTCATAATGTATGACTTCATCTCCTTAAATATATACTGGATTCATTAAGAAGATGCTTTAGGAAGGAGGAGTTACTATATATTGTACCAACTAAGACATTGATTGGTTATCACGAATAAAACATTTTTACTCCAACACTATGTAATTTCATGCTATGAAAATGTGTGTGCTTTATGTCCTAAAAACATTACAAAAGACTTGTTATTTTGGAGAGCCAGTGATCTTTTGGGCTTTCTTTGGAGACGGACTGTAAGTCGGTATAATTGCAGATTGATTTGGATACTTGTAATTAGGCTAATTCTTTTAGTTTACTAATTAATCTTTTTTGCTTTCTATAACGATACTATTTTTTTTAATAAACCCACAAAGTTAAAGTCTTGGCATGTGCAGGTTTTATTAATAGCCTTAGACTAGGTCTACAAGAGGCTCCGATAGTCCCATTCCCACCTTATAACCTTTATTTTTCTTAACTAAAGCGTCAACTCAAGAGGCCACCCATCTGGACAGAGGCTACCTTAAAGTAGTCAGTCTTGTGAGTGATGGCCCATAGTTGACAAACAAGTGTTTAGTTTTTCTTATGTCTTATTATGCCCAACAAAATAAGTAAGCTCTTTCTTCTCATCTAATACATGAAGACATATCTCATACACGAAGCAGGATTCTCTAAGTCGCAAAACAATTTATGTGGAATTCCGAGATCACCTTAGGGTGAAACTTCACAAATGTCTGCATGATCACTTAGCAATTATGTAACTGTGGATAAGGTTCATGGGAAAAGACATAAGGCCTGATTCTCGTGAATCCTGTATGTAGTTGTGCTAACTTCAAGGAAGGCTGCTTCCCATGATAGATGTTACAGGGAAGCTATGTGAACTGACTCAGACGGAGGGCACATGAATCTTCATAGGGCAATATTTAACTCCCACCAAGGGGAATGTCTCCTGATTGAAAAAAAATCGTATTTTCTTCGAGGAAGCCTTTAACAACGAGGACTCTATAAAAATGGTTTGTGAAGGACATTTTTTTTATAGGCAGCAATAGCTGCAAATTAACTTTAACTGAAGAAAATCTACAATCCTGAACTAGTCAAATACAGAAAATGTGGTAATAGTGATTCTTCTTGACAGATAGTAGTGATGGCGTTTTTTGAGCTCACCAGATACTAATCGTGTTCTACTTGAAGGCCTACAAAGGTCTTGTGGGTAGGCATGTAGTTTCTTTTAAAATGTCCGTACGCTCCTAAGGCATGGTCAAGTACCCATATTGAATCACGTCAGGAGCCAAGCTGCCAAATTCAAAATGGTAGGTTGCGATGGAAGATATCGACATTCAAATTTGTGAAGGATAAATGGATTGCAAAGCAACCGCTCTTGTGGATGCTGTGACAGGTGAAGGTGGTCGTGAGCCACCACTGTAAGGACCACTCTGACTCCAGTCCTTTTAGAATCATCCTGGCCCTTAAGTATGTGAGCTTGATAATGACCACTGTATGGATCCACAGGGCATTTTTTTCATCTCTGGTTGGCGATACTTGGAGGCAAAGTCTAGGCATTTCTTGTACTCAGCACTTGTGAAGAGGCCAAACTGAGGAAAACAACCATCACAGAAGATGTTGTGTAGAACAGTGCCATTTAGTACCTATACGTGAGTTTCTTGAAATATTCTGCTCAGCAACTCTCCTTGAGCATTTTGGACCCTTAGGTAAGTGAACTGCAGGGATGAACAAGTTACTTTCCTTCTGTAATGCCTTTTTTGGTAGAGATTCCTTCTAATCGCAGATTCGTCACCTTGTGAATTTCCCTAGTCACTAGACTGGATCCAGAAATTTTCCAAGCAATTGCCTTGCACATCAGAACATGACTTCACGAAGCTCAGTGACTGATGCATCACACCCCATATGTGACATCAGGACCCTGTATTTACGCCACTGTTGCATACTGACTGATGTCATGTTCTTTCTGATTCCAATCCACACCGTTGGACACAGAGCCATTAGAAATTAGAATAGCAGTATGCAGATCTGAGACATGGGATCATATTTGAAGACTGTAAGAGTCCATTCAACAGAAAATGCAAGTGGTTGGGTTGGTGAGAAATCTGCAGAGTCTTTACTAGAAAAAGCATCACTTGCCCTTCTGATGGAGACTTCTCACCACAGATTCCTCACCTCATGTGTAGATACCAAAGCAGTACCTTCCCAGGTGGTGGGTCTGTGGAATAGCTCGGACCAGGAAATCTTGGCATACAGATCAGGTAAAGTGCCAATCCTGCGCGAACTGGCAGTCCTAGTAATAATGCTGCATCAATGTGTGGAGGGATACCCACGTAGTTGCCTGACAAATGTCCACAACCAGTACACAGAGCACCAGCGCAGTGGCTGCAGCTTTTGCCCTGGTGGTATGAATGTCTAAACCTTCTGAGGGTTGCTTCTTGGTCAGTCCGTAGCAGATTTTAGTGCATAGCAACCCCTCAAGAGACGGCCCTTTTCTGCACTGCTTTGCCATTTTTTACTCTAGAGAAACCGCCAAAAAATAGTTTGTCAGCAATCCCTGGTCCAATCTATTTAAAACTTCAGGGCCCTCTTAGGATCCAGGTGGTGCAGCAGTTTCTCCTCTTGGGAGGAGTGTGGTGAAGCATAGAAAGTCGGCATGGTGATGGATTGCCCTATGTGAAAGGACATGACTAAGTTCAGCAGGAATACCGCTTTCATCCTGAAGTCCAGTTTATCCAGGTAGGAAGAAGTGTACTGTTGTTATATGGACAAGGCTTGAAGTTTGCTCACTTGACTGACTGATGTTATGGTGATGAGGAATGCTGGCTTGATGGACAGTTGACAGAGGGGACAGCTGTGCATCAGTTTAAAGGGAGTGCACATCGGGTAGCTAAGGACCAGATAAAGGTCTCACTGAGGAATCACAAAAGGAGTTGGCGAGAACATGTGCATCGCCCTGTTAAGAAACACAACTCATTTTCAAAGCCAAGATGACGGTAGAGGTTTAAGGATGCTACGCGCTGCTGAACGATATTCCTGCAATTATTTGGCCCATCCTTTTTGCTTTCACCTCCCCGGGGGGCTGACCTCCCTTGTAGCATTGCCTGTTGTCCGGGAGGGGCGACTCGGGGCCATGATGGGCGTGAGTAGTCAGCCAGAGCAGAGGCCTCTTTCTGACATTTAGGCTGCAAGGTCGCTGGGAATTACATGGCTGGCAGGCTGCTGCACACTGGTCTGGCCTGGGGAGACTGCGATCAAGGGCAGGAGGACATGGGGGGGTGACCTCTGAGAGCAGAAGCAGAGGGGGTGGCCAACAGCTCCTCATGGACATTGACCTCCAGGCGACTGCGCCTCGGTTGAGTGGAGGCGCATCAGGCCACAGTGTGTGGCAGCTCTGCTGGACCGCCGGGGGCCAGATTTGCAGCTGTGAAAAGGCAAAATCCCTTATCTTAGCTGGCAAGGCTCTGGGGGCCACATTATCGACTCCATGGGCTGGGCCACCTCTGCTGCACGTGCGGGCATGGATTGCTTTGGGCCCTTCATCCCCGTTGCCAATCTCAACGAGTGACCCCACCCCTCCTGTACTCCAGACTACATACCTTGAAGCGGTACCATCCCCAGGGGCAGTAAGTGTAGCAAAGACTCTGGGACATGCCAGGATCAGAGTATCCATATCGACCACTAGGTGCAGAGACACTGGTGGTGGAATATTGTGGAGGGGCCTGGCTTCCATTTCAGTTTGTGAATCCGAAACGGTGATCCAAGGGGTCTGCTGAAGGAGGGTTGACAAAAGTGCTCTCACTTTTGCATCATGGTGAAGGATAAAGGGTTGGGCGTGACCAGCCAGACAAAAATGGATCACTTCACTAATCCTGCTCAGGTCGCTCTGGGGCCTGGAGATAAGTTGATGCCATTTACGTACCCCATCCAGGGATCCCAATTACCCAGGCCACGACCCTTCAGGTGATTAAAGACTCCCACAAAGACTTAAACAAAAAGATCGGGGGAATGGGACTGAGCTCTCCCTCCTCAGGTAGGATTTTAAGAACCTTTTGTCAAACACAACAGAATCAGAGAAGTGCATTACCACAATTGAGGATGGACTGAACCAGGCAATTAAGGAACTTAAAAGGCTGCAAACGATGATTGATAAGCTGGAATGGAGGATGGAGGATGCTGAGGGAAGGTTCAGGCAGAACAACTTGCCACTGAAGGGTCTCCCAGAGGGGCAAACACCAATCGCCTTCCTTACAGATTGGTTTCGGTCCTGGATGACACTGTTGGATCTGTCACAATGCTTCCTCATAAAACAGGCACACAGGGCACTGGCGCTGTACAAACATCTGGAAAGCCATTAAGGCAGTGACACAGGGACAGATAATCTCCTACATAACAGGGAGGCAATGTGAGAGACAGGGAATGTCAGTCCCTAGAATGCCAACTCTAAGCCCTAGAGAAAGAACTGATCTCCTCCCCGTCGGATGATGGGAAGCAACAGTTAAAAGGTGAACCACCAGGCCCTCAATCAAAAACTTGTGGATAATACAAAAGACTGCTTTGATAACCACTAAGCACTGAATACACAAATTTAGGGACAAAGGAAGCAGCCTCCAGATTGGTGCCAGGCTTGAGAGTGGCCCCTGATAGGATGGTGCACGATACCCAGGAGGTGGTGGATGCCTTTTGAGACTACAATGAGGCTCTTTCATAGTTCCCATCCACCGCTGGAAACGGAAGCACAACACCCCATCATAAGAGATTTAATTATCCCTAGGCTCCAACTGAAGCTTAAGAAGACACTAGAATTTACAGTAACAGCTGAGGAACTACTCTCAACCTCAATGGATACGCCCTTGGGAGGTCCCCCGGCCTTAATAGCTATCCATTGCAATTCTATCAGAGGTTGCTTCAGATGTTTTTCTCCACATGCTGGAGATGTAAAAGAAGGCCCTTGGGTCCGAATGTCCCATACCCTCCCTCACAAAACTATTGTAGTGGTGAAGACAAATAAACCAATGACAGACTGCATCTCATATAGGCCAATCCTCCAGTCACAATTCTTTCAATATTTACAACTAAGACATTCCCTGGAACAAGTAGGGGAAAGATCCAATCCACTTCCCAAATGCAACTTACAAGAAACCAGATTCACGATGGTGGAAATCGGCAGCAAAGGCATATCCCAGCTCTACAAAACCCAGGTGAACAATAGTGCCAACACCATGAATGATTAGAGAGCCAAGTGGACAATGTACCTCGGAGAACTGGATGAGGAGTGCTGGGTGGAAGCCAAAATGAACATTAACCTGTTAGTGATACTGGCACGCCTTAGATTAAGCCTATTAGAATTCCTCTCAGGGTTTATTATAAACCCCACAAATTATGCCTAATGGGGAGAGTCCAGTCATCAGAATGTCTTAGATGTGGGACCCCATCGGGACCTGGACACACTCTGTTTGGGATTGCCCAAATATATTTAAATATTGGGACAGAGTCTTTTCCACTCTGGAGGATGTGATAGGTCTTCTGTCGGGGTGAAACCCCAAAATAGGATTATTAGGTATATTACGGGGATGGCATAGTGAAACCTGGTGGGGATAGGATGTGCATTTGCCAAAAGGGATATAGCCAAGTAGTGGAGATCAGCACCCGCTCCCCTCCCACCAATGGCTGAGTGGCTTAGGGGCATGGATTACTGTGCAAATGCAGAAAAGGCAGATATGCGGCCCTTGGACTAGGCACCCCTAGGATCTAAGCAGACGTTTGACCTTGGTTGGGATAACACACAGTGGTACAGATCCAGCACTGCTGGGATTTGAAGGGAGGACTGGTGGAGCAGATTTGGAGTCCTTTTGCGCTGTATTGAAAAAACTCAGTTGTGGATCTGGCAAGGAGCATGGCATTTGTTCACTGTACCGAAAAGGAACACAACAGGTGATTTGAAAAGGGATGGCAAATGTAGAAAGGCTGAAAGGTAACCCATAACTTTTGTCACAGCAGGCCTTGCTGGGCTCAAGACAGACAAAATAATAAAGCATTAGACAACTGTGCGTTCAAAGGTTGGATGTTATGGGAGGAACACCAAAAAACAAGCTTCTTCCTATGTCTTACATTAACAGTTTTAGAAGATGGACATCTGGCTGCCAAGATAACACCATCTACTTTGGGAGGAAGGTTGAGAAGCTATTATCTATCGCCATTCAGTTTCCACTTAAGCACCAGGGATTGGTGTGTGTGTATGTCTGTGTTTTGTTCGGGGGGTGGGAGCAGCCACATGGGCAAGGGTCACTGCCCATGGGGGCACATTTCTGATCTGCCTATTTTTGGAAGGCCCATCTGCCCCCAAGTGGGGCAGAAAGCGCACCAGAGACAGGGAAGATTTAATTTTTTTAAATAAGAGGGTAGGGGTATGGTCATACCCCCACCCCAGATAAATGGGCAGATGGGACAATTTTCCCTGATCCACACTCTGCGGGGAGGCGGGGGGCAGAAAGTCTACTAGATGCCAGGGAATTAAAAAGCAAAATAATAGTGTGGTGGTGGCTACCAACCAGTATGGGCATGGTTATGTCCCCACCCTCACTGAAGGGGGTAACAGTCTTTCAACTCTCCCCCCCCCCCAGTACACTAAAACATCTTATCCCAAGGCAAGCAAGAGGACATTTGATTATTTTGGGTTTTGGTTTTACATTGGGGCCATGAAAGCTTGGCTAACTCCCAAAATCGTCCCACTTGGAATGGTGAGGGCTGCACTTTTTGGACTTTGGGATGCTGCCATGTAGAAAAATCCACAAGACCTAGACACATCTGAAAACTAAACATCTGGGCGAGTCCAGGGTGATGTGCTTCACATGCACCCACCACCATTTTCTTACCCACAATGCCCTGCGAACCTCCAACTTTGCTGGAAGTCACACATTTGTTCCATATTTTTGTGATGGAACCTTCTGGAATCTGCAGGAATCCACAAAATTCATACCACCCAGCATTGCTGCATCTATACCGATAAAAATTGTCAGTCTAAAAACATATATATTTTTTTCAAACTGCCCTTTTGGACCAACTTTGGTTCCCCTTTAATTTCGACATGTTTTTGGCTCTTCCCTGTCACAGGCACAGGTACGCCACGCAAAAACAGGTACTTTAGTGTTTGATAATTTTGATGTGTCCACATAGTGTTATGGGGCATTTCCATTCGCGGGCACTAGATCTACCTACACAAGTGAGGTACCATTCTTATTGGGAGACTTGGGGGAACGCTAGGTGGAAGGAAATTTGTGACTCCTCTCAGCTTCCAGAACTTTCTGTCACCGAAATGTGAGGAAAAAGTGTATTTTTGACAAACTTTTGAGGTTTGCAAAGGATTCTGGGTAACAGAACCTGGTGAGAGTCCCACAAATCACCCCATCCTGGATTCCCCTAGGTGTCTAGTTTTCATAAACCCACAGGTTTGGTAGGTTTCCTTAGGTGCCAGCTAAGTTAGAGGCCAAAATCCACAGCTAGCCACATTCCAAAAAACACGTCAGTTTCAATTTAAAAATGTGATGTGTCCATGTTGTGTTTCCTGTCGCAGGCATTAGACCTACCCACGCAAGTGAGGTACCATTTTTATCAGGAGACTTGGGGTAACACAGAATAACAGAACAAGTATTATTGCCCCTTGTCTCTCTCTACATTTTTTCCTTCCAAATGTAAGACAGTGTGTAAAAAAGACGACTATTTGAGAAATGCCATGCAATTCACATGGTAGTATGGGGGCCCCGGAATCCAGAAATGTGCAAATAACCACTGCTTCCCAACACCTTATCTTGTGCCCATTTTGGAAATACAAAGGTTTCCTTGATACCTAATTTTCACTCTTTATATTTCACCAAATGAATTGCTGTATACCTGGTATACAATGAAAACCCACTGCAAAGTGCAGTTCATTTATTGTATCTGGGTACGTAAGGTTCTTGATGAACCTACACGCCCTATAAATCCCCACAACCAGAAGAGTCCAGCAGACATAACAGTACTTTGCTTTCAAAAATCTGAAATCGCAGGGAAAAGTTAGAGTGAAATGTGGAGAAAAATGGCTGTTTTTTCACTTCAATTTCAATTTTTTATTTTATTTCAGCTGTTATGTTCTGTAGGAAAACCTTGTAGGATCTACACAAATGACCCCATGCTGAATGTAGAATTTTGTCTACTTTTCAGAAAAGGTTTGCTTTCCGGGATGGGTTGGTTTCACCCCCATTTCTGTCACTAACTGGAAGGAGGCTAAAAGCACAAAAATAGTAAAAATGGGGTTTGTCCCAATAAAATGCAAAAATTGTGTTGATAAATGCGTTTTTCTGATTCACGTCTGCCTGTTCCTGAAAGCTGGTGATTTTAGCACCACAATCAGTTTGTCGATGCCATTTTCAGGGAAAAAACCACAAGCCTTCTGATGAAGCCCTTTTTTCCCCATTTACTCTGGGTACCTCTAGAATCCCTAGGATGTTAGAAAAAAAGGACGCAAATTTGGCATGGGTAGCTTATGTGGACAAAAAGTTATGAGGGACTAAGCGTGAACTTCCCCAAATAGCCAAAAAAGGCCTGGTACCTAAGGGGGAAAAGGCCTGGCAGCGAAGGGGTAAAAGATCTTCCCAGATGTAGAGTCTCCTGGCACAGGACCCACAATCTCATGCCACCCTGTTTATTGCAGTACCACATAGGTATTCTGCTGTCCATGAGCACCTGTTGTCACTTTCAGAGCCAAGCAATTCACTCACAACTCCAGCAAGCTGATATGGAGGAGAGTCTCTGCCAGAGACCCGAGTCCTCTGAGCTCCACCTCAACCCAAATAACATTTCCAACCCAGCAACAATGGATCCTTCACAAAAGTTAGCTCTGGTTGAAATAGGGAGGGGGGTCACATGCCAATTTAATTGCAGTCAAGCAGCCACCAGTGCAGGCATTTCGCGGTCTCCTCTGACACCTTGGTGGACTCTGATAGGTTCCCTTGGTGCTGAGCACAGTGGGACTTCAAATCCCACTACAGAGTCTGCATGTGCAACTGATGTGGTCCACAAGCAGGAGGCCAAGAGGCCTAGAAGCCTCAGAGCTGCTCTCACTGAGACCATGGTTCAGGATTAAATTATCAGGGTCACAGCTCAAATGTCCTAGATGCGCTGAGGCGGAGCAAAGCTGCAGAAGTGCACTGTATCCAGGATAGCCCCAGTGAAGGGGAGCGATTGTAAAGGAATCAGGCGTGTCTTTGGCAAGTTGATGGAGAAACTCAACAATGTCAACAGGTTGGCCATCATCTGGAGATGCCTCACAACTGTTTGAGGCAAGCTTGCCTTCAGTAGACAGTCATCGAGGTATTGGAAGACTAATAGTTCCAACTTCTGCAGATAGGCTGCGACCACCACCATTACCTTTGTGAACACCCGAAGTGCACAGGTAAAGCTGAAGGGGAGCACCGAGAATTGAAAGTGCTCCCGGCCTACCTGAAACTCCAGGTAACGTCTCTAGGATTGCAGAACAGGAATGTGAAAAATCAGTGTCTTGGTAATCCAATGCAATCATCCAGTCTTCTGGCTACAAGGCAGACAGAACTTGAACGAGGGTGAGCATTCTGAACATGTACTTCCAGAGGAAGAAGTTCAGTCACAGTAGATCTAGCATGAGACAAAGGACTCTGTACTTTTTTGGCACCAGAAAATAAGAGTAATAACATCCAGTGCTGATACCTGATGTTGGAACCATCTCCATTGCTCCCTTAGCCAAAAGAGCCTGAACTTTGCTATGGAGTATGGACAAGTGGACCTCCCAGAGGTAAAGTGGTATAGGTGGTATGTCTGGAGGATATGATATAAGGGTAGGGAGTACCCATGTTCGATGATCTGGAGAATTCATGGGTCAGAAGTGATTCTCCACCACCACCCAGGGTGGAAGAAGCTGATACATTCCCCTTCGAACATGCGCTACAGAGAGTGATTTGAAGCAGTTTTGGGACAGTTTGGGGATTTGGATGCTGGGGTTTGGGTAGATTGTTGCCTCTGGATGCTGTTGGCCTGATCCTTGAAAAGGACTGAGATTCCTGTTGCTGTTGAGGCTTTAATTTGCTCTGACTCTCCTGGTATCCCCTGAAGAAGCCTCAAAAGGGGCGAGGTTTTGGGGGGGAGGGTCTGCCAAAATTGTGGGGCTAGGACTAGCGAGTGAGTAGTGGCCTTGCTCTCTTTTAACCTTTCTAAGGCTGAGTTTGCCTTTGCTTCGAACAGCCTAGATCCGTCAATGAAAATTGTTGGACATTCAAAGAGAAGCCTGTGCAACAAGTCCATTTGTGGTGCTGAAGCACTAGGCTGGCCCTGATTGCCCTACTCAGACAGTTGATCGTGTCCAAGCCCAAGTGAATTGAGTACTTTGCTGCATCCTGATCATCCACAGTAAGGTTCTGTAGGATTGATCGGAGATCAACTGGGAAAGCTGACAAGTTAGCCACAAATCCATCCCACAATGCATGTGAGTTCCTGCCCCGAAGGCAAGACATGTTAACGAGGGCAAGGCTAGTGGAACAAAACATATGCTTGGTGAATGTCTATGACAAAAGGACAACACAAGGGCTTAGTAAATCTGAGACTAAGTTAGGGGCATAAGAAGATTTGGAAAGACTTCAACAGAAAGAGAGAAGGGAAGTAACTTTTTCTTTTTGGATTCTCAATCTAACTGCACATTCTTCACCTTTTGAATTTTCCAGGCACCAGTCAGGATTTGGAAACTCTCCAATAGCTCTTGCATGCCGTCAGGGGATGCTGGCTCCACTTCGACACCATACACGGCAGTCCTGTGACATCACAGAGGTAATAAAGCACTCCGTTGGTGTGCCGACACTAGTTTCTATTTTTTGAGACCAACATCAGGAAGACAGGTGAAGCAATTTTGAAAATGTTGGGACCATATCAAGAGGAAATGTGGGAGAATCACCCACACATGTGGAGGTGGGTGAGTCAGTGAAGAATCTGCAGGTAGCTTAAGTTCCCACTAGAAACAGCATTGCCGAAGGTAAGTAACTTTTTCTTCATATGGATATTTCTAACTGCAGATTCCACACCTTATGAATAGATTACCCACACAGTCCTCAAACAGTACATGGCTCGTTATACTAATAAAACCCCAAAGGATTGAGCATGCAAAGGGCCCTTCCCTCCGCACTTCAAAGTCCAAGCAGTAGTGCTTTATAAAAGTGGGACGACAAGTCAAGGTTGTCGCCTTGCAGATGTCTGGTATTGGCACCCCTCTCACCACAGCAGAGGCAGAAGAACATTTCGCTTTGGTCACATTG